>NC_134778.1:14699758-14894758 GCF_046742065.1 Oratosquilla oratoria | reverse complement strand
ACGGAAGAGAATTGGATGATAATTATGCGACAGTGAGTGGATTGCAAGAGCTAAAATGCGAGTTTACAAAACGAATGGTAGTACAGGTTGAATTGTAAATTATCCTTTTGTGCTTCTGATCCTGGCCTAGACAGGCATCCCCTTCCAGCTCTCACTTGCCTCTTCCAATGACTCGACCAAATGCGACCCGACGTCATGTCGGTGCAAACGAGGCAGCCGTTCCCCCACCCCCACCCCACGCCACCGAAGTGTGGTGCTTGCGTGTAACTAAGTTAAGAAAAGAGTGCAAAATTTATTCCCTCGGAGGGAAGGTGAGGAAAACAATAAACATCTAGAAGTGTGGAACCTATATTCATAGGAAACGGAGTTACTGCAATACAATTTCCGAAGTGCGATGATGTTGCATGTGAAATGCCACCTTCCCTCATCCGGTCCCTCCTATGCCACGGAAATGAATATTATAAACTGACGGTAACCAGGCTCAAACAAGTGATACATCGTCTAGAATGGGTAACAGATATGTTTCAGCCCTTTCACAACAGAAGAACTGCAACGGAGAGGAATGAAAGTTTAGCGATGACTAGAATAATAGGAAAGGCAACTCCGGTGCGATTGTTGGAAAGAAGCAAATCGAAGTCTCTTAAACTCGTAATGGCAGGGGGTGGTGGTTGTTCATCCTGAGTACACATCAGCTAAGAACAAGAATATATAGGACTGGAGAGGGTCATTAGATCCCTTTTCCACAACAACTGAAACAGCGAGTTAGGTTGGGAGACCATCCTAGTCATTATTCTAATGAGCGTATTCCTCCATGGCGCCCAGATTGTCAATAACATTATCGCTCTCCATTGTTCATTCCAGGGTGACTCATACACAGGGCAAGGGGTGGCTGTGATCGAGATAGAAAGGGAGAAGAGGGGGGGTTGAGGGAGAAGACACGAGGGAGGGGAAGAAGGCTATGAGAGAATGTATGGGTGACTCACTACGAACCCTTCAGATATGAATGGACTTGTATGGAAACCTAGTGAAGGCGAGAGGGAGGGAAGGGAGGAAACCCCACAGGGCGAGAAGAGGGCTTAGTTTCGATTCTCCTTTGCCGCTGGCATCATCACTGTTGTTACTATTGCCTGTTGTATGTTTTCACTGCTATTTCTAGTCTACTGCAAGATCAGCGTCTCAACCGTAATTTTAGATAAAATCATCACCAGTTTCCTGCCGCTGTAGGATTCCTCTTGGTTTCCTGCCCACTGCGTCATGAAGATTGTGCTACCCAATGCGTTGAAGATGCCTTTAGGTAGGGTTGCCAACTCTGTTAAGCTACAATGAAGGACATAAAAACTATTGATATTGATTTAAGTGGCTATAGATCATGATAGATGCCAATATTAAATGCAGCCCAAAATTACATTTCTCTTACCTAAATGAAAATACAAAAACAAGAGAAGCCATTTATTATCAAAGGATTCTAATCTTTAAAACTATATTTGCCCTGGCTTTTCGCTGCCTTCAGAAAACTTGTATCATCTTTGCTGTTTTTAGCAAATTCCAAACAACTATATATTATGTTAAAATGTATGAAAGGTTCATTCTTAATTGATTCAACATAGCATCAGTTCCTTTCATTTCACCATTTAGATGACATTAAACTAAAAACTCTCTCACAATAAGATGATGTTCCAGGAATTGATGGTACTAAAGAAACTAATTTGAAAACATTGATACATTTAAAGTCCATAGAAATAAAGTACCACTTTCTGGTTGTTGTTTTTGAGCTTATGATGAGTCCAGAGCTTTTGCTAGTGTCGAAGTTTCTTTGAATTAATACTACTTCATCGAAAATTTCATCCATCTTTAATTTAAACTTTCCTTCTAGCTTCAAATGTTTTACTACAAATTTCTGAAACTTTGGGAAATGAATGGCCTACGAAGCTTAGGTTTGATAATTTGCTGAATGTTGAATTTCTTTGAAATCTATTCTGTTTTTCCAAATATATGTTTATAACATGAAATATTGGCACTACAAGTTTTCTCACACAGATTTCACTGTTCTTCTGAACAATAACATATCAAATTATGCCTCGATTTTGTGAAGGGTCTCATCATTACATTGTTGTATAATAGGCCATATTTGTTTTGGTTCGTGAGTTCAGTTAATAGGCAGTATTGCCTTTCCAAAACGTCCAACAGCACCTCCTTTCTTTCTCTATTGTTTTTCTTTTCTTTTTTTCTTGGTAGTGGTTCTCATATTTAATAACATAGTTTATGATTTTCTGGTTTTCCCAAAATGAGTGCCTTTTTTTTTAATGGAAAAATGAGGCTAATTTTACACCCTGGTCTGTGGTCTGCCGCTCTGTGCATCTGGTATTGTGCAGAATGGTGAGTTGACAGTCTGCAGTCCTACAAGAAGTAAACACTTTTGCAATCATCACATCTTGAGAGCAGGAAATTGAACTATCAGTCAAAACGATTTCAAAATAAAGGACAAATAGTGTCATTTCAAATCTCAATAAAGGACAAGGACAAATAGAGCTGAATAAAGTACTGTCCTCTGAAATAAAGGACGGTTGGCAACCCTACCTTTAGGGTACAAGTAGAGTTCACTATTAATCGCAAAACCTCGGGCACGCGACCTCTGTTCCCCTCCCCATATCTTCGCAATGACGTCATCGCAGCCATGGATTCATCCGGTAAAGGGAGAGGGGAATTCATTGCCACACTACCAAAGATATTCACTTGGAATTTCTCGACGACTCGTGGAAAGTACTTGAGCACTGCTTACCCCATGATGTACGAGTAATGTAAGCTATGGAAATTAAGACAAAGGAGGGTCTACAGACTTCCGGTAGATAGAATACGCCTCGCAAAAATCCAGTCTCGGGCTGAAGAAAGAAGAGGACTGGATAAGGTTCCAAAAGTCATGCCGCCCATGAATACCGTCAGCGATGTATGAACTGTCCATTTCATGTTTATGAGGGCAATGGTGCCCTCGCAGCTGGCTGGGTACATGTGGACAGGAATAGTTGTATCGATTATTTGAAGCAAATCGGTCGTACTTAGCAGCTAAATGATGTGTGGCGGTGGCAGAGGAGAGGAGGGGCGTGATTGTAGTACTGGTGGCGGTTGATACGCGGTGGATGAATGCGTGGGTTGATACGTGGTAAAGGAAATAAGCGGTTGATTGTTTTGTGGTAGGTATAGTGGTGATGGTGGTAAAGGCGGTGGTTGAATGTTGTGTTGGTGACGGTGACAAACATGATGCCACCTGGTTGGTGGTGTCATGAAGATTATAGTGGTGCAGCCAAGATGGCCAAGTATATGCGAGTGGGGGTGGCGATTGATAAAAAACTGTCAACTAGGATTAGCCATCACTTCGCCTCTCCCGACACTCGCATCGTACAGATGCTAAGTCGTGGACAGGGACAAAAACAACAACAACAGCAAAGGAGGGCCTACGGATAATCCCAAATCACAACACAAGGGCCTTCGAAAATCAGGACGTGTTGTGTATATTATACAGTACTAGGTTGTGGGCACGCGCACGGGCGCAAACTGAAGGGCAGTCACTCCAAGCTTACGACCCGTTTGCGACCACCACCAGGCTGATTTATGCTATTCTGTTTATATAAAGAATTCAAGACAATGCAATTGGAACGAATCTCCCCACCTCCTCCTCCCCGTCATGAACATGAATATGAAATAGCATTGCGCTAACCATGAGAAAGTGCTCCATATCCATCACCAATGTCATCTCCATCCATAAAGTTATCGAACCATTTCTTAAAATAACTAATATTTTCAGCGCTCACTACATGGTTACTAAGTCTATTCCATTTGTTGACCACCCTATTAGTAAACCAATTCTTGCCTATTTCCTTCTTAAATCTAAATTTGTCCAGTTTAAATCCATTACTGTGAGTCCTTTCCTGTTGTTTTAATATGATGACCTTGTTTGTATCACCCTTGTTAAAGCCTTTGATCCACTTGAACACTTCTATTAGATCACCCCTCACTCTGCGTCTTTCCAGAGTAAGTTAAGGTGCCTAAGCCACTCTTCATAAGACAAATATCTGAATCCATGTATCATTGTTTACAAAAGATTTGGTCCCATAGAAAATAGTGCATTACCCCTGGAAGTACGTGACTTGAGAATTGGTTGTCATGAATTTATACTGGTTATTTGTAGTGGCTTCTGATGTGCTGCTGGCTGAAGATGTGTCTTGACACACACCCCACTTCTCTCCCAATGACTGGGGATCATGCAAATGACCATTTGACATCTATTGGTTTTCCTTTGCACTTTATGGAAGCTTGTATGATATTGCTTGTAATGTTATTTACAAGAAAACTTGTTTTACAGTAATTGTAGATTGTTACCAGTGACCCTAACCCTTTTTTTTTTTCTCTCTTACAGATGATGCACGGAGTGCCAGCCACAATGTCCTTGTACACTGTCAGGCTGGGGTGTCACGCTCACCCACCATTGTTATTGCGTACCTGATGCAGCACACCCACATGTACATGGTAGATGCTTACAAATGGGTCAAAGCACGTCGACCTATCATATCACCAAATCTCAACTTCATGGGGCAGCTGGTCGAGTTTGAATCAAGTTTGAAAGCCAGCAAAAGGGAACCAGAGTGTAAACCGTGCCATCAATGCAAGTGGCAAGAAGGATCTAATAAAGTCCCAAGTGCTTGTCAAGTATGACAGTTAGAAAAGCATAAGGGGAAAATTGCTAGAGCTAAGGAGTTGCAACACTGTGAAGTCAGTGGTGAAGGACAAAGCAAGGGTAGTAAAAGTTCCTTAACGGAAGATGGGACCTTTGACACAAGTACTAGAGAAATTTTGGACCTTCCCAGAATACCAAGGACTTTAATACAAGAAGCATTAGGCAAGAGATGTGTGGACTGTCTTTACAGTCCTACATTTGAGGTGCTGGATGATAGGAACATAGTCCTACACAAAGCCAAACGACAGCATGTGGACATTTCTAGGCCTGACCTCCTTCCAAGTTTAGAGTCCAAGTCAGAGTCTTAAATGTTGAGATGTGTGTGTGTGTGTGTGTGTGTGTGTGTGTGTGTGTGCATGCATGTGTGTGCACACTTGGTTGGTTCTGTGTTAGATGTGCATTTTAGGAAACGAGTAAAGCACAAGAATGTTTTGCCTGAAGTCCATATAAATACACAGATAAATCTCATCTTGGAAGATATTTGTCTCAGGTATGCCTGAGAAGTAGTGCCTGTATGTCTTTTAGGAAGAGGAATCTGTGTGGGCAGACCTTGAGGTCAACACTGCAACACCTGGAGCAAGATAGTTCTTTATCTTTTGCTTGTCATAGACTGAAGGGAATTCAGTATTATTAATAACGGGTTTATATCGAAGGTCCAGTTCATAAATTGTGTTCTGTTGAAATTGGACTATAAGGCCATGTGCTGCTTTCACTCGGGTTTCTTAGAAAGTTGTAGCCTTGGGGAATTTTGCAGCTGAAATGAAAATGTAGATAGAGGTGAAATTAACTTGTTCATCATGTGCAAGTCTAGTTTGTAGAAATGTATCCATAAAGTTTAGGGAGGTTGAAATTGCTGCCATGAGCCATTCCAGTGTGAGAATATGACTGTGTGTAGAGACTTGTAAATGAGGACCAGACTGCATCATGTCAAAGGATGCCCTTCGGGGCCAGCTAGACCAGAGATGCCTTCAATTCTTCAGGGCCAGTGGATTACCTTAAACCAAAACAGCCTTGTTTACATCTGCATGGACTACATTTGTCTGCTGGTGTGGTTTTCCACATGTTTTAACTCTGTTGACTTGTTCCAAGGTCACCTGTTAATATGCAAGGACTCCTTGAGACACCTTAGTCCTGGATAGGTCAGTGATTATATGATTCACATGCAAGACCCAGCTTCAAATCCTAGGGCAAACACCAAAAAATAGTACAGTAAGTCCTTGTTATACGGTACGTATGCGTTCCTGAAAACCCTACCGAAAATGAAATTACCATATACCGAACCCATTATAACATGTAATAATAGGATATGGCAGACGTTCCTTCTCCCTGCTCTTTCCTCTTCAAAACACGAGCGGATACCGTATCTGTGAATTTTTCTTGCCGTAAATAGAATTGAGGGTAGTAATTACCAAGTACCGTAACTGTGAATTTACCGGATAAAGAATTACCGTAGAAGGAGGACTTACTGTATTGGAAGCAAGGCTTTGTATGCCTGATGCCTTATATGGAGAACCCACACAAAGCCAGTCAAGTACCTTTTTATTACATACACTCTATACCCTGACCAAAGCCTTCTGTGCATCCACCCAGACATGCCAAGGCATGTCTGGGTGAAGGTGGACCACGCCTAGTTAGAAGAGAACACATCAAAAGCCCTAGGATCTCTTAAAAGTGAAGGTGGGGGGTTGTTCTGGTAGTGTGACAGGCATAAACTAACTTTGAAACAGTTGGGTTGCAAAATGATCATAAAACATATTGCAGGGTGACCATGAGAATGATTGTAAGTGATTGTTAGTTATGTATGAAAATGTTTACATAATACAAGGTTACTTTTGGCATACTACAAAAACAAACAAAGACACGAGTTGGATAGCATCAAGTGTCCCTTCTTTGAGTTTTTCTATTCCAATATTCTATGTTAGCTAAAAATGGAAAAAAAGTCTAGTCCTAATGTTTACAATTGTCTAAGTTTCATTAGAATCTCTTTGTACTATTATGAATTTGATTTGAAGGAGATTTAATGTATTTATTGTTTAGTATTGTATTTATATGCTATGTGGGGAAGATTTCCCATATCTGAGGTAAACATGTTGAAGAGTCAACAAGAGGTTGTTTTTTTATCCACAACTATTGCAAGAATTCATTGAAACCTACAGGATAAAAAGTTCATTTCTAGGCAATGACAAGAGAGTTGAGATGAACAATTTAATGCCATAATCCAGTTACACAAAAACTAAATTTCAACAAATAGAATAAAATTTAATACTACAATTTTATGGAATTTACAATGTGATAAGATTTTGTTTAATACTAGACATATATAAAAATTGGATAAATGTAAAACAATGAGAAAAACATGGGTTCAAACATAGTACCAAGGATTACATCAATCCTTGTCCTACGATTTTAATTGCCACTAAATAAAATAACATTCCATTTATGTGAATATTTATTGCTTTACAAATGTGTATTACATACACCAAAAGGCCCTTTTCCTCTTGTAAGGGGAAGACCTATTCATACAAAATGCAAATATTCTAATGCTGTCATGTTACCTTGAAGAAAATGAAATATGTGATGACCCTGACTTACATGAAACCTCAATGAAAATGGCAGTATTCATGATCTTAGCCAAGGGCATATAGTTTCTTCATGAGAATAGAATTCGTATGATCTTGTGAGATGGTAATAATCTCAACTACATGCTGAATGAAATGCAGTGAATCTCAAGTATATGAAGGACTACGTAATAGTGCATGGCAGTATCTTAAGACTAGAAAACATAACTTTCTGAGCACCTATATACTTCAAGGTACAAAGGGCTGGTCTTTGGTAGTTGTCTTCCCTGTCTCAAACATTGTAAACTACCATTTCTATACATATGCTCACAATGGATAATCTAGAGTGAAAGCATGTGCTATCTAAAGAATATACATGTGCATGTGCACAAGACATACATGTTACTGTTGGAGAAAGGAGATGCACAAACTAACTCGAGGAAAACAACATAATCAAAATAATGAGGTTGAAATAGAAAAATGGGTTCCCAATCTAGGACAAGCAATGTATTAGTATATTTAAATTGAAAATACAAGGAAAGCAATACACGTAGAAGGTAAGTAAAAAGCTGGAATGTAATTTAAAACTCGTGGCCAAAGAGGAAGAAGAAAATAGTGAACATGTTACTAACAACAAACTATCAATTTTTTTTTTCCTTTTATAAGTGAGGTAGCATCCATTCCCATCCATTCCATTCCCATTCATCACCCTTCCCTCTCATCTTAGCTCCTCATGGATGATGGGTCATCCCTGTATCCTGCCCACTGCCCCGAGTCGGAAACAATGTAGCAAGACACAGCATACCCATAGTAAGGCGACCCTCTACATTCACTCATGCAGAAAAAGAGAAGACTGGGAGAAGTCCCTTTGGGCTGCGTCAAAATATCATCCATACATAACCACTTACTAATTTCCCACCCCCTCCCTTCCTTGATTCACAGTATTATCTATACACATCCATTCTTCACTTAACCCTATCTCCCACCTCCCTTCCTTGCTCAAAAGACATTCCCCTCTTCCTCAACATCCCTTTTGCCCCATCCATCCATCTCATCCTTGGTCGTCCCCTCAAATTCCCTCCCTCCACCTCTGCCTTCCACACCTCTTTTATTTACAGCAGACAGTAACAAAATAATTATTACAGAAAATTTATAATTGATCTAGGTTATTTAAATCTACCAAAGATGACAAAGGCAGCCATGAATACGTAATGGATGCTATGGTTAAGACAAAATGAAGTGAAAGCACTCAAGAAACAAGTGTTTGGCCATACAGTTAAAACAGATGATGTAAAAAGTATGAAAGTGGCAGTTGCTAACAAGTCTACCAAAATAAATACCTAGTGAGGATGGAGCCATAATTAGCACAATAAGTAGAACTGGGGGAATGAGCGGAGGGGGTCACTGAATATTAGGAAATGTTAAGGAGAAGGTGGACCAAATGTCTGGGAAAGGTTAAGGATAAGATGGAACGATTAGCATGGTGAAGGACATTAGCTCACCCCTTAGCTCACAACCAAGGAACAAAAGGAAGAAGAAAATAAGAAGGGTAGGCAAATGTTTACTGGGGGAGGGGTTTGGAAGGCAACTAGGGATAGTTTAACTATTTTGTGGACAATGGGTATTAAAGGAATTAGGTGGGGTGAGATATTGAACATGCCCCTGTTTTGTTCAATTGTGTTGGTTCCTTGTATGATGGCTGCTTCCAAACATTTTCTACGGATCTTGTCGGGTTCATGTACTAGAAGTTCTGCATTTTCCCAGTCCATCAAGTGGTTGCTACTGTTCCTGTGTGCAACACATGCATTGGTGGTGATAGCATGGTAGACATCGTATCAGTGTTCTTGTATCCATGTTTTTAGATCGCATGATGTTTCCCCAGTGTAGGATTTTTCACATCCCAAGCACAGAACCCAATAAATGCCAGCTTTATTGTTCGGCACTTTGTCGATGTTTATTTTCATCCTTGTGGTGTCTTTAAATGTCCTACTGGCACACTACAAAGTTGGTGGTTTTTAGAATACGGGTCAGGTTGGTGGTGACGTCACTGATTGGTAACATGAAATGTTTGACTGTCCTGCCCTGCTGCCTACAGCCTCCCAGAATCTTAATGGCCTGTTTTCTGCATCTATCTACAAGGAAGTCTGGAAATTTTTATTTAATTTTTTTTTTCCCTGATTATACCAGCACTCTTCTTCTAAGTATTCTTCACCGTATATTCTGAGTGCCCTAATGTCATGGAGGGAGTAGAAATGAATTAAATAATTTTTGTTGGTAGGTTTCCTGTATACAGACGCTCCTCAACTTACGTTTTAGTTACGTTCCGAAAGGCCGAACGTAAGTTGAAAATGAACGTAAGTTGTTACTGTACTATACATCGGTAAATTCTATTACCGTATCTTATAAAACACCCCTAAATCATTAATTAAACACATAACATTGTAAAATAATAACATTAATTTCAAATAGATTAAATTCAAGCAACATAAATTGAGATGGTGGGGGAGGAGGAGGAGGCAAGGCATTTTCAGTTTGTCGTCTGCGCAATGTAAACAATGGACGCAGTGTCGTGCGCAAGTATCGTTTGAACTACGGAGAGCGCGGTAAACTAAAAAATTCACTCAAAAAAATTTTTTTTACAATTTTTTTTTTACCGTCGGTTCAAACGTAAAATGAATGAACGTAAGTAGAGGAGCGTCTGTACTTTAAATTTCAGCTGGTTATCATGTTTTGATATGTATGTGTCTAAGAAAGGTAGGGAATTGTTAGTTTCTTCTAGGGGAAAATGAATGGTAGGCTCTATCTTCTTCAATGCAGTTTGAATCACCTGGGTGTGATGAGTAGGATATCTACACTGCGCAGCCAGGTCACATGCTCAGAAACGATGTCAGCAAAAGGTCCTGCTTCTAAAAATTCCATAAACACATTGGCAAGGACTGCACTCAACAAGGTAGAGCCCACCATTCAGTTTTCCCTTGAAGAAGAAATTAATGATTCCCTTCCTTTCTTAGACACACACATCAAAATATGGTAACAAGCTGATATTTAGAGTATACAGAAAATCCACTAACAAAAATGATTTTATTTCTACTCCTACCATAACACCAGAGTCAAGAAAGGAGTATTGATAGGCTTCTTCTTAAGGGCACTCAGAATATGCAGTGAAGAACACCTAAGAAGAAAAGTGCTGGTATATCAGGGAAACTTTTTTTAAAATTCAAATTTCCAGACTTCCTTGTAGATGGATGCAGAAAATAGGCCATTAAGATTCTGGAGGGCCGTAGGCAGCAGGGCGGGACAGTCAAACGTTTCATGTTACCAACCAGTGACGTCACCACCAACCTGACCTGTATTCCAAAAACCACCAACTTGGAAGTAGTGTGCCAGACCATTAGGACAATTAGAGACATCACAATGATGAAAATAAACTCAGCAAAACTCTGAACAATAAAGCTGGTGTTTAATGGGTTCCATCCTCAGGATGTGAAAAATCCTACACTGGAGAAATATAACACAATCTAAATACCCAGATATGAGGATACCAATATAATGTTCACCATGATGTCACTACCAACTCATGTGTTGCACACAGGAGCAGTAGCAACCACTTGGTGGACTAGGAAAATGCAGAACTTTTAGTACATGAACCTGATAAGATCTGTAGAAAATGTTTGGAAGCAGCCATCATATGAGGAACGAACACAATTGAACAAAACAGGGGCATGTTCAATATCTCGTCCTACCTAATGCCTTTAATACCCAATATCCACAAAATATTAAGCTTTCCCTAGTTGCCCTCCAAAATCCCCCCCCAGCAGACATTTGCCCACCCTTCTTATTTTCTTCCTTTTGTTCCTCATGAGCTAATGTCCTTCACCCAGCCAATTGTTCCATCTTATCCTTAACTTTTCCTGTTCCCAGACATTTGGTCCACCTTCTCCTTAACCTTTCCTAATATTCAGTGACCCCCCTCCCCCTACCTCCCTCCCTTCCCCCATTCCCTCAGTTCTTCTTATTTAATCTGTCATGTATTTACCTAGTTGTATTTTACGAGATGGGAGCTATGCTCGTTGTGACCCGTTTTCATATCTCTCCATGTCCAGTTTAGTTTTAAACTCGTGTATAGTTCTGGCATTTACTGTTTCACTGTTTAGCCTGTTCCAGACATTGATCTGTATTGCAACTATGTACTTGGAAAAGCTGTAACAAGCAAAACATTAATAATAAAGGCTCCATCCTCACGTGGTGTTTATTTCGGTAGTACAATATAAAAAGTACAATTAAGTTTCCTGGCACTTCAGGCATTGATGCATATCTATTCAACACATGTCAGATAACAATTGTACACATGACAATATTACACAATAGCTTACTCTTCAGGACCTCCCACACTATTATTGTATGCAAACCCCTATCCTAAAGTCCCATTTCTTTACTAAAGTATTTTAGTGAAGCATTCAAGCATGTTCTCTACTGTCATCTGACCAGATACCTAGAGATGAATACTATTCTCAGAGACTGAGTTTGGTTTTCACCCAGAGTGGTGTGAATTTTTTTTTTCCAATGGTCACTTAGTGGACCCAAAGACAGTTGCCATTCACACAGTTGTTCTGTATTTCCCTTGATGACAGGACAATATGAGTAAAGTGGCAGGGCTAACCTATTCTACCTGAGGCTGGAGTGCCTCAAGGCTCTGTCCAGTACCCCCACTCTTATATCTGTACACTCACTATAATCTGTTCATGAATGATCTCCCAGAGCCAGCATACCTGTGCAACCAGGTCCTCACCTTTTCATATGCACACGACACTAGCCACACTAATTACGAAAACAAATTAAGGAAGACTACATGCCTATAGGATGTGAAGAAATACAGTTTTCCATATAGATACATAAATACTAGGAATAGCTTGGAAGGTGATATAACCCAAGCTGAAACAACACATGAATTCAAATCTAAATATAATGATTGGAAATCAAGGATATAAACTAAGTTGGGACTGTACATGAATTTGAGGCCAGGTATGAGCAATTGGACAGTAAAGGACGGGACCCAACAAATGTTTCTCCTTTTACTGTATATTACAATTAGGTAAATACAGTAGACACAAAACAGTAGAGGGAGCTAGACATGTAGGCAATGCAGAATATACTTGACAGGGCACACATGGGAGCAACATTGACACATCAAAACCAATGTGTTGAAATGTAAAGCTGAATACTTTCACTGCAGCAAAACCATCAGAACAATCATGAATACAGTACTCCTCTTAAGATGAACAACAGACATCCCAGTGAAGGACCATGCATATGTGCATGGCAGCACAATGGATAGCCTTACCTGGACTCCAACACTTCAAAGCCACAACACTACCCACTGAACATCAATTCTACCTAGTGCTGGTTGGACCAATACTCTGTCAGTACCTGGGATTGAGCCAGATGATATGCCTCACAAACAACTACTCCTATCAGAAGGTTCAGAATGCCACAGTCTATTTCATCATGGGCTTGAGATGGAGTGACTTCAGAATCTCTACACCATGCAAACTGTCAAAATTTTCCATTCAACCAACACAAGACAGAGAAGGAATATCAAAGTTGAAAGCTGAAGGTGGTATAATGATGCAAAAAATGCAAGCTGAAACGAAAGCTTCCAGTTGGTACACCAGAGGAGTTTGTGAGAGAAAATGAAGAAGGTGTACATGTAATGAACAACATAACAATGGAAGTAATACAATTAAATTACTTGGAAAATTACAAATGAGAAAAGCTTCAGGGTCATGTGGGATATCAAACTAGATTTTGAAAAAGGGTTTCGAACAACTAGTGAATAAAGTATATCAACAAATAGCATGTTCACTGGAAGAAGGGAAGGATCTACTGGACTGGAAACCTGCAAATATGGTATCAATATTCAAAGAAAGAAACATGGAGATAACATCAAATTATAGACCCATGCCCTTGAACAGTATAATATTCAAAACGTGTAAATAAAATTGTAAAAAACAGGTGGATGAAATACTTGGAAGAGAAAGATATTTTTGTTGACAATCAATATGGGTTCAGAAAAGAAAAGTCTTGTGCAACCAATCTACTAAATTTTTATTTGAGTGTGACTTATATGCTGCATGAAAGGGATGGTGGTTTTATATCTGGATTTGATAGGTGTTTGACAAAATACTGCACAAAAGACTGATATAGAAGTTGGAAAATATAGGCCTTAAAGGAGTTGTGCATTGAAATACATAAAAGACTTTTCAAGGGATATATATATATATATATATACATATATATATATATATATATACATATATATATATATATATATATTATATATATATATATTTCTCCTAGTGCTACAAGTGTCATGAAAAATAGGTATCTGGAAATGGATGCAAAGAGATTATATGAAAAGGTGATTGTGTATAAGGCAAAGATTTGCAATTTAACAGAGGCAGAAAGAAGCTTAAATCTGCTTGAGATGGAGCACCTGAGAAATATGGTAGGGGTTACATGGTTGGACAGAGTGAAAAGTGATGTGAGGAGAGCTAGGGTGTAAAGGGAACTGGCAGATAAGACTGTTGGGATGTTTTGGACACCTGGAAAAAATGAGTGAAGAATGATTAGCAAAAGAGGTGTGGAAAACACAGGTGGATGGAGTGAACTTGAGAGGATAACCAAATATGAAATGGATGGATTGACTGAAATGGGCTTTGAGCAAAAGAGGAATGTCTGTTGAGCAAAGAAGAGAGAAGGCTGGGGGATAGGAGTAAATTAAGAATGGTTGTGTATGGATGATATTTTGACAGCCCAAGGGGATTTCTCCTCATCTCTATTTTCCACATGAGGGGATAGGGAGGGGGGTTACCATGTAAGTGAAACAACCCTGATGTGGATGGACAAATAAGAACAATAGTGAAAAATGAAAAGTCAACCTGGAGAGGAGTGACAACTGGAGTGCCACCAGGCTCAGTTCTGGCACCTGTAATCTTCCTGCTGTATATTAATATGATGAATGCATTAGGTACCTATGCAAACTTATTTGCAGATGATGCCAAGATCATAATGGTGGAAAAAGAATATATTTAACTGCTACAAGAGGATCAACATGAATAGTAAAAGATAATTTAAATACGAATAACTAATATAATTTAATCATTGCCTCAAATTTCATCAAATGGAAAACCTGCAGCTCTACAGTGGCTGGCAACAGTCTTCATGACCTCCCATGGATCTCTCTGGGAAGAAACTTTCAGACTCATGATCAACAGCTATTACCCTCCCAGATGAGAGCTCAGAGCTCATATATTGCCCAACTATGAGTAATGCTGTGAGACTCTATGAAATATAGTTGGAGTTGATAGTCAGGCCCAGTCTGGAAACAGCGTCAGCCCCTCAGGGCTGCAGTTTCTGATGAAGGTGAGGGAGTTGATGGGGTTTAAAAATGAGCAGTTTGTTGTCCATCTTGCAGAACCACCACATGCAGGTGCCTACCACTGGTCCCTTCAATACAAAGAAATGTAAAGCCTTAGAACTAGGAGGGGGTGGGTGAATAAAAAAATATAGAAAGGTACAAAGTATGTAATTAATAGCAAAGGTAAGGAGGGAAAGAATTTATGGATTTTAATCAGGAATGATTGAATGCCATAAAGTCATCATGCATAAGCAAACACTAAATGTTCATCAAAGATTAAGAGGAACAATAATGCGGGAGTATAGCTTATGCTGCCAAGATTGTGATGTTATGTAAATAGGCCACAGAGGACATTTGAACACTAAATTGTTTGAACACATGTGGTCAATTAAATATGCACAAGATAGCTCAGCTGTATTTCAACATGTCAACAATCAAAACTATCAGACTGATAGGGGAAATGCCAAACTAGAGTTCAAATATAGTTGTGGTTTCAAGAAGAACAACAGTGAATTAGCCCTGATTAAAAAACAACCTAATTTTAATATCTGGTTAATTTCTGATTAACAAGTATTTCCCTCCTGACCCCACAGATGACCCTTAATCCAGGTCAAACATCCGTCTTTCCTTCATGTCAATGCAACTGCTCACTTTCACTTTTACTCCTAATCCTATCAACTAATTCCTACTCCCAAAATGCGTAATCCTAATGGTTTCCCTCTTATCTCACACATTCTGTACATTCGTCTATCACATTCACACCACACTTAATATCAACTAAAAACTATTAATATCATTGGAGTTAATGGTAATTGTTGGTAATTAGTATGACCCTTTATTTACGTTACATTCAACACATGCAACCTACAGACAAACAGCTTCAACAGACCAGTAGTCCCTCCTTTAGTCCATAGTCTAAATTCATCTGTATATATCCAAAAGAAGCACGAAAAAGATGAAAACAATATATATTATGGTTGCCAACTGCAGCATTAATGGACCACTTGTGTTCAACCATTCTAGTGCTCAAATGTGTTCCTCTGTGGTCCATGTCCACAAGATCATAATCTTGGCAGGTTACGCTATATACTCCTAGATTGTTGTTCCCTCTTAATCTCTGATGAACATTTACTTTTTGGTTATGCATGGTGTTAGGATAGTTATAAACAAGTTTGAGATGTTCCTTGGGAAGAAAATTGGCATAAGATTGAATACCATTAATTAATGGGATTTTAATAAGGTCCTTCTAAATGGAGTGTTGAATGGTGGGAGATGGGGGTTTAAAATGACTGCCTTTGGCTTTGCTAAGTGCTTTGTCCAAGAACCAGGCCAGGTAAACCAACTTCGTTAGTTGGAATTTAATGAAGTCAATATCTTGGGACAAGAATTGGGGTCAATAAATCCTAAAAGCCCTCGGAAAAAGACCACTTCTTTGATGTTGTATAGGTGATGGTAGAAAAAATTAAGGCAGCTACATGGATGGGTTGGATTCCTGAATACCATTAAAAATATACTAACACAAATTCTTTTTATTAAAATGTACAAAACAGGAATCTGGGAACTTTCTTTCCAATTTGGTTTGAATTTAGGGGTCAACTGATTCAGTTTATCAAAGAAAATCCTAAATACCCTCCACCTGTTGTTCCATACTAAAAATATGTCAACATACCAGTACCAAAACTTCCCAGGTGGTTTGATGGTTGGTAATAATTTTGAAATATTCCATTCATAATTTGGCCAAAATGGGCAAAAAATTGAAACCCATAATGCAACCATACTTTTGCCTGTAAATATCAATGCAGAATAAAAACATGCTGGAGGATACACACAAATATACTATGGTGAAATTTTTGGTAACTGGAAGTAGGAATTTGTCTTTAAGGATCTGCAGTTTGGGTTTCAAAAAGGACAAAACATCCTCAACACTGATATTGGTGAACAGAGACACTATATCCAAACTGAGTATCCTGACATTTTGTACATTTTCATTTTTCAATCTGGGAATAAAATCTATTATAAAATCTACATGTGTGAATTCTAAAAAATTCCCATAAAAGGTGACAATAAGTCTACAAGCTATTTAGAAAATTTGCTTGTATAGGAGCCCCAGTTTGAGATAATTGGCTTCAAAGAGAAACTTTCTTTATGTAACTTGGTGAGACCATAAAAAATAGGAGCAATGAGGTTTAGTAACTTTTGTTACTAATCAGCAAACAACAACTGACTCACCTCCCATTTTCCTCCAGTGTCTTTAACTATCTCCAATCCTCTGTCCATCATCCTTATATCAACTTTCCATACAACCCCACTCTCACTGAACACCCATGGTGACATAACACAGCCATGGTGCAACCCAATCCTAACACATACTCTACTATGAAAAAAAAAATTATTTCCTGTAACAGCTTTCCCTCAATCCCATATATCTGCAATACCTCCTACAGTGCCTTCTTGTCTACCATGTCATAAACTTTCTCCAAATCCATAAAGGTTCACACTATTTCTTACCAATTACTCCCTCTGTTCCTCTTCTAATCCTCTCTCATTTAACATTGTCCCCTATGCCTTTCCAACCATGCTCAACAAAGTAATCCCTCTAAAACATTCACACACAAACATACACACATGTCCAGCTCTGATATATGTGTGTGTATATATATATATATATATATATATATACATATATCAGAGCTGGGCGTGTTCCTAGGTGCATCCCTTGGTGTCCTGACACATATATAGTCAGGACAACAAGGAGGGACACCTAGAAATGTGCACAGCTCTGATATATATGTCTATATATATATATATATATATATATATATATATATATATATATATATAGTATCTCCAATATCTAAACCTCACCATTATGACATGATTTATATGTATCCTTTTCCATTTTTATGACTTCAGAAAAAAAAAAAAAAATTGTACTGGAGTGGAACAGTGGACAGGAGAGGGTGGGTTTATGGATTTTTACCACACATATCCAAATACTTCCTAAATCTGAACATTCTGTGACCCAATTAATTTCATATGGGAGGGATTACTATGTGTGAGATTCACCACAGTCTTGAATCATGTGTCGGACTCATGATTGACAGTATTACCCTCCTGGATGAGATGAGAGCTGACTGCTCACTATGGCAGTGTGTGTGTATACACAAACACACACACATAGTGTGTGCAAACACCAAACAAAAATTTAAGAATAAACTAGATGCTGCAAGATACAAAGACGGGCACAACAAGCTTAGCTCCCCTTCCCATATAATACAACTAGGTAGTAAATACACACACACACACACACACACATATATATATTTATGTCTTTGTTGTTTTTTGGGCTACTGTATATGCTCGCGTATAGTTCGCACCACTAGTTTGTGGTTGTCAAAGTGGTTATTTGTGGTTGACCCGCGGATAGGTTGCACTATAATCTGGCAATTTACAAGACCCATTCAAACATAAAAATCATTAGATATCTACCTTTATTTCAAAACTTTACTCATTTACTCACAAAACTTTAACCACTTCCATACGGTGATGCCTACGTAGGCATCATGAGGAGCAAGTGGGTATGCGATGATGCCGACGTCGGCGTCTTGATTATATTCATTGTAGTCGTACCTACGTAACCTCCATTCTCTCTAAACTGGCTTCATCATATTTTCTATGGTTATCAAAATTCACGGGTGAAAGAGAATGAACAATTGAGCACTGACTTTATTTTTTATAATGCGATTATTATGACGCAACATCGCACGTCGGG
The DNA here is from genome assembly GCF_046742065.1 of Oratosquilla oratoria. Taxonomy (NCBI): domain Eukaryota; kingdom Metazoa; phylum Arthropoda; class Malacostraca; order Stomatopoda; family Squillidae; genus Oratosquilla; species Oratosquilla oratoria. The sequence goes on along the minus strand of NC_134778.1, from coordinate 14,876,282 downwards.
CAGCTAATGCTGCCAGACGTGCGATGTGCCCCGGAGTGAAGAGGTTAATATAAGAACACATGTAGACTGTCCGACTGTTACCTATGCGCATAATGCAAACTTACATAAACAACGATTGCATTTCTAAAACTATAATCGTAAACAAATGCACTTATGTAAAAAAGTTATAGTCAACTTGACAAAAAAAAATCAATAGAATTTAACTGCCAACTAGACACTATACAACAGTATATACGAAAGAGTTGGAAAAGAGAATATTTTACAATTTTATTTTAATTGATATATGATTTTCTAGCAGCAATAGTTCAGTCTAAAGCAGCGCGTCAGTAGGAACTTTTGATATATATATATATTTTATGCATACATAAGGCTTGAAAACCTTTTCGATGCATATTGTGCAAACACTATGTTGAAATCGCCAATTGTTGCGACTTCGTAGACAGAGTACTGCTGTCCCTCATTAATTTCAAGTGGATAGGTTGCACCCCTGATTTTGGCAAAATATTTAGTTAAAAAAAGTGCGATCTATATGCAAGTATATACGGTACCTCCCTTTTCACGGGGAAAAAGCCTTTGGTATACGTGTGTGTGTGTGTGTGTGTGTGTGTGTGTATATATATATATATATATATATATATATATATATATATATATATATATATATAATATATATATATATATATATATATATATATATATATACTATATAAACACACACACATATATATGTACATACAAATACATATAGATGTACAGAGACACATACAAATATGCATATACATATATATACAAACTACATAATTTTGTGCTGCTATCCATCCTGTGTTATATGTTTCTTTCGGTCAATCTTAGGTACAATGATATCATCCATTTTTTCTCGCTTTTTCTGGCCTTTAAGTGTGTTTCCTACATTCTCTGTACAGTCACACCATGGTGTGATTGAACGGTTGCATTCTAATATCACATTCAGGATAGTTACTTCTGCTCCTTCCACTGTAATCTGCAAGAATACCAATTCGTTATTAGATAATGTAAGGAAATTAACAATGTAAGCAGCTACAATGCTCATGATAGTTTTCAAGCATGTAAAAACAATCACATATATATTTCAATGAGGAGCAAAATTACAAATAGCCACAGCATTTAATTTACAAAAAATTGTTGGATACACACAGAATAATGTGGGACTCATAACATTAATACACAACATCATATCCTTCTCCAACAAAACAGAAGAAACTAAATAAACACTAATGGACAACTCAAATGAAATTGGTCCTGCTATGCTGTTCCTACCTGTGGGTACACTGTGAGACCAGAAGAGGAGGCTATACCAGTGAACTTCACATAATTGGTACCCTTGTCACTCAATTCCAATTATCTCCCCCTCTGGTATACCTCTTCTTTCACATAAGATCAATACCCCAGCAGCTGCTTTCCCACTCCCCATATTAGCTGGTGACACAGAAACTAAACCAGGCCCATACATATGCCCTACATGTACAAAACCTACAAACTATATTTGTATTTCTATTGAATGCAACACATACTATTCCTAGTTCTACCAGGGCAAGCACAACACTTTCAGACACAAATCAATGCATAAAGAACTTAAGCTGCAACCATCACACAACAACACATGTACCCAAAATCACATCAACGCAAAAACACACTTTAAACATAGTACATTCAGTAAGTTTGTTGCCCCTGGTCTCTCTTGCAGAAGACCAGAAAGCCTTTGGGTGGGAGTGACCATAAAGTCACTCAGGGAAGATGTATTGTTGTTGTTGTCTGGATATTGTTAGTGTGGGGCAATGTAATATGAGGTGTCTTGTGTCTTCTGTAATTCACCATGGTTTTGGATCACATGTTGGACTTGTGATCAACAGCTATTACCTTCCTGGATGAGAGCTCAGAGCTCATACAAGTAGTGGTCAACTTATGATCTATGTGACTTACAAATGATCGACTTTATGACCACAACCACGACTGTCATGTCTAGCCACTCAAATACTATGACGCCTATGTAGGTGTCATGAGCCACAAGTTGCATTTACCTAGTTGTATCTTACGAGAAGGGGAGCTATGTTTGTGATGTCCCATCTTTGTATCTCGCAGTGTCTAGTTTGCTCTTAAATTCATGTACAGTTTTTGCACACACTATTGGTTCATCCAGTTTGTTCCAGACATCCACCGTTCTGTGTGGAAAACTGGTTTTTTTTTTTAAGGTCTCTTCTATAAATGTCCTTTTTGAGTTTCTTTTCATTTCCCCTTTGAATATCCCACTTAAAAAGTTAGTGCCTCTGTCACTTTGTACTTCCCGAGGCATACCCATCTTACTAAAATAAGACATTAAGGGCTTGGTGATTGTCCTGGCCTTTATGTTTGGAAGGGGTATCACTTCAGCATACTGTGTGGATTGGCAAATTATGGTAATGAGAAAGGACTTCCCAGACTTAGTCTTTGGGAGAGGTCCTACACAATCAATCATTATTCTACTGAAAGGTTCCTCAATGATAGGAACTTGGCACATGGGTACTTTCTTGGGTGTGTCATTTGGCTTCCTAGTCACTTGACACATGACACAACACCTAACCACTCTCTTGATATCTTCTGACAATCGAGGCCAAAAGAAATGTGTCAAGATTAAAATTCTAGTCTTGGTAACTCCAAGGTGGGCACATGCAGTTGTATGAGCTAGCTTCACAATCTTCTCCCTAATCTTCTGTGGAACTACGGTTTGGGTAGCAGCATCACCTCCTATCTTTTCTGGTGCCTTATATTTTCTCATAAGCACACCATTTTCCATGATGAACTTGGACTTGCTGTATTTCTCTTCTTCCTGCTCCTCCTCCTCAGCTGCTTGGTGCACCTCCTCCAGCTCCAGGTTCTCCTGCTGTAATTTGATGAGTTCTTCCCTATCTATGGCATTCTCAAAGATTATTTCATCTGCTTGGGCATCACCTGCCTGGTTTCCTCCTGCATCTTCTACTGCTACCTGCTTCTTTTCCTTTCCAAGTCCATCTTGTGAAACTTTTGGCACCTTATTTGCAACAGATGCTTCAAACAGGGGGTTCACGTTGTTATCACATTGTTCATCTTCCTCTTGTGCTTTCTTGGCCTGGGCTCTGGTGATGATCACCACTGGGTCCGCCATATCAGCTTCGTCTGTGTGTGTCTGTCTGGTTATGGAGTCATCTACCATCTTGAGTCTAACCTGGACTATCTCACCTATATCACTTCCAAGGAGGACATCTATTCCTTTCACTGGAAGTTCCGCTACTCCTACTTCAACGCTCGCCTTCTGACCATCTATTTCAAGTACTACCTTAGCTATGGGTGCTAATGTCATCACTCCTCTGGCTAATCACTTGGTGAACTGACCTATGTGCCTATTTTCTAATCTTGGTATCACATCTGGCCTCACAATGGTGTGGAATGCCCGTGTCTTGCAGAGCCTTGACTGCATACTTCCTTTCACTCCCCTTTATTCTTATCTTGGCATCTTTCTGTGTAGATATCTAGAGATAGGCAATTTGTGAGCCTTCTTCACACAAAAATAAAGGAGTGAGTATATTGTATGGAGTTGGGCAGATAGTGATAGAATAGTTTATATTGGGATACATTGGCACCTGTGCTGGACACTGGTGTCATGCGGCTGTGGTATAAGAAGACGTGCAGGTATTTTGGGCTCTCTCTGACTCGCGCACTCACAATCTGTTCCCACCCAACTTTACTGTATGTTAAGAGGCTACCTTTTTGTAAGTATGTAAAAATAAACAAGTGTTGTACACACCCACTTTTGATATCCAAGAAGCTGAATAATATCCATAAAAAGAGGGCAAAGTATCGCCTGGCCTTTGAATTGTAGGAACTGTTCAAATCATGACCATAGATTCGAAGCATCAACTTGAATGTAAGGGCTAGTTTGTGACACTACTCTCCCCTACTCCCACCCTATCCAGACAACACAAAATCTCTTCCCTGTGTAATTTATATGCTGAACCAATGACCGCAGGTTTCCTGCAGGAGACATGGTAACAGGTAATATATATAATTTGGCTGATAACACACTGCTTAAACAAAACTTTACCTTCATATATATTCCCCTTCCAGGCATAGGCATTATACATCTTTCATACTTATACTCAATTCTTACCTCTCTTTTACTTTGAATATGGTATCGAGTAGTGGATAGCCCAGTCTGACGATCTCTTTTCCTCGTTATTTCTTGTTGGTTGTAGCATTTGATCATATCTCTTTTTCTTATTCTCCTGTCATGAATGTGTCTGCAAAAGATGTGCGTTGCAAGTATTCAATTGACAGTTTATTCAAAGGTTCAACAAGAGAAAGAAACAACTAGTAATGTGTAACATAATTATCATTGTATATCTTCCTAATTGAACTAGTCCAAATACAGGAAGCCATTCAGGAAAACAGGACCTTACCTGAAAGTGTTTTTAGTACTAGAAGTGAGATTTCCAGGTCGAGTGATACTTAATTGTGCTTCTTTGAGTCTTGCATAAAACTCGTCATCTTCCAGGCCCCATCCCCAGTATTTATTACTTAGGCCATCTACTTTGTGAAAATGCACCCTAAGGAAGAAAAATGTGCTCAATGACATATATGGAACAGCAAATCAAAAAGGGACAATAAAGCTACCCATTTTTAAAAACATTCAACCCCCTCACCTGCATCAGGAGATGCAGCCCTGAGGGGCTGACACTTGGTCTCCAAAATGGGCCCAAGATTTCTCCATCAACTTCAATAGTATTTATCACACTTTTCAAACATGGGGAGCTGACATCTGTCAATTGCTCTCTTTTTTCCTACCACTTTCATCCAGTGATATAGAAACACTCCCACATGGATAAAACAATAGTGTGTGTAAAAACTCTACACGAATTTAAGAGCAAACTAGACACTGCGGGATACAAAGGCGGGACACCATGAGCATAGCTCCCCTTCCCGTAAGATACAACTGTTTTAGGGATGGAATGGGTGGGAATGGTTTTTATGCCTTTGTTTTTTGGCTACCTCCCTTGTAAGGGGGAAAAAGCCTTTGGTACATGTATGTATGTAAATACAACTAGATAAAATACATTGATACAACACAGACAGATGTCCAAAGTTTCTTTCCAGAGAGATCTGTGAGAAGTTATGAGGACCGCTGCCAGCCACTGTGGGGTTGCTGGTTTTCCACTCAGTGAAACCTGAGGCAACAAGTGACCAATTGTACAAAGGAAAAAATATAACATATTGAAATGTAACATTTGTCTTAAACTTCATTCCACAATAATGCCAAGTTTATGATCATACCTATAACCTTGGATTCATCAATATTTCAATGATTTTCAACTCATTAACCACCTGCGCTCATTCCCAGTGCACTCATCCTTTCCACAATGGCATGGCACATAAACCATATGAGAAGAGATTAAAACCAGTGGGTCTACCAACTTTGAAAGATCCAAGAGAACAAGGTGATATGATTATAGTATTCAGGTCACTAAATGAAATAGACTACAGTGACAGAAGAGATCTCTTGATTAGGGGTAGGAAGGCTTTAAGAGGTCATGTAAACTTATTAAGGAAGACTACATGTTTAACCACTTCAGTACGGGACTTAAATCTCGCGGGCAGCAGCCAATGCCAGCCGTATGACGTGTCGTAATAATACTCGCATCATAAAATATAGTCACCGCTTATATCGATCATTCTCTCTTTCACCCGCGAATTTTGAAAACCACAGAGAATGGGATTCAGGGCACATTTGGGAGAATGTAAAAACACAGGGGCGACTACAATAAATATAATCAAGACGCCGATATGGCAGCGTCGCGAATCCACTTGCTCCTCATGACGCCTACGTGTGCGGCACCGTATGGAAGGGGTTAAAGGATGTGAAGTAATACATTTTTCCATTAGAAGCATAAGTACTTGGAATAGTTTAGTTGATAGAACCCAAGTTGGAAGAATACATGAATTCAAATCTAAATATGATAACTGGATATCAAGAATATAGATTATGTTGGAACTGTACATAAATTTGAGGCTATGATAGATTGGAAAATAGGAGACAGAACCCAAAGAGCATTGCTTCTTTCTTGTATACAGATTGACCTCTCATTAACAGACTAAACGGGGGGGTAATGGTGTCTGTTGATGTGAATAATCCGTTGATTTGAAGTGGGTTTTGGGTGGCATAGTGATTGCATAGCACTAAACAACAGCACCAAAAACACAGCGAAAACTCCGCAAACACAGCTAATTAACGTCCGTTAATGAGAGGTCAACTGTAGTAAAATCAAGTAAATGCAAAGACTACACTTCATTTCCTTCTCAGCATTTCCTTCCTGGTAAGAGCTTTGTTAACCTATTAACTCAAAGAAAGTGCAAAGTATCTCAAAACAAGTATCTGGAATCAAAAGATGACATAATGGAATCTCCCAAGGAGCAACACTTTCATCTGCACTATTTAACATCTTTACAAGTGATCTCCCCAAACCAAATCCAATGTAACACTTAAAAAGCTTGCTAATGCAGATAACCTAAATAACCCAGCACAGAAACTTAAAAGAGCTCTGTTAAGAACATCCAAACATAATTAGACAACTGGAACAGTGGCAATGACAAAATATAATTGAAGCTTCCCCACAGAAATCATCAGTGACAATGCCAACCCCAGACAACTATGAATCAAAGACACACCCAAAAGTAAAACTGAAAGGTCAATTCTTTCTATTAGAAAAGAACCCTAAAATATTGGGCCTCACTTCTTATATTTGTCCTCCATCCCACAAATAAAGGACCTAAAAGTGAAACTCAACAAGAAATTAAATATTCAAATATCAGTAGTGCATATTTTTGGTTGTATATGGATGATGTTGTGATGCATGAGGTGGAATGGGTGGGGGCATGGGGGGTGAGGTAGTATGTGTGAGAAAAATTTGACGCAGCCCAAAGGGATTTCTCCCCCTCTTCTCCTTTTATGCATGGGGGGACGGAGAGGGGGGGGTCGCTGATTTAATGAAGCAGCCTTGCTGTGGATGTGCTGTGACTTGTGACACTGCCTCTGACCCAGGGCAGTGGACAAGGTGCAGGGATGATCTGTCATCCAGGAGGTGCTAAAATGAGAGGGAGAGTGGAGGGGAGTGGAGTGTATCTAGGGATGGAATGGGTGGGAATGATTTTATGCCTTTTTCTTTTTGGCTACCTCCCTTGAAAGGGGGAAAAGGCCTTGGTATATGTATGTATGTATATTTTGGTCAGCAGAATGAAACTGATCACAAATTACAAAGAGTCTGTTTGAACCACATTTGACTGTGCCTCCTCTGAAAAAAAAATAATAATAATAAATAAAAAATAAATAAATAAATAGATAATAATAATAATAATAAAAAATAAATGAATAAATATATTTCCCCCACATCAGCATTTGCCTTCAAACTGGTGTACTTAAGGTTTTCTTTTTGTAGTGGCCTTAGGCAGGCATTTAATTTTCATACCTTCTGTCACTTTAAAATAAATAGATTGAAAAAAATACATATATGTATTTCAATTTCTTCTTGAAACATATGTCACCAATAACCATACCAATACTTTAGGGAAGAGGCCAAATGCAGAGTATGGGAGTCCAGTATATTTTGACGTTTCACCCAGCAGGGCTTCTTCAGAATGTCAAAATATACTGGACTCCCATACTCTGCGTTTGGCCTCTTCCCTAAAGTGCTGTTACAGTCGTTGCTGCTTTTACTCAACCATACCAATAGCAGCACATATGATCACACATCCACCCTAGACATTCCAAAATCACTTGTCATTCATTCAAAGTATTCATTACACACTTTTGCATTGATATCCCCAAATACCATGACTTTCTCTCTTATTTCAAATAATTTAACATATTCATCTTGCCCCAAGCAGAAATGCTCCCTCTACTTCCTAATGACAGTATATTAAAATAAGAACTGGAAAGAGAGCATTACCTACCTCTGAACAAGAAGAATACCACCAATGAATGTTGGGTAGTGGTACCTTGGGTGCAGGTGAGGTGCTGCTACATGAAAAGGTCCCTCACTAGGAAATTCATACACAAGCTCCTTATTTAAGGGAAGTAAATCAACATCATGCATTGCAACATAATCAAATGTGGGGGATGATTCCAGGAAACCAACATTTAACAAGGAAGCTCTATTGAAGCGAAGATTATCAACCTGAGAAAGAAAAGGATTTGGAATGAGTAACATAAAGTAATAACTATTAAAACTCTAGATCATGATTACCACTTTCCATAACTAAAAGTTTGTGATACTTGAGCATGACAGCTTAACCATAACAAACAATTTAACTTTGTATGAAAAATTAATTATGGTGTATTCCATGTACTATAAACCAGTTTCAAATTTCTAGTTAAACATCAAACCCTGCAAGTTAATAATGCCAAATTATCAAATAATCACATTCTTATATACCTCCAAAAACATACATTTTCTTACTTCAAATCAAGGTAATGAGAGGCAGAAAAAAGAAATTTAATTGTGTTTGAGATAAAGTGGGGGTTGGTTTGACAGTGAGAAATGAGGTGAGGAGAAGAGCAGGGGCAGAAAGGGAGCTGGCAGATTAGGTTAATGAAACATTAATGGAATGGCTTGGGCACATGGAAAGAATGAGTGAAGAAAGATTAGCAAATGGAGTGTGGAAAGCAGATGTAGATGGGGTGAACTTGAGGAGATGACCACGGATGAGATGGATAGATGGAGTGAAAGATGCTTTGAGCAAGAAGGGAATACCTGTTTAACAGGGAAGGGAGAAGGTAGAGGATAGGGGTGGGTGGAGAATATTTGTGTATGGATGATATTTTGACAAAGACTGAATGGATTTCAATCCCCATCTTCTCTATATTTTGCATGAGGAGACAAGGAGGGAAGGTTACAGTGTAAATGAACTGTGGATCTGCTGTGTCTTGCAGCACTGTTTCTGATCTGTGCAGCAGACAGGAGACAGGGATGACCCTTCATCCATGAGGAATTAAGATCAGTGGGAAACAATAGGTGTTGGATGGGTGGGAGTGGGTGCAAGCTTTGGGTGGCTACCTCCCTTATTAGGGGGAAGAGGCCCTCAGTATAAATATCTATCTATTTAATATAATTTTTTCAATTTATTTATCTTTTCCCACCCCTACACACTACTTAATATAACAAAAAGTCCTACTTCAAATTTCATCGACTAGAAACCCACAGTGGATGGTAATGGTCCCCAGACCCTTCCACAGATCTATCAGAGAGGAAACTTTGGATTTTTTTAATACACTTTGTGAGATTCTTCCTATTTCACTGCCTGAAAGTGGTATGAAAAGGGGAGCAGTCACCAATTGTTAATGCTCCTTATGTAAAAAGATGAAGGAAATATGGCTGAAGACGATAGAGATATTGGGTTTGGTCTGGAGACCTCTAGATGAAGGTGAAGTGGCTGACAGATTTGGAAAATGGCCAGAGATGATTCTCTCTGCCACCCATCTTGCAGGACCATCACTAATAAGTTCCTGTCATGTTAAACATGTATATAACAACACTGCCTTTACATAGAATTTTTTTATATATCAATCTTCCAAATCTAAGTTTATGGATATCATGGGGAAGAACTGGGTTGTAACTGTCTGTATCCATGTTTCAGTAAATACTTTACAGATATAAATATTTACCTGATTGATGACAAATATGTGGTGGTTCTTTTTTTGTCTATTAAGAAACTCTGAGATGTGAGGAGCAAATTCTAGTAATTCTTCAAATCGATCCCTGGAAATTTTGAATAATCTTTTAGAATACATAAATTTACATATGTGAATATATATATATATATATATATATATATATATATATATATATATATACATATATATATACAGTATATATATATATATATATATATATACATACATATATATATATATATATATATACAGTATATTTATATATATATATATATATACACACACACAATGGTCAACAAAAGTAGTGCCTGCCCCCTCCACCCACACAAAAGAAATGTCAATAATCAGTTAAAATAAAGGTAATTAACTCATAACACTTAGTACATTTAATATTTGGTAGGAAGGTCTTTTCTCTTCTTTACCATCTGGAAATGTCTTGGTAGAATAGGATAAAGTTTTTGAAGTGCTGGGGGTTCTGATTGTCCCAGGATTCTAGGACAGTTGCCTGCAGCTTGGGTACAGAGCTGATATCCTTCCTCTGGAGGTCAACCTTGTTGAGGAACCAGAGCATTTCTATTGGGTTTAAATTGGGACTGGTGCCTGGAGGGTCCTTTATAAAAAAGTTCCTGGTAGTCATTAACCCAGTGATGCAGATTTTGCAGTGTGAGCAGGGGTACTGGTCTGCTGGACCACCTTGCCCCCTGTGCAGTCAACAGCCTCTGGTAGATGATCACACAGTAGCTCCAGGTGATTATTCTGATTAAATCTCTTGACAGCCACTTCTTTTGCTGAACACTGAATATATATATATATAGATATATATATATATATATATATATATATATATATATATATATATATATATGAAAAAAATTCAAACACAGGACTCAGGGTAGTAAAACTGTTACTCTGAGTCCAGTGTTTGAAATTTTTCCAATAACATGACTCCTGCACTCCAGCTCTTTACGAACATATACCATATATATATATATATATATATATATATATATATATATATATATATATATATATATATATATATATATATATATATATGGTGAGACATTGTGACAAGTTGAGAAAGGTGGAGGAAATCATGAGTCTAGATCTAAGTTCTGAGTTTATTCCTGGCCGGCTTCGCTTTACACTTTCATATTCCTCTGAAGAGGCATAAAGTAAAACTACTCAGGAATAAACTCAGAACTTAGTTCTAGACCCATGACTTCTTCCATATTTCTCATATATATATATATATATATATATATATATATATATATATATATATATATATATATATATATATATATATATATATAAATATATATAAAGTGTGTGTCAAGTCATTATGCTGGCCGCCCCACACACAACAAAACACAAACACATACCATAAAAATATATTTGTACACTTGCCAAGGTTCTAACATTTGGTGCTGCCTCTCTTATGCTTCACCACATCCTTCAGCCATTTAGGAAGACTCACACAAATTCCTGAGGGTCTGGGGAGGTATATTAATCCATGCCTCACATACAGCTGTCTCGAGCTGTGGAATAAAACTAATATCCTTGCCTATCAAATTTTGCTTCACTATTGACCACAGGTTTTCAATGGTGTTCATACCAAGAAAAAGGCATCTCTTGGGGATCCTCAGGGTGAAACTTCAAGGTCGATGAGGGAGGGGTAAATGTTGTCCAATTGAAGAAAAAGTTCACCAGAAGAGTTTCTTGAACTAATCCAATGAATTCTGGAGGTTGAAGCTTGAAATTTTGACTTTTGATTTTAAAGACACACATATATTTACCTAGTTTACCTAGTTGTATTTTATGGGAATGGGAACTACGCTCATGGTGTCCTGCCTTTATATCTCGCAGTGTCTAGTTTGCTCTTAAATTCATGTATGCTTTTGCACACACTATTGTTTCATCCAGTTTGTTCCAAGTGTCCACCACTCTGTGTGGAACACTGTTTTTCTTCAGATCTCTCCTATAATTATCCTTTTTGTGTTTCTTTTCATATCCTCTTGTGTTTATCTTGTCCCAATTTAGTAAGTCCTTTCTATCAAGTAATTCCATGCCTTCTATGATTCTATAGATGGTTACTATGTCGCATCTCTCTCTTCTTTGTTCTTAGCCAGTCTCTCTTCATATAACAAGTTTAAAAGTGCTGGGGCCATTTTTGTGGTTGATCTCTGAATTCTTTCAATTTTATTTATATTCTTTATGGTACTGAGTGACCATAATATCACAGCATACTTCAGTCTAGGCCTTATTAATGTGACTAATATTTTTCTAATAATTTCTTTGTCCAAATAGGTAAATGCCTCTTTTACTGATCTTAGGAAGTTCTAGGATTCTCCAACAAGTTTGTTTAATGTTTATCAGAGGACAAGTCATTTGAGATAATTACTCCCAGGTCTTTTTCAGATCCCACTTTCTTTACCTCCTTAGTTCCAATTGTATATTGTCCTGATATTCTTTTTTTTTTTTTTTTTTTTTTTTTTACTTTTTCTGAACCCCATTATGCTACATTTATTAATGTTGAAGTCCACTTCCCACTTCTGACTCCATTTCCAAACCTAAAGTCTCTCTGTAGTGATTTGCAGTCCATTTCGGTTTTCACTTTCCCCAACAATTTAGCATCATCTGCAAAGAAGTTCATGTAACATTCCAAATCATCATCCATGTCATTCACATAAATAGCGAACATTACTGAAGCCAATACAGATTCTTTCGGGACTCCACTGATCACCTTCCAACCTGAATATTTATTTCTGAGTACTACTCTCATTTTTCTACCATTCAGGAAATCCTCCATCCAGTTTAGTAGGTTGCCTTGTATCCCTCCTATGTTTTCCAATTTTTTTTTTTTTATTACTTTTATGTGTGCTACTTTGTTGAAGGCTTTTTGTAGGTTTAGGAAAGCACAATCAGCTCATCCATCCCTTTCTTGTATTATATCTATTAGTCTTGAGTAAAAACAGATTAAATTTGTAGCACCTGATCTTCCCTGTCTGAATCCAAATTGTTTCGGGTTTATTATATTTCTTCCAGGTGTTTTACCCATCTATTCTTGATAATTTTCTCACAAATTTTGGCTACAGTGCATGTTAGGAAAACTGGTCTGTAATTAGTTGATTCTTCCTTGTTTCCTCCTTTATATATTGGTACAATGACGACAGGGGAGTCATATGAGACGTACAAAGAAAAGAAAAGAGAAGTAAAGCAAAAGGTAAAGGAGGCAAAGAGGAGAGCAGATGTGAAATGGGGTAGGAGTATGACAGAAAATTTTGAAAGTAATAAAAAGATGTTTTGGAAAGAAATTAAGAGAGGAAGAGGAGGTGAATCAAGTAGGGAAGAAAAGGTAAAAGGTACAGATGGAGAGTTGATAATGGAAGAGATGGCAGTGAGGGGAAGATGGGCAGAATATTTTAGGGAGTTGCTGAATGTGAAGGAGGATAGGGAGGGAAAGATAGCTGCAGTGGGAAATACGAAGAAAATGAGAGTGATGAGTGAGGAGAATGGAGGAGAAATAAGGAAGGATGAGGTGAAGGCAGTTGTAAAGATGATGAAAGCAGGTAAGGCACCTGGTCTGGATGGATGTCATGCAGAATGTCTGAAAAAGGGAGGTTCAGTGATGGTGGACTGGTTGGTGAGATTATTCAATGTTTGCTGGAGAGAGGGTAGAGTACCGGAGGACTGGAGTAGTGCCTGTATAGTTCCTCTTTACAAGGGAAAAGGGGACAAGTGTGAATGTAGTAATTTCAGAGGGATTAGCCTGTTGAGTGTAGTAGGGAAGGCTTATGGGAGAATCTTAATTGAGAGGATTAGGAGAGGAACAGAAGGAGTAATTGGTGAGGAACAGTGTGGATTTAGGACGGGTAGAGGTTGTGTAGATCAGATCTTTGTGGTAAGACAGATATGTGAGAAAGCTATAGGAAAGGGGAAGGATGTTTTTTGGGCTTTTATGGATCTGGAAAAGGCTTATGATAGGGTAGACAGAAAGGCACTGTGGGAGGTTATGCAGATTTATGGGATAGGAGGAAAGCTTTTGGGAGCTGTCAAGAGTTTTTATGTGAGTAGTAGAGCATGTGTTAGGATTGGAAATGGAGAGAGTGAGTGGTTTGAAGTAAAGGTGGGACTTCGTCAAGGATGTGTTATGTCGCCCTGGCTGTTCAACTTATACATGGATGGGGTGGTGCGAGAGGTGAATGCTAGGGTAGTGAGTCAGGGATTGGAGATGGTTAAAGAAAATGGAGAAAAGTGGGAGGTGAGCCAGCTGTTGTTTGCAGACGACACTGCGCTTGTGGCAGGGTCAGAGGAGGGATTGAGGAAGCTGGTGGCAGAGTTTGGGAGAGTATGTGATAGAAGAAAGCTAAAGATAAATGTGGGTAAAAGTAAGGTGATGAGATGTACAAGGGGTGAAAGTGGCAGTAGACTGGAAGTGAACATTAAGGGAGAGCGACTGGAGGAAGTGGATAGTTTTTAGATACTTGGGTGCAAGTGTAGCAGGAAAAGGTGGAGTGAAGGTGGAGGTAGAATGTAGATTGAGAGAAGCGAGTAAATGCCTTGGTGGTTTAAAGAGTGTAATGAGAAATAGACATTTGGGAATGGATGCGAAGAGGAGACTGTATGAAGGAGTGATTGTGCCAACAGCATTGTATGGGGCAGAAACGTGGAACATAAGAGAAGAAGAGAGAAGGAGTTTGAATGTGTTTGAGATGAGGTGTCTGAGAAGTATGGTGGGGGTTACTAGGCTAGATAGAGTGAGAAATGAGGAGGTGAGGAGGAGAACAGGGGTGAAAAAGGATTTGGGAGATAGGGTTGATGAAAGAATATTAGGATGGTTTGGACACATGGAAAGAATGAGTGAAGAAAGACTAGTAAAAGAGGTATGGAAGGCAGATGTGGAGGGAGTGAACATGAGGGGACGTCCTAGGATGAGGTGGATGGATGGGGTGAAGGGGGCTTTGGGGAAGAGGGGAATGTCTGTTGAGGAAGGAAGGGAGAGGACGGAAGACAGAGGTGAGTGGAGAATGGTTGTATATGGATGATGTTGTGACTGCATGAGGAGGAATGGGCGGGGGGGTGGGGGGTGGGGTAGTATGTGTGAGTAAATTTTGACGCAGCCCGAAGGGATTTCTCCCCGTCCTCTCCTTATATGCAAAGGGGGACGGAGAGGGGGGGTCGCCGATTAAATGAAGCGGCCTTGCTGTGGATGTACTGTGTCTTGCGACACTGCTTCTGACCCAGGGCGGTGGGCAGGGTGCAGGGATGACCCGTCATCCAGGAGGTGCTCAGATGAGAGGAAGGGTGGGAGGGGTGTGGAGTGTATTTAGGGATGAATTGGGTGGGAGTGTTTTTATGCCTTTCCCTTTTTGGCTACCTCCCTTGGAAGGGGGAAAAAGCCTTGGTATATGTATGTATGTACAATGTTAGCGTTTTTCCAGTCCTTGGGTATCTTTCCTTCTTTGAGTGAGCAACTTATTATGTTATATATTTTGTCCATTAGTTCTTCTGTGCATTCTTTTATAATCCAATTTGCAATTCTGTCCAGGCTGTGCATTTTCCTAATGTCAAGGTTCGTTAATTGCTCCATTATTTCTTTTGTGTTATTATTTCCCTCATGTGGGGAGATTGCACTTTACTTCCTTCATCCCAACGCTTTACTTTTCCTCTAGTGAAAACAGACTTAAAGTTATTATTTATGACATCAGCCATTTCTATATCTTCTGTGTATTCTGTATTTCCTTGGCATAGTTTCTCCATTTCCTGTTTATTTCTAAGTTTTCCATTCACTTATCTATAGAATAGTTTGGGTCAATCTTTACATTTATCTGTGATGTCTTTTTCATAGTTTCTTTTTTCCTCTCTGTGCGCTTTTACATATTCATTTCTATAGTTTATATATATTTGCCATTTTCCAGGTTTATTATCTTTTCTCCATCTTTTTCAAGCTTTCTCTTCTATCTTTTGCCTCACAGCATCTTCTGTTGAACCAGCATTTAATGTACACCTCTCTCTCGTTTCTGTCTTGGTACATACCAATTCACTCCTTCATTATAGATTTCCATTAAGATCACACATTTCTCTTCCACTTTTGTCTCTTCAATGTAGAATTTTTCCCAATTAGCATTTTGAAAAAAACTCTAAGTTTTCCAAAGTCTATTTTGTTATACATCAATCTTCCTGTTCTGTGCTTTTCATTTTTCTCCATATATATTTCTTCCTTAGTTCAGCCTCTATTAGTATGTGGTCACTCTTTCCAAATGGTGTCTTGTATTGAATTTTATCTACAATTTCAGGTTCTGTTGTAAATATTAAACCCTGTCCCAATGGTTCTTCATCACTTCTGTATCTGGCATTTTCAATGACCCATTATGGCATTGTATGTTTCATGGTCATGTCCAGTAATAGATTTCCCCATAGATTCTCTCCGTACTTCCCTGTCATCTCCTCCCCCAACAGATTTCTCTGCAGTTAAAGTCCCCCATAAGTACCAGGTTACCTCTGTCCATTCGTATCTCATTAATGAATGCCTTGTATCTTCTAACATTTTTGAATGCTCATTCTCTTTCCAAGAGCCTGTTTTTGGGGGGCACATAAATCACCACAAACTATCTATCATGTCGCTGTCTTCGACTTTTATAATGATTATTTCTACATTCTTTTCACCCTCATTAACCTTCATCACATTGAAGTTTTTCTTTGCCACAAACATGACTCCTCCTCCCCGTTTCTTATTTCTGTTTTTAATCCAATAATTGTATAATCTGTGTCAAAACTATTAAGTGATATTGGACCCCTTAATGTCATCTCCACAATTACCATAGTGTCTGGTTTTTCATCTGACAGGTAATCATTTAGTTCATTCAATCCTGAGATTAATCCATCAATGTTAGTATATGCCACTTTTAAGTTTTTTCTTTCTCCATCTTGTTTTTTGTTTTTGTTTTGCCCACTATGATGTACCATTTTCTCAGTGTCATGTCTATGACCCTCCAATAGAACTCCTTGCTTTCAGCCTCCGTTCTCTTCATGTTTTTTTTCCTTAGCTTCACCTTTTAGTATTTTCTCTTTTTCTATTTCCTCAACACTCATTTCTCTTTTTATCCATATCTTTATCCATATCTCTTTGCCAATTTACTTGCTTTTTCTAATATGTCATCTACTACCATAAATGGGACAATATTTTAAGGAAAGAAATCAACCACTAAAGATAAAACTAAGATCACAAATTTGTGATCTTAGTTTTATCTTTAGTGGTCGATTTCTTTCCTTAAAATATTGCCCCATTCTATATACTTCTTCTATATCTTCCTCTACTTCCAGGTCACAACCTTGCATTTCTTTTAGAAATGATATTACTGTTTCTTTTTCTGCTTTTTCTCTCATGTACCTCACCAGACCATGTTTTTCCTTTAGTCCATATACCACAGTACATTTTTTTTTTATTCACTGTACCTCTAACCTAATTTGCCTTTTCTTTAACCACTTCCATACGGTCATGCCTACGTAGGTGTCATGAGGAGCAAGTGGGTATGCGATAATGTCGACGTCGGTGTCTTGATTATATTTATTGTAGTCATACCTACGTAACCTCCATTCTCTCTAAACTGGCTTCATCATATTTTCTATGGTTATCAAAGAGAACGAATGATTGAGCACTAACTTTATTTTTTATAATGCGATTATTATGATGCAACATCGCACGTCAGGCAGCTAATGCTGCCAGACATGCGATGTGCCCCGGAGTGAAGAGGTTAATTACTTGAATGACTGTATCTTTTGCATTTTCCTGCATCTGTTGTCATACTATTTCTTTAAAGGAAATATACACACACATATATGGTGTGTGTGTGTATATATATATATATATATATATATACATATATATATATATATATATATATATATATATATATATATATATATATATATATATATATATATTCATTGTATATATGGGCAGGAGATTTTCTCTCAAGCATGTTTGGTTAAATTGAATGGCAAGATTATTATTGCAGAGTTTTTTATCTGCCTTTTCTTTTTCTCTGAGAACCTTTTTCCCTTCCACGGGAAGTAGTCTTATAATGTCACCATATGACATTGTTTTGTAAGTTACTTTGGGCATGGCTTTACCAAAGTGAAAAACTGGCCAGAACGCGTTTTCACACTACTTAGTGCTTCATCAGTGGCTAGACTGTGAATATCTGATTGAATTTTTGTGTTTATATACTATTAATGTAGGTCTGATATTTCATTTTGAGGCTTCTGATTGGCTAGTGGGCTGGACTGGGACTCCCGAACTATTCTACTTCCTCATTGGTCGGCTGTTGTGTGACGTCATCAGTATTGTACCTTCTGTCAGGGAGCTTAGATCTCCTTACGCTAGGGAGGGCCTCTAAATCCCTAGTTTGTATATTAAGATTGGGAGATGTTTCTTTAATAAAGAGAGCCTCGAGGATAGGTAGTCTTCTATGGTCTTGATTTGTTGCTAGCACTTCTGTGTTTTCTACTAGAGTTTCTTTTTTTAAATTTCTTTTGTGAGCAGAATGATGGTGGTTTTTGGGAGCTCCTGAAGAGAGGTGGTATGATAACCGGCGTGAGAGCTTCATTGTTGTCATGCCAATATAGTTTGAAGGTTGGGATGCACAGTTCCCAAGTTTACAGGTATATATATGACGTGAGTTCTCTGAAGGTCACTTTTACTTTGTCTTATATTATTTTTTAGTAGCAGTTGGGATGTCTTTTTATTTTGATAATATATAATCAGTTGTACTTTAGAGTTTTCTTCTTTAGGTTTAATATTTCTTTTAATAATTTGTTGCATAACCCTTTCATCTTCTTTATAGGCTTTTTTATGGGTAGCATCGAAAATGAAATTTTCGCAAATCTGCAAAAACCTCACATTTGCTGCAGATATATAGACGATATTTTCGTCAAAGCTGAAAATTGCCAACAAATAGACGATCTAAAAGAACGATTAATAGAGACATCTGGTATCAATTTTACAATTGAGCACAGCATAGATGGGTCCCTTCCCTTTTTAGATACATTAGTAAAACAGAGAGATGAAGGCACTTACGACACATCAGTATACATAAAAACATCTAATTCAGGACATTGCCTAAATGGGACTAGCGAATGTCCCCAAAGATACAAAGATTCTACCATCAGTGCCTATATTAGAAGATCTCTTAGTCATTGTAATAATTGGGAAACAGTACATAATGAGTTAGAAAGAGCTTCTCAGACCCTTATAAATAATGGATTCGCCAATAAGGATATAGAGCGAATCACAAAAAGAACTCTAGACAAATGGTACCTGGACAAAAACCACCAGGACAAAAGCCACCCAGACAAAATCCCACAGGACATTAACGCCAAAAACCTGATTAAAATTTACTATACTATAAGTCCTTCTCCACAGCCTATAAAGAAGATGAAAGGGTTATGCAACAAATTATTAAAAGAAATATTAAACCTAAAGAAGAAAACTCTAAAGTACAACTGATTATATATTATCAAAATAAAAAGACATCCCAACTGCTACTAAAAAATAATATAAGACAAAGTAAAAGTGACCTTCAGAGAACTCACGTCATATATATACCTGTAAACTTGGGAACTGTGCATCCCAACCTTCAAACTATATTGGCATGACAACAATGAAGCTCTCACGCCGGTTATCATACCACCTCTCCTCAGGAGCTCCCAAAAACCACCATCATTCTGCTCACAAAAGAAATTTAAAAAAAGAAACTCTAGTAGAAAACACAGAAGTGCTAGCAACAAATCAAGACCATAGAAGACTACCTATCCTCGAGGCTCTCTTTATTAAAGAAACATCTCCCAATCTTAATATACAAACTAGGGATTTAGAGGCCCTCCCTAGCGTAAGGAGATCTAAGCTCCCTGACAGAAGGTACAATACTGATGACGTCACACAACAGCCGACCAATGAGGAAGTAGAATAGTTCGGGAGTCCCAGTCCAGCCCACTAGCCAATCAGAAGCCTCAAAATGAAATATCAGACCTACATTAATAGTATATAAACACAAAAATTCAATCAGATATTCACAGTCTAGCCACTGATGAAGCACTAAGTAGTGTGAAAACGCGTTCTGGCCAGTTTTTCACTTTGGTAAAGCCATGCCCAAAGTAACTTACAAAACAATGTCATATGGTGACATTATAAGACTACTTCCCGTGGAAGGGAAAAAGGTTCTCAGAGAAAAAGAAAAGGCAGATAAAAAACTCTGCAATAATAATCTTGCCATTCAATTTAACCAAAAATATATATATATATAAATATATATATATATATATATATATATATATATATATATATATATATATATATATATATATGTGTGTGTGTGTACACAGACACAAAATCTGTAGATACATATAAACTTATTAAAATCATTATATGCAGCTTATGAAAACTTCATGAATAACATACCTAAAAGGAATCAGAATTGCTAGCTTGTGTGGGTCATCTGGATGATTTTGAGATTTATATAGACCACTGTCTTCATTTGCAACATGACCTGCAGTGTTGTGGCTGAAATCTCCATCTTTTCTACAGTTGCAGTCTTGTAAGAAATTAAAAAAATTAGAACATGATAGGAATAAATCCACTCAACAAATCCAATACGTCAATTATAAATTACAAACAAATATTCTTTACATATGAAATCAAACCCTTATATGAAATAAATTTATAATTACTGTTTTTGAACCATTTACATACCCTGCACATGTAATTATCAATATTCTAATGTTATTTTCAAACACCTATGTGAACAAGCAATGGGCTATCCTGTAAGACATGATGTCAGATTTATCTCCCTTTTGCCCATTTTCAAAAGGATTACAAAGGCGGAGCATGCCGACAGGAGACCTTTTGGTCCATATCTAGGTCAGATGCGAAAAAAATCATAATAATAAAATAATAAATAAAAACTATAATAATGTAAATAACAAATAAAATACATAAATAAATGCATAAGTATAGTTAAATAATAAACAAACAGGTAAATAGTTAATAATAATAAATTGACATATAACTAACAATAAATAAAAATCAGACAGACAAATGATAACAAAACAAAAACAAATAATATAAAATAAATTATAATCGTTACTGCATCTTGCTTAGGTGTTTATCTAAATGATTCTTAAAGCTTCGAACTAAACTACATTGCACTACCTGTGCAGGAAGTTTATTCCATTCATTAACTACATGGTTGGCAAAGTTGTTTCTACCTACTTCCAAAACTGATTAACTCCCTCACCTCCCTTTGAAGGTACAGCCCTGAAGGGATGAACTTAGCCTCAAGATTGAGCTCAAGATCTCTTTCTGCAGGTTGGGAGTCATTTAACTGAAATGCTTTGGACTTTTTTTTTCAGATACTGGAATGGCTGAATATTTTCATCTTTGAATGGGACAGCGAGGTAAAGGAACCATGAAGTGGCTGGTGTTCACTCCAACAGTGAAATACCCACACCAATCAATGGATCTGTTGCCCCTGGTCTCTTCCAGAACACTAGCAGCAGGACTACAAGTCACTTAGGAAAGATATATTGTGTTGCTGTCAGAAGGTTATTTGTGTGGGGTATTGTAGTATGAAGTGTTCTGTGTCCTTGGTGTGGTAGTTGCATATGAAACAATCTAAATCTGTATCCAGGCCTGTTGATACTGTCTTAATGCTGGATGGTGTCCTGAGTATAGGCATGCCAGAGTGGTTCTTGTTAGGTGTGGAAGTTTTTTGTTGTTGTGGATTTTATGTCCAAAGAACTTAGAACTCCAGTAATCATTGCAGCTCTGTGGTATTCTCCAATAAATATAAGTAAATAAATGATCAAACTCTTTTACAACATCTCTAGATACACCAAGTCCATCAGTGTAGTTCTCATCTCTGGATTTTGTAAAATTCAGGAGAGATCAGTTCATGCTCCTGGTTCCAGAGTTATTGGAACCATCACATACTCTGTAGCCATTTCTGTCTATGCCAGTAACAGCACTAAAATTAGCTAAGACATCAAGCATGTTCCATGGCAGACAGGTCAACTATAGTCAAACCTGGCATAACCTACCTCTTCAAGTTCATATCCCTTGACATCAGTGTAGCTTTCATTTCCAGATTTTGCAAAATTCAGAAAGAGATCTGTTAGCTATAGGAACCATTACATACTTTATTGCCATTCCTGTTAATACCAGTAAGAGCACTTAAGTCACCTAAATCACCTGCATGTCCCATGGCTGACATTGGTCAACTATAGTCAAATCTGGCATAGCACACCTCTTCAAGTTTATATCCCTTGCAATAAGAAATATGAAACATGTGTTTCAATCTAATCAGCATAATCTAGATTTGCCCTCTCCCACCCCACCCAGCACATAGTCCAGTAATCTTTAATCCAACAGTCCCAGTTGGTCATGGGATTGTATACACATCAACTACTTTAGCACTAGGGGAAGACAGAAGCCATCTAACATCCTGACATAATATACATACATACAAGGGCTTTTCCCCCTTACAAGGGAGGTAGCCAAAGTCAAAAGACAATATCTACTCCCACCCATTTCACTCCCACTCACCACCCCACCCTTCCTCCCTCTCATCTTGGCTCCTCCTGGATGATGGGTCATCCCTGCATCTTGCCCATTGCCCTGGGTCAGAAGCAATGCACCAAGACACAGTACATCCACAGCAAGGCTGCTGACATACCCTATATAAATGCTACAAAAGCTACTCTTCCATCAAACAGTTTTACAGTGTCACTAATCTTGTTGAAACACAAATGATGATTAACCCCTTCGATATGGTTATGCCTACATAGGTGGCATGAGGAACTACTGGTAATGGGTATATAAGGATGCCGGCATTGGCATCTTGATTATATTTATTTAGTAGTTGTAGCTGAGTGACCCCCATTTACTGTGAACTTGTGTGATCATATTTTCTGTGGTTATTAACATTCAGAGTGAAAGAGAATGAGTAATATAGCTGTAGCTTTATATTTTATAATGTGTGTATTGTGATGCATCATTGTGTGTTTACCTAGTTCTATTTTATGGGAAGAGAGCTATGCTCATAGTGACCTGCTTTTGTATCTTTCCGCATCCAGTTTTTTCTTAAATTCATGTATAGTTTTAGCACTCACTGTTTCCTCATTCAGTTTGTTCAAGATATATCACTCTGTGTGGGAAGCTATTCTTTTTCAGATCTCTTCTGTAACTGCCCGCAAGAATTTGACTCATATTGAAGAGGTTAAAATGTCAATTTGTAATCATGTCAATCATCACAACATCATCCATATACAACCATTTCCCATTCTCCCCTGAGGATAGAAGACATGGGTGAATGGAAAATGGTTGTATATGGATGATGTGATGCATGAGGTGGAATGGGTGGGGGGATGGGGGGTGAGGTAGTATGTGCAAGAAAAATTTGATGCAGCCTGAAGGGATTTCTCCCCATCTTCTTTCCTGCATGAGGGGACAGAGAGAGAGGGGGGGGGGTTGCCAATTTAATGAAGCGGCCTTGCTGTGGATGTGCTGTGTCTTGTGACACTGCTTCTGACCCAGGGCAGTGGACAAGATACAGGGATGACCCGTCATCCAGGAGGTGCCAAGATAAGAGGGAGGGTAGAGGGTGAAGGGGAGTGGAGTGTATTAGGGATGGAATGGGTGGGAATGATTTTTATGCCTTTGTTTTTTGGATACCTCCCTTGTAAGGGGGAAAAAGCCCTTGGTATATGTATGTATGTATATATGTCAATCTTTCTTTGAAGACTCATGATTTACATTTTAAAAGTGAAAAAATCTATGAAAGAACAGTAAGCATTTTACAACTATGTCAACAAAAGTAATAATGATAATTTTTTTTATAAATAAATCAATAAACAAATAACAATGATAATAATAAATAAACAAATAACAAAATAATAGCAATAATAATAATATGAAGCAAGTATATTTCTTTAGCTATGACTTAGCCTACTCCTTACCTGTTTCTTTAGATGTTACTGTAGTTGCAGTGGGAATAAAGATGTAGAACAAAAACACTATCCCAAGTCCAAATGACAAAACAATCTTGGAGGATCGTCTGATCCTCATGATGAAACTTATTACATCAACCACAAGATTGGGCTGGGGAAGAAGTTGCAATGAATGATAATCCAATGACAATGCAAAACATGAGGTCCTTATAAAAACAAATGAGATACATAACTTGTTTACAATTATTTTCGTTAATAGGTTGATTTACAATAAAGATACGAGGACAATTCAAGAAATTATGTTCATACCTTTAAAGAAAACACCAAAGCTAATTATTCCAGTTGATTATATGTGAATACATAAAGGACATTATTCGAGACTCCTGTCTTCCAGATGTTTTCTCAATTACATACAAACCACGGTGAATCCTGGAAACAAAAAAATCAAACACCATGCAGAAACCAGATTTATCACTTAACAAACAGACAAAAAACATTAATCATCAATACGCATCACATCTGCAAGCAGGCAGAGCAATCATATGCAACAATGAATTGCAAGTGCAAAAGTGCAATGCCTTTATTGTTAACAGATACACAAAAGTGAAAAACATGCATTAAAAGGTCAGAAACTCAGAAATAAGACTGCATGTATATGTTCAAAAGGACAGATTAGAATCTGTGTTTGCTCTATTTCATTAAATGTTTTTTTTTCTTTTGACAAATGTGACATTATACAATTTAATCATACTTCTGCTGAACTACAATTATACATATATATAACCTAGCTACACATTTGGTTTCACACTTTACACCTATGAAAAAATATAAACCTTACACCTACTGCTGTATATCCCCAACAATAGATCACTAGATCAATAATCTGCTAATATATATATTGGAAAGAACAGTGTGTCTGGAAGGAATGAAATTAAAGAGAAAATGCAATGTGTATTCAAAGAGATTTTGTGATGGATAATACCATGCTTGAGAAGAAAAATACATATCCGTACATACGAGTCTGTACAACTAGGTAAATATGTGAAGAAGGATAGGGAGGGGAAGGTAGTTGCAGTGGGAGCCACTAAGAAAATGACAGTGATGAATGAGGAAAATGGAGGAGAAATAAGAAAAGATGAGGTGCAAACAGTTGTCAACCACTTCAGTACAAGTCTATTTCTCATGCAGAGCATGGGCTGCCATATGTATGATGCAACACACTACTTGCATTATAAAATGTAAAGTCAGGGCTGTATTACTCATTCTCTTTTACTCTGAGTAATAATGAACACAGAAAATGTGATCAAACCAGTTCACAGAATCAGGGGGTCACTCATGTATAAAAAAAAAAAAAAAAAATATATATATATATATATATATATATATAAATCATATATATATATATATATATATATATATATATATATATATATATATACTGTATATATATATATATATATATATATGTATATATATAATCAAGACGCTGATGCTGGCATCCTCATGTACCCACTCGCACTTCATGACCCCTACATGGGCAGCATTATACTGAAGTGGTTAAAATGATGAGAGCAGGTAAGACACCTGGGTTAGATGGGTGTCATGTGGAGTGTCTAAAAAAGGGAAGTATAGTGATGGTGGACTGGCTGGTGAGGTTGTTTAGTGTTTGTTTACAAGAGAGTAGAATGCCAGAGGACTGGAGGAGTACCTGTATAGCTCTGCTTTACAAGGGAAAGGAGGACAAATGTGAGTGTAGTAGTTTCACAGTTTCACAGCAATTTGTTGAGTGCAGTTGGGAAGGATTGTGGGAGCATTTTGATTGAGAGGATAAGGAGAGGCACAGAGGAAGTAATTGGTGAGGAGCAATGTGGGTTTAGGACAGGTAGGTGTTGCATGGATCAGATTTTCGTGGTGAGGCAGATATATTAAAAAGATTTAGGAAAAGTTAAGAATGTTTTGTGGGCCTTTATAGATTTGGAAAAGGTTTATGACAGAGTAGACAGGACGGCAGAGTAGAAATGGAGAGAGTGAGTGGTTTGAGGTGAAGGTGGGACTTCACCAGGGATGTGTCATGTTGCCATGGCTGTTCACTGTATACACAGTGGGGTGGTGCAAGAGGTAAATACAAGGGTAATGAGCCAAGGATTGAAGATGGTTAAAGAAAATGGAAAAAAAATGGGAGATAAGCCAGTTGTTGTTTGCTGATGACACTGCACTTATAACAGGATCAGAGGAGGGATTAAGGAAGTTAGTGACAGTTGTGCAAAAGAAGTTTAAGATAAATGTGGGTAAAAGATGATGATGTACAAGGGGAGAGAATGGCAGCAAATTGAAAGTGGGTATTAAGGGAGAGAAGCTGGAGTAAGTATTTACTTAGTTGTATTTACCTAGTTGTATTATACGGGAAGGGGAGCTATGCTCATGGTGACTTATCTTTGTATCTTGCAACATCTAGTTTGTTCTTAAATTCTTGTATGGTGTTTGCACACACTATTGTTTCATCCAATTTGTTCCAGACATCCACCACTCTGTGTGGAAAGCCATTTTTTTTCAGATCTCTTCTATAACTGTCCTTTTTGAGTTTCTTTTCATGTCCCCTTGTTTTTCTTCTATCCCAATTTAATAAGTCTTCTCTGTCAAGGACTTCCATGCCTTTCATAATTCAGTAAATGGCCAACAGATCTCCTTTTTCTCTTCTTTGTTCGAAGGTGACAATCTTTGCTCATATGTCAGTTTTGAAAGTGTTGGGGCCATCTTTATTGTTGCTCTTTGGATTCATTCTATTTTCCTTATATTCTTTTTTGTACTGGGTGTCCATAGTGTTGCTGCATACTCCAATCTTGGTCTTATCAGTGTGACTAGTATTTTCTTTACCATTACCTCATCCAAGTAAAAGCCACCTTTATTGATCTTAATAAATTGTAGGTTTCTCTGACTATTTTGTTTATCTGTTTGTCTGGGGACATGTCTTTGGTGATGATTACCCCTAGGTTCTTTTCGGAACCAACTTTCTTTACTTTCTTTGCAATGATTTTATATTCTCCTGATATTCTTTTTTTTTTACTTTTTCCAAATTCCATTATACTACATTTCTTAATGCTGAAGTCTACTTGGATGCAAATGTGGTGGGAAAGGGAGGAGTGGAGGTGGAGGTAAAATGTAGATTGAGAGAGGCAAGTAAATGCCTTGGAGTATTAAAAAGTATAATGAGAAATAGACATTTGGGAATGGATGCTAAGAGGAGATAGTATGCAGTAATTATGCCAACAACACTGTATGTGGCAGAAACATGGAAGATCAGAGAGGAAGAGAGAGTTTAAATGTGTTTGAGACGAAATGTCTGAGAATTATGGTAGGTGTTACTAGGCTGGATAGTGAGAAATGAGGAGATGAAGAGGTGAGGAGGAGAGCAGAGGTGGAAAAGGAGTTGGGAGACTGGGTTGATAAGAGTAATGGGATGGTTTGGACACATGGATAGAATGAAAAAAGTATAGTAAAAGATATGTGCAAGGCAGAGGTGAATGGATTGAACATGAGGGGGCAACCAAGGATGAGATGGATAGGATAAAAGGGGGCGTTGGGAAAGAGGGGGATGTCTGTTGAGCAAGGAAGGGAGAAGACAGTAGAGGTGTGTGGAAAATGGTTGTGTATGTAAGATGCTGTGATGCATGGAAGGGAGTGGGTGGGGGATGGAGGGTTAGGAAATATGTGAATGATATTTTGATGCAGCCCGAAGGGATTTCTCCCCATCTTCTCTTTATCTGCATGAGAGGATGAAGAGGGGAGTTTGCTGAATAAATGAAGTGGCCTTGATGTGGATGTGCTATGTCTTGCTGCATTGCATCTGACCCAGGGCAGTGGGCAAGATACAGGGAAGACCTGTCATCCAGGAGCCAAGAAAAGAGAGAGGGAGGGATGGTGAATGGGGGTGGAATATGTGGTTGTGTATGGTTGGTGCAAGGACAGCTGATAAGGGCAATAATGAATATACAATTGTATTCAAAAGGGTGCATGGAATCAATCCATCAATTTGTTGCCCCAGACTTCTTTTGTAAAGAAACCATGACCCCCATGTAACCAGCAACACCTACCAAACTGGTTCATAAGTCACTCAAGAAATATATATATGTATGATAAAGATACAATAAATATAAAATAATAATAATAATAATAGAAATAAATAGATAAGTGAATAAATAAAATACATAAAAAATTGTAGTCCAGGTATGCTTAGGGTGAGGTAATGTAAGATAAAGTGTTTGGTGTCTTCTGTGTGATGGTTGCATCTAGAGCAATTTGTTTCTGTGGATAGGCCTATTCTGTGTTGGTAATGTTTTAGTACTGGATGTTGACCTGAATGCAGTCTTGCTAGTGTTTTTTTTTTTTTTTTTTTTTTTTTTGAGTGGTTTGGTGAGTATGGAGTTTGGTGGTCAGTTCTGAAATGCTTGTTTTGTGATTTGAGTGTGAATGTGCTTTTATGTGGATGTGTTGTGCAGATCTTTGAGTAGTATACTGTTTTTTCATTCAGTTGGTTGTGCTGGTGCAATGCAATAAAATAGATGAATAGGAGTGAGGGCTCTTGTATAGATCTGTGTAACTATTATTTTCATGTGTTCTATGGGGAGGATTTTGGTTACAGTATGCAGATAGAATATCTATATTTTTCCTTGATTACCAAGAACCATGCTAAGAAAGTATCTTAAGAACTGTTTACAAGCTGATTAGAGTTTCCTTCAGATGATCAAAGCCCATGCTTGCTTGCTGAGAAAATATCTCTAAGGTTCTCAAGAACTGTTTACAAGCTGATTAGAGCTTCCTTCAGATGATCAAAGCCCATGCTTGCTACTGATTTCAGAATGCTTATTTTCCTGATGATTTTCACTATCAAGTATTTAATGTGTATTTACCTATTTGTATTTTACGGGAAGGGGAGCTATGCTCATGGTGTCCCGTCTTCATATCTCGTTTTATCTAGACTGTTTTTAAATTTGTGTCGTTTTTGCACACAACACATTCTCATCTAACTTGTTCCAAACATCTATTACCCTGTGGGGAAAGCTGTTCTTTTTCAGAGCTCTTTTATGACTGTCTTTCTTGATTCTCTTTCCGTGTCCTCTTGTATTTCTACTATCCCATTTTATTAGATACTCTCTATCAATAGTTTCTATGCCTTTCATGATTCTATAAATAGTTATCAAGTCTCCTCTCTCTCTTCTTTGCTCTAATGTCTGTAGCTCAAGTTTTGCTAGTCTCTCTTCATATGATGGTTGTGAGAGTGTTGGTGCCAATTTTGTAATTGCTCTTTGTATTCTTTCAAGTTTTGTTATACATTTTTTTGTACTTGGTGACCACGTCGTCACTACATACTCCAATCTTGGTCTTATCAAAGTGACCAGTATTTTCTTCACCATTTCTTCATCCAGGCATATAAATGCCACTTTGATTGATCTTATTAAATAATAAGTTTCTCCAAAAATTTTGTTTATATGTTTCTCAGGGGACATATTATTCATAATAATGACACCCAGGTCCTTCTCATTTTCTACTTTTTTAATTTCTTCCTCTCCAAATTTATAAGATCCCACCATTCTTTTTTTGCCTCTTCCAAATTCCATTATACTACACTTCTTAATATTGAATTCCATCTCCCACTTCCTACTCCATTCCCATACTTTATTGAGATCACTCTATAGCGACTCACTATCTTCTACAGTGTTCATTTTTTTCAACAATTTTGCATCATCTGCAAAGGAGCTCATATAACTTTCAATTCCTTTATCAATATCATTAATATATATAGCAAACATTATTGGGGCCAGAAATGTTCCTTGTGGAACTCCACTAATCACTTCATCCCAATTAGAGTGTTTGTCTTTTATCACCACTCTCATTTTTTTTTTTTCATGCAAGAAGTCTTCCATCCACTTCAGCAGTTTGCCCTGTATTCCTCCTGCAGTTTCTAATTTCTTTAGCAATTTCATATGTGGCACCTTATCAAAAGCTTTTTTTCAGGTCTAGAAATGCACAATCAGCCCTTTCATCTCTTTCTTGTATTACATCTATTAGCCTTGAATAGAAGCACATTAAGTTTGTGACCCATGATCATCCTTGTCTAAATCCAAATTGCCTTGGATTTAGTATGTTTTTTTCCAAATGCCTTACCCATCTAATTTTGATAATTCTTTCACAAATTTTAGCTATTGTACTTGTAAGAGAGACTGGTCTATAGTTAATAGGGTCTTCCTTGTTCCCCCTTTATATATTAGCACTATATTTTGCTCTTTTCCAATCTTCTGGAACTTTTCCTTCTTTCAATGAACTGCTTATTAGACTATGTATTTTGTCTGATAGTTCATTCCTGCATTCTCTCAAAATCCAGTTTGCCATTTCATCTGATCCATGCAATTTTCTGACATCGAGATTACTCAAGTGATTCATTATTTCATTTGTTGTTACTTCTATCTCTTTCATAGGGGGGACTTTCTCCTCCCACTCAATATCTCTAGGTTGTATGTTCTCCCTCATAAACACCAATTTAAAATGCTTGTTCATAATTTCTGCCATTTCTATTTCCTCTGTGTATTCAACTCCTCCTTGTCGTAGTTTATCTAATTCTAGTTTGTTTTTCAGTTTGTTGTTTACAAATCTGTAAAATAATTTTGGTTGATCTTTACATTTTTGTATGACATCTTTTTCGTATTTTCTCTTTTCTTCTCTGCACACTTGTACATATTCATTTCTATAACTAGTACATATTTTCCACTTTTCAGGTCTTTTGACTTTTCCATTTTATCCAAGCTTTATCCCTTCTGTCTTTTAACTCCCTACATCTTTTGTTGTGCCAACACTTTACATATCCTTTTTCTTGTTTTTGTCTTCTAACATACTTTTCCACTCCTTTTTTATAAATTTTTGTCAAAATATTCCATTTCTCTTGTTTCCTCCTTGTGTATCCTTTCCCAGTCTGCTTTTTGAAAGAATTCTCTTATTTTATCGAAATTTGTTTTTTCATACATCAATCTTACCTTTCTATATTGTTTTTTTTTTCTATGTATTCTTCTTCATTTAGTTCCAGTTCAACCAATATGTGGTCACTTTTACTTATTGGTGTCTTATATTCAATCTTGTCCACTATTTTGGGTTCTGGTGTGATTATTAGGTGGTTCTTCCTCATTTCTATACCTAGTATCCTCTTGTATCCATTGTGTCACTGTATGTTCTATAATCATATCAAGTAGTACATTTCCCCATAGGTCATCTCCACCCTTCACTGCCATCTCTTCCCAGCAGATTTCTTTACAACTAAAGTCACCCATTATAACTATTCTTCCTCCATCTTCCATTATCATATTTAGTGTTATATTTGTGTCTTCTAACATATTTTTGTGCTCTCTCTCTTCCCACAAAGCTGTTTTAGGAGGCACATAATTTACTACAAACTTCCTGCTCTTCCCATCCCTGTCCTCTACTTCCATCATAATCATCTCTACTCTATTCTTTCCATATGTGACATTCTTCACATTAATATCCTTCTTAGTCAGGAACATAACTCCACCCCCTTGTTTTACTTCTCTGTTTCTAATCCAATAATTATATGCACCATATCCTACACTGTTGGGTGGTAGTGGACCTTTCAATTTTGTCTCTACAATTCCCATTATGTTCAGTTCTTTTTCAGGTAATCATGCAGTTCATTCAAGGCTGTTATTAATCCATCTATATTTGTGTAAGACACTTTTAATTTTTTACTACTTCCATTGTGTTTTCTGTTTTTCTCTGCTATGAACCATTTCCTCACTTTCATATCCACTATTCTCCAATAGAATTTCTCTTTTTTTTACTCTGTTTTTTTCTCATTTTTTTCCCTTAGTTTCTAGTCTTTTTATTTTCTCATCCTCTCATTCCTCTTTATTCATTTCTCTTTTCATCCATACCTGTTTATATTGATCACTTTTCTAGTTTCCATGTTTTTGTTAAGATATTCTCTGCTGTTGTTTGTGACCTGAATTTAACCTTAATTGGTCTGGTCTTATCTGTATTGTATTTCCGTAGTCTATATATTTCTTCAATTTCTGTCCCTGTTTCTTGTTCATCCCCTTGAAACCTCTAATATTTTGTTTACCTTTTCCTTCTCTTTTACTCTTGTAGTCCTATTTGGATTATACTTCTCTTCCATCCCTAATGTAATTATACATTTCTTTTTGTCTGCTAAGTCTCTTACTATATTCTCCTTCTCTCTCATCACTTTAACCACTTCACTCCAGACCAAAATCTCGCGGGCAGCATTAGCTGCCAGACGTACGATGTTGCGTCATAATACTTGCATCATAAAAAATAGTCACCACTTATATCGATCGTTCTCTCTTTCACCAGTGAATTTTGATAACCATAGAAAATGTGATGAAGCCAGTTTAGAGAGTATGTCAATTATGCAGGGACAACTACAATAAATATAATCAAGATGCCGATATGGCAGCCTCGCGTATCCACTTGCTCCCCATGTCGCCTATGTAGGCAGCACCATATGGAAGGGGTTAATAACTGTGTCCTTAGTTTGTACTTTCATCTGTTGTGTCACTATATCTCTAGATACAATTTTGTTGTTCTCTTGGACTTTTCTCCAACCCTGTGCTTCTTTTGCTACGGACTCTTTATTCTCTTAATTATTCTTCTTTAATTTCTCATTCTCATCTTTTGCTTCTTTTAACTGTCTTTTTAATTCTTCTATTTCTTTAGTTAGGTTTTGATTCTCCTTTAATTCTTCCAGTTTATCAACTCTTTGGATAACTAGTGTTAATTGGTTAAACCTAACCTCTCATGCTTTGTTCATTTTAGTTTCTCCTCTAGATTTACTAGTTGGGGGAGATTGTCATCTCCCTCATTAAATCCATAAAAGCAGTTATCTTCTCTTACCATTGAGCTGCTATTATCTATATTTCTGCTTTTGACACTTCTGCTCCCCTGTTCTACCTCGTCTGGGTGTTCTGCACACCTTTTGTTGACACCCCCTTCTAGCATCCAGGGCCCATTCGTCCCCTTCCTCATTTCCTTCCATTTTCCTCAGTAATCCCTCCCTTTCTCCTTTTTCTTCACCTTCCCACTACACCACGAGCTTTCACCTTCCCTACTAATACAACAAAGGTCCTCCCTCATTGTTGAGATCGACGAAACTTGAATTTTTCCTGGAGTTCCAAACTTCGCTGTCACCTTGACAGATGTGTGTATGTGTATATATATTTTTACCTAGTTGTATTTACCTAATTATATATGGGAAGGGAGCTATGTTCGTGGTGACCTGTCTTTGTATCTTTCTGCATCAAGTTTTTTCTTAAAATTTTGAATAGTGTTTGCACAAATTGTTTCCTTATCTAATCTATTCCAGGTATCCACCACTCTGTGGGAAGCTATTCTTTTTCAGATTTCTTCTATAATTATCCTTTTTGATTTTCTTTTCATGTCATCTTGTTTTTCCATTGTCCCATTATAATAAATCACCTCTATCTAGGATTTCTATTCCTTTCATAATTCTATAGTCAGTAGATCTCCTCTTTCTCTTCTTTGTTCCAGAGTTGGTAGTTCTAATTTGGACAATCTTTGTATGTTAATTTGGAGAGAGCTGGTGTACATATATATGTGTATTTACCTAGTTGTATTTTACGGGAAGGGGAGCTATGCTCGTGGTGTCCCGTTTTCATATCTCATTTTATCTAAACTATTTTTAAATTCATGTATTGTTTTTGCACACACCACTTTCTCATCTAACTTGTTCCAACTGTCTATTACTCTGTGAGGAAAGCTGTTCTTTTTCAGGTCTCTTCTATAGCTATCCTTTTTTATTTTCTTTCCATGTCCTCTTGTATTTCTGTCATCCCATTTTATCAGATTCTCTCTATCAGTAATTTCTATGCCTTTCATGATTCTGTAAATAGTTATCAAATCTCCTCTCTCTCTTCTTTGCTCTAGTGTCTGTAGTTCAAGTTTTGCTAGTCTCTCTTCATATGATAGTTTTGTGAGTGTAGGTGCCAATTTTGTAATTGCTCTTTGTATTCTTTCAAGTTTTTTTTATACATTTTTTTGTACTTGGTGACCATATCATTGCTGCATATTCCAATCTTGGTCTTATCAGGGTGATTAGGATTTTCTTCACCATTTCTTCATCCAGATATGTAAATGCAACTTTGATTGTTCTTATTAAATTATAGGTTTCTCCAAAAATCTTATTTATATGTTTCTCAGGTGACATATTATTCGTAACAATGACTCCCAGGTCCTTTTCATTTTCTACTTTTTTTATTCTTTCTTCTCCCAATTTATATGATCCTGTTATTCTGTTTTTACTTTTTCCAAATTCCATTATACTACACTTCTTTGTATTGAACTCCATTTCCCACTTCCTACTCCATTCCTGTACTTTGTTTAGATCTCTCTGTAGTGATTCACAATCTTCTTCCGTGTTCACTTTTTTCAATAGTTTTGCATCATCTGCAAAGAAGCTCATATAGCTTTCAATTCCTTCCTCCATATCATTAATATATATAGCAAACATTATTGGGGCCAGAACCGTTGATTGTGGAACACCGCTTATTACTTCATCCCATTTTGAGTGTTGGTCTCTTATCACTACTCTCATTTTTCTTTCTTGCAAAAAGTCTTCCATCCAATTTAGTAGTTTGCCCTGTATTCCTCCTTCAGTTTCTAATTTCTTAAGCAACTTTTTATGTGGTACTTTGTCAAAAGCTTTTTTTAGGTCTAGAAATGCGCAATCAGCCCATCCATCTCTTTCTTGTATTATATCTATTAGCCTTGAATAGAAACATATTAAATTGGTGAGGCATGATCGTCCTTGTCTGAATCTAAATTGTCTTGGATTTAGCACGTTGTTTTTTTCTAAATATTTTACCCATCTATTTTTGACAATTCTTTCACAAATTTCTGCTATTGTACTTGTTAGAGAGACTGGCCTATAGTTGTTAGGGTCTTCTTTATTTCCCCCTTTATATATAGGTACTATATTTGCTTTTCTCCAATCTTCTGGAACTTTACCTTCTTTCAATGAACTGATTATTATGCTATGTATTATATCTGCCAGTTCATTCCTGCATTCTTTCAAAATCCAGTTTGCCATTTCATCTGGTCCATGCGATTTTCTGACATCAAGATTACTCAAGTGTGTTAATATTTCATTCTTTGTTACTTCTATTTCTTTCATAGGGGGGACTTTCTCTTTCCATTCAATCTCTTCAGGTTGTATGTTCTCCCTTGTAAACACAGATTTAAAATGTTTGTTCATAATTTCCGCCATTTCAATTTCCTCTGTGTATTCAATTCCTCCTTGTCTTAATTTCTCCAAATCTTGTTTGTTTTTCAGTTTGTTGTTTACAAATCTGTAGAATAGTTTTGGTTGATCTTTACACTTTTCTATGACATCTTTTTCATATTATCTCTTTTCCTCTCTGCACGCTTGTACATATTCATTTCTATAACAAGTATATATTTTCCATTTTTCTGGTCTTTTGTTTTTTTTCCATTTGGCCCAAGCTTTGTCTCTCTTATCTTTTATCTCCCTACAACTTTTATTGTACCAGCACTTTATATATTCTTTTTCCTATTTTTGTCTTGGGACATACTTTTCTACTCCCTTTTTATAGATTTTTGTCAAAATATTCCATTTCTCTTCCACTGTTGTATCTTCTTTGTGTATTCTTTAACAGTTTTCATTTTGGAAGAATTCTCTTATTTTATCAAAATTTGCTTTTTCATACATCAATCTTCCTTTTTTATATTGTTCATTTCTTTTCATGTATTTTTTCTCATTTAGTTCTAGTTCTATCAATATGTGGTCACTTTTGCTTATTGGTGCCTGGTATTCTATCTTTTCCACTATTTCAGGTTCTGATGTGAATATTAGGTCTAGTCTTGATGGTTCTTCTTCATTTCTATACCTGGTGTTCTCTTGGATCCATTGTGTCATTGTGTGGTCAGTAATCATCTCAAGTAGAACACTACCCCATGAGTCTTCTCCCCCCTTTACGGTCATCTCTTCCCAGCATATTTCTTTGCAATTATAGTCGCCCATCATAACTATTCTTCCTCCATCTTCCATTATCTTGTTTAGTGTTATTCTTGTGTCTTCTAACATGCTTTTATGTTCATTCTCTTCCCACGAGGCTGTTTTTGGGGGCACGTAGTTTATTACAAATTTTCTGTTCTTCTTATCTCTATCTTCTACTTCTATCATAATCATCTCTACTGTATTGTTCCCATATGTGACATTCTTCATGCTTATATCCTTCTTAGTCAGGAACATAACTCCACCCCCTTGTTTTTTCTCTCTGTTTCTAATCCAACAATTATATGTATTGTGTCCTATGCTGTTGGGTGGTAGTGGACCTTTTAATTTTGTTTCAACAATTCCCATTATGTCCGGAACTTTTTCTTTCAGATATTTGTTCAGTTCATTCAGCCCTGTTATTAATCCATCTATATTTGTGTAGGATACTCTTAACTTTCTGTTATTTCCATTGTATTCTCTGTTTCTCTCTGTTATGTTCCATTTCTTCAATTTCATATTCACTACTCTCCAGTAGAATTGTTTTTCTGTCTCCGTTCTGGTCTCGTTTTTTTTTTTTAGCTTCATGTCTTTTCCTTATTTCCTCCTCTCTTTCCTCTTTATTCATTTCCCTTTTTATCCATACCTTTTTATATTGTTCACTTGTTGCTAGTTTCCCTGTTTTGGATAAGATATTCTCAGCCATAGTTTGTGACCTGAATTTAATCTTAATTGGTCTGGTCTTATCTTTACTATACTTTCCGAGCCTGAATTTTTCCTCAATTTCCTTCATAATTTCTGGTTCATCTTCCTGAACTAATTTTAGTAAACTGCTTACTTTTTCATTTTCCTCATTGGTTCTTGAGGTTCTATCTGGGTTATGTTTCTCTTCCATTCCTAATATAATTATACATTTCTTTTTGTCAGCTAAGTCTCTTACTATATTCTCCTTCTGTCTCATCACTTTAATAACTGAGTCTTCAGTTTGTTCTCTCATTTGCTGTTTAATTATATCAGTAAATGCAACTTTACTGTTTTCTTTTATCGACTTCCATCCCTCTCTGTTTTCTTTACTATTCCTCTTCAATTCCTCATTCTCCACCTTTACTTCTTTTAACTGTCTTTTCAGGTTTTCTATTTCATCAGTTAAGTTTTTGTTCGCCTTCTCTAGTTCTTCCAATTTTTCAACCCTCCGTATAATATTGTTAACATGACCAAACCTACGCTCCAAGTCCTCGATCATCTTATCGACCTTCTCTTCTAGTCTTGTCAGTCGGGGGGGGGTTTGTGTCCCCCCCACCCTCTTTAAATCCCTGGAAAATATTCTCATCACTTTCTACTGTATTGCTCTTATCTATACTTCTAATCTTTACATTTTTATTAGACATTTCATCGTCGTCGGGGGGCCGTTTGTTTACCTTTCGCCTGTCTGTCTGGGCCAAGTCTACTCCTTCCTCATTTCCTTCCATTTCCCTCAGTAATCCCTCCCCTTCTCCTCTTTCCCTACTTTCCTACTACCCCACGAGCAATTTCCCCCACCCTGTAAATACAATAGGCACTTCTCTTTGCGTTGGGATCCACAATACTTCAATTTTCTTCAGAACGTCTTCTAAGCCGTCCGTTCGTTGAAGTGTGTGTGTGTGTGTGTGTGTATATATATATATATATATATATATATATATATATATATATATATATATATATATATGTAGAGACATTGGGACAAATTATGGGAAAGGTGGAG
Organism: Oratosquilla oratoria; assembly: GCF_046742065.1. Lineage (NCBI taxonomy): Eukaryota > Metazoa > Arthropoda > Malacostraca > Stomatopoda > Squillidae > Oratosquilla > Oratosquilla oratoria. The sequence continues at coordinate 14,838,770 of NC_134778.1, read as the reverse complement.
GGGGAAACACGGGTCTTTATCTGATTATCGAGTTTATTCCTGACCGGTTTCGCTTACAATAGCTTCTTCAGAGGAGTGTTACTCTGGGTCGAAGTTGGCGGTGTATATAGTGAGTCAGGCCCACGTTCCCTCCTTGCGGAGTGGTTGGTGGCTGGTTCCAGTACATGTCAAACAGCACCGGTACAATATGATACAATAATAGTAATATAATAATAATACAACACAACACGATCTATGACTGCCGGACACAGCACGGGCCGGGAGATGGGAGAAATGGAGTGGACGGAATGAAAGACGCCCAGGACAACTCAGACATAACACGGTGACAAAATATCACGATGACATTTATTTTCATATTTATTCTTATTATTATTGATTATGTATCGATGCTAATTATTATGTTGTATTATAATGTGATATACCATGATATGATTTGGTATATTATATTATAATTTATATTGTATCATAGATCGTGTTGTGTTGTATTATTATTATATTACTATTATTGTATCATATTGTACCGGTGCTGTTTGACATGTACTGGAACCAGCCACCAACCACTCCGCAAGGAGGGAACGTGGGCCTGACTCACTATATACACCGCCAACTTCGACCCAGAGTAACACTCCTCTGAAGAAGCTATTGTAAGCGAAACCGGTCAGGAATAAACTCGATAATCAGATAAAGACCCGTGTTTCCCCCTCCACCTTTCCCATATATATATATATATATATATACATATATATATATATATACACACACACACACACACATATATATATATATATATATATATATATATATACAGACATATATATATATATATATATATATATATATATATATATTGAGGTGTGAAGACAGAATGAGTGGTAGGGTGGTGAGTTTAAACGCCAAGAATCCGTTGAAGTTTTATTTCTGACGTTTCGTCCAACTAGGACTTCTTCAGAGTGTACACAAATAAGACAATGACAACTTATATACCCGTACAGCTCACGCCGTTCCCCATCGTTCCATGCAGCTGCCATCTCTCTTTCGTCTTTCATCATGGATGATTAGTCCGCTTGCTATCCTTGCCAGCTTGACGAAACCGTCCCGATGGTTGCTGCATGGGAGTGAGGTAATGTATGCTGCCTCAATTGTCCTCCTTTCCTTTCTATCGAGTCCAGTATGGAGCACCTCTGTTTTTTCCCAATCCGGCAAGTGGCCAAATTTGTCGATGTGTACCACTAAAGAGTTAGACGTCCGGTGGGCTTTGATGTCATTTTTGTGCTCAGTTGTCCGCTTGTGAATTCCTCTGCTAGTTTCGCCATAGTAACTAGCGGGGCAGGTTTTACAAGGAATTCTATAAATCAAACTGTTGTCTTCGTTTTCTATTTTGTTTCTAATTTTATTTCTCACAACGTCGCCAATTTTTACCCCCGTGCTGAATGCCAGTTTCAGGCCTGCCTTGGTGAGACTTTGTTCCATGACGTTTGAGCACTTGGAGTTGGGAACGGACAGATACCCACGGTTCTCATCATTAGCCTCTTTTCCTTTGACACCCCTATTTCTTATTTGTAACGCCTTTTCCTTATTTCTATATAAAAAGCCTGCTGGGTAATATAATTTTTTGAAAATATTAAAAATGCAATTAATTTCCTCCTGGAGAAATTCCTCACTACATATCCTAAATGCTCTCAGGAAAAAGCCTATAACGATTCCACTTTTTATTTTGTTGTGGTGTGCGGAGAAGAAATGCACGATGTCGTTTTTGTTTGTGCATTTTCTGTGGACTGAAAATGCTGTCTTGTTACCACGTCTCCATACTACTGTGTCTAGAAAGGCCAGATGGTTATCTTTCTCACGTTCCATTGTGAATTGGATGTCACGTACTATCTTGTTTAACTCTTGTAACTTAACATCCAAATCAGTATCTGCGGGTGCGACGACGAGTACATCATCCACATACCGCATCCAGGTGGAGTCTTGGCCCATTATTCCTATGAAATTGTCTTTCTCTAGTACCTCCATGTACAGAGAGGCTAACACGGCACTGTGAGAAATAAAATTAGAAACAAAATAGAAAACGAAGACAACAGTTTAATTTATAGAATTCCTTGTAAAACCTGCCCCGCTAGTTACTATGGCGAAACTAGCAGAGGAATTCACAAGCGGACAACTGAGCACAAAAATGACATCAAAGCCCACCGGACGTCTAACTCTTTAGTGGTACACATCGACAAATTTGGCCACTTGCCGGATTGGGAAAAAACAGAGGTGCTCCATACTGGACTCGATAGAAAGGAAAGGAGGACAATTGAGGCAGCATACATTACCTCACTCCCATGCAGCAACCATCGGGACGGTTTCGTCAAGCTGGCAAGGATAGCAAGCGGACTAATCATCCATGAGGCAAGACGAAAGAGAGATGGCAGCAGCATTGACCGAGGGGGAACGGGGTGAGCTGTGCGGGTATATAAGTTGTCATTGTTCTATTTGTGTACACTCTGAAGAAGTCCTAGTTGGACAAAACGTCAGAAATAAAACTTCAACGGATTCTTGGCGTTTAAACTCACCACCCTACCACTCATATATATATATATATACATATATATATATACAGTATATATGTATACATACATATATACATACATATATTTGAATATCTGGGGAGCAGATTCTCTTGTATGCATGCATTATTAAAATCGACAGCATTAAGGAGGTTGTTAATCTTCTTATGGGTATTCTCCAGCTTTCTAACCAATACTCTGCCATTTGGAGGGTGGGCATAGACCAAATTGCCAAAATGATTCATTTATATATATATATATATATCCCCCCATGGGAGGGTTAGGTGATTAAATTTTACTACTATTTCCTTGACTCATGGTCGTCTGGAAAACACAATGATATTGATGATTTCTGAGGAGAGACCTCTATTCTATTTTTTCTAAACCAGTGTTTTCTTTAACCTATTTGTATTTACCTAGTTGTAATATACAGGAGGGGAGCTATGCTCGTGGTGACCCGTCTTTGTATCTCTCCGCATCAAGTTTTATCTTAAAATCTTGTATGGTATTTGCACATACTGTTTTGTTGTCTTATTTGTTCCATGTATTAATCGCTCTGTGTGGGAAACTGTTCCTTTTCAAGTTTTTTCTATAACTATCTTTTTTCAGTTTTTTTTTTTCGTGTCTAAGTTTGGGTGTTCTTAGCATCTGTTATGTAGTTGCTGTACTGGAGTACCATTGTCTAGTGATTTGCATAGGTAAATACTTTGTTATGCTCTGGATCTAGTGTGAAGATATCATTTATGAGAAGGCTAAATAGTGCACGTGAGAGTCTTGCTCCTTGTGGTACTTCACTATACACTCCTTTAGTCCAAGAAATTTGGCTGTTTTGGGTTATTCTTCACTGTATACCAGCTAACAAAACAATAGTGTGTGCAAAAATCATACATGAATTTAAGAGCAAACTAAACACGGCAAGATACAAAGGCAGGACTCCATGAGCATAGCTCCCCTTCCTGTAAGTAAATACAAACACAATCTGACTCACTGACCATCATTAACAGCACCCATAATCACACACATATCCCCCATCAAACCCACTACATCCCCTCCTCTCCTGAAATCATCTTCTTCCCCCTGCCTAATCCCAATAACTTCATGTAAAGTGGTTGGAGCCCTCAGATTTGACCGCAAACATACATACACGAACTCCAAGAGAGCAAAATGGGGACCTTTCACTGAAGAGGCAGAACAACAATGAGACACAAAGCAGTACACCAATCACAGACATATACACTGCTGTGCACACCTTCAATACAATCATACAAAATACAGAAACAAAACAAATCCCCAGGTGCACAACCCAAACTTTACACCAGAAATCCAAGGCCTCATTAGAAAATGCAACACACTTACACACAATACCCTCACACCTATCCCGCAGAATATAGCAGACCAAATATAAGCACTAAACACTGAGATCAACAACAAAATACATGAATAAAAAACAATAAATTGGCAAACATTTGTCAACACATTAAATCACAAAAACAAACACCAAAAAATTGCACTCAATAGCATTACACTCTCAAATAGTAACATGACATGCTCTCATTAATAACCACAACAACAGTCAATTTACCCTAAAACAGACAAGCAAACACACTCATAAATAATTTTGCACAGACAAGCCATCTCACCCTTCATCGTGAAGACTGACACATCATTTGATGTAACAAAGACTTCCCCACAGACCCAGACTATACACCCCCTATAGACAGCCAGACAAAACATATAATCCATAACCTCAAGCATTTATCCACCTGTGGACCTGACAATATAAGTAACATCCACTTAAAACAAATCTTTACAATCCCCAAACACAAAATGACCCAACCATTTCAGCATCACACTGCCCAATCACACTTCTCTGCACTTCCTCCAGTCATTGAACACCTCATACTACAACTCACACCACATTCCACCCTTGTTGAATCACAACACAGTTTTAGACCACTACACTCCACAAACACTCTTCTGATAAACCTCACACAAAGAGTTTTTGATGGCATCAATTCAGATAAGCCCCACACACAGAACACTTCTCATAACACTAGACATTGGTAAAGCTTTCAATGCCATCCCCTATCACAATCTTACATACATACATACATACATATACCAAGGCTTTTTCCCCCTTCCAAGGGAGGTAGCCAAAAATCTTACAAACAAAATATATGACACAGACATACACAATAATACAAAAAAAATGGCTGGCCAATTATCTGGCAGGTACAAATGCCAATGTGTCATATAATGGCCAATTATTACACATCAAAAACTTTAAGAACAGAGTACCAGAGGACTCAGTTATATCCCCTGCACTCTTTAACCTATACTTGTACGACATATCTACACCCAACACCTCAGAAATACAAATCTTTTCTTACAGACCACATAACAATTACATACACACACTGTAACACAGACAAAGCTGCCGAAATACTACAACCATACCTCGACACACTCAACACCTGGTTCACTGCACTCAAAATAGTCCCAACCAAATCTACACCCACACTTCTCACCAACTGGACAAAAGAACACAAATACACACCACACCTCTTTAACAAAAACATTTTCATACCACACACACATACACCCAAGATTCTTGGCAGCACTACAGTATACAAAGTATATGCTCAGTGATGAATTATGCAAGTCCTCCATAGGTCTCTAATCTCACTAAGAACAACATACTACCAACATATAACATACATACATACATACATACATATACCAAGGCTTTTTCCCCCTTACAAGGGGGGTAGCCAAAAAGAAAAAGGCATAAAATCATTCCCACCCATTCCATCCCCAAATACACTCCACACCCCTCCACCCTCCCTCTTATCTTAGCACCTCCTGAATGACGGGTCATCCCTGCACCTTGTCCACTGCCCTGGGTCAGAAGCAGTGTCGCAAGACACAGCACATCCACAGCAAGGCCGCTTCATTAAATCGGCGACCCGTCCCCCCATTGCATAAAATGAGAGGACGGGGAGAAATCCCTTCGGGCTGCGTCAAATTTTGCTCACACATACTACCTCACCCCCCATCCACCCGCCCATTCCACCTCATGCTATCACAACATCATCCATATACAACCATTCTCCATTCACCCCAGTCTTCTGTCCTCTCCCGTCCTTCCTCAACAGACATTCCCCTCTTCCCCAAAGCCCCCTTCACCCCATCCATCCACCTCATCCTAGGACGTCCCCTCATGTACACTCCCTCCATATCTGCCTTCCACACCTCTTTTACTAGTCTTTCTTCACTCATTCTTTCCATGTGTCCAAACCATCCTAATAGTCTTTCATCAACCCTATCTCCCAGCTCCTTTTCCACCCCTGTTCTCCTCCTCACCTCCTCATTTCTCACTCTATCTAGCCTAGTAACCCCCATCATACTTCTCAGACACCTCATCTCAAACACATTCAAACTCTTTCTCTCTTCTTCTCTTATGTTCCATGTTTCTGCCCCATACAGTGCTGTTGGCACAATCACTCCTTCATACAGTCTCCTCTTAGCCTCCATTCCCAAATGTCTATTCCTCATTACACTCTTTAATCCACCAAGGCATTTACTCACTTCTCTCAATCTACATTCTACCTCCACTTTCACTCCACCTTTCCCTGCCACATTTGCACCCAAGTATCTAAAACTATCCACTTCCTCCAGTCGCTCTCCCTTAATGCTCACTTCCAGTCTACTGCCACTTTCACCCCTTGTACATCTCATCACCTTACTTTTACCCACATTTATCTTTAGCTTTCTTCTATCACATACTCTCCCAAACTCTGCCACCAACTTCCTCAATCCCTCCTCCGATCCTGCCACCAACATATAAAACAAAGATAATTATAGGCTACACAAATACAACACCTACAGACCATTAAATGAAAGTCCACAAATTCATGGATCACCTTGACATGAGAACCATACAATCACTTGCTGCATCCTCAACAAACACTTCACACCTACTACACTACATAGCTACCCATGCACATTAAGAAACATCAAAGCAAAATCCAGATACCTATATCACACACAAATAATCTCATATATTCCTCCACAACCTATAGACACCAGCCTCCAGAAGCATATCCATAATCATAGCAGTCACTATTCTATCAACAAACTGAAAGACAACACCTGAATCCCAAACCCCCTCGTATCCATCCCTTCAAATCCTCTCTCCCTTGAAAGGACAGAGTCCACCTGGCCAGACTGCTTGGCTACCATCAACACCTTCTAAGCTACTAGAAGAGGATGGATGACCACAACACATTATGGGAGACTGCATTGTAAACAATCACACACACCAACAACACAATATACAATCTATAAGGGATTTGTGGAAAAACCCAGTTCCAGGGAGACAGGACTGCTTGATCAGAGAGTCTAGGAAAAGGCAACAACAACAAAATTCATTTTGCTTATGTTTCTTAACTAATTCTCTCCATTTGCCCAAAATATCTCAGTATCTTTTGATAAACCCATCTTCTATCAGCTCATTTGCACAGCCCCACTCTCATTCTCATCTCCAAACTAGTCTCTCTATCCTCAAAAAGATCCACCATACTTCTTAAACACTTCATCTCATACATAAATATAAATTTTCAAATACTACACAGGTTACTTCAGGTTCTACAACTGATACAATGAGTGCAACTTGGGATTAAATAACACCTGCACAATGAAGAGACTGATACATATGGTAAATGAAAAATCTTAAAAACATTAAAAAAAAAAATTCACTTAAGATTTTTTTTAGAATATCATGCAATAACAAACTTGAATTATTGTTTTACCTCCTTGAGGTAGTGTTGTCCAGATTTTTTCTTTTCATGGTGCACAAACTTTCTCAAGTGACAGTCACTCTGCCTGCAATACAATATGTAATTTGATATGTATTAATAAAGCATGAAGATGCAGTTTATCAAACTAAACCATGTATGATAATGCACACCAAACTTCCTCTACTCTGAGCTATGGTTCATCCTAATTTTCCTCACCTTTCTGTACACATAATTCTTACTAATGTATAAATTTTCCTAGCCAATGTATTATCACATTCTATTCAGACCTAAAAGACCAATACTAGGTAGTCAGCCATACTTAGTGAGCAGCATTACATTTATCAAAATGCTAGCGCTTCACTAATGTTCCAAGTTTTCTCAGTGAATCTTATTATACACTGATAGCATTGTTATTGTTAATGGTTTACCAGTGACTCTCACTTTGCAAACATAATTACAACACTGTAGTAATTACAATACATTATCTTATGATTCATATATTGGTTATTTTAATTATCATATTATTATTATTACATATTTATACACACACAGTGATCAGTGACAGAAAACAGTGGGTCACTATAAACAATATATAATCAAAATTGGGAAGTTGTGGAGTTCCCCTGGGCTCGGTTTTGGGTCCCTTATCGTTTATTATGTATGTAAATGACTTGGAAGATAGGGTTAGTAGTAATGTTAAAGTTTGTGGATGACACTAAAATAGGATACCAAATTAGGTCAGGAGAAGATGCCGAGATACTACAGGAAGATCTTTACAAATTGTTCACATGGTCAGTGAAATGGTATATGGACTTCAATATCTCAAAGTGCAGTCTGTTAAACATAGGTTTATATAACCCAGAAAGCAGGTATACCTTAGATAACACCTTCTAAGAGAAAAATGAATGCGAGACTTGGGAGTTCTAGTAAGTCCTGACCTTAAATCCAGGAAACAGTGCATTAGCACCAGAAATAGAGCTAACAGAGCATTAGGTTTCATTGCTAGGACAGTTACAAATATGAGGAAAGATTAAAAGCACTGGGTCTGCCAACTTTTAAAGATTGATGAGAGAAGTGACATGATTACAGTATACATGTTGCTAAATGGGGTAAACTACATTGACAGAAGAGATCTCTTGATTAGGGATAGGAGGGCTTTAAGAGGTCATGAGAACAAATTAAGGAATACCACATCTCAAAAGTATGTGAAGAAATAAATTTTTCTATACATATGCATAAATACTTGGAATAGCTTAGAAGGTGATCTAGCCCAAGCCCAAACAATATACGAAATCAAATCTAAATAGAATTAGAAATTAAAGATATAGAACAAGTTGGAAATGTACATGAATTTGAGGTTAGATATGATAAACTGGAGAATATGAGATGGGACCCAATGAATGTTGCTCCTTTCCTGAATACTACAATTAGATAAACACACACTGAATTAAAACAAAAAAAGTATTACAACTAAGCAAGCCCCAACAATGTCTGAAGTAATGACTCCACAACTTCTAATACCTGACAATTCTGTTTACCTCAGGAAATGTCCTGTCAAATCTTAGACCCTTTAACTAGGTGTGAAGTGATTTATGTTCTATTTTTCCTTTCCTTCTTTCTAAATGTTACCAGGCAATTCCATATAACTGGAGAGACCCTGCAATCAAATTACTAAGTGATACGTACTCCATGTTTTATTAGCATGATTCCACTCTGCTCCTCCCAACATCATCAGTTTGATTCTTCACTTAATCCTCTCTTCTTTTATGACACTTTATTCTTCCAATGTTTTTCTTGGTCAAGCTGTTCCTATCAATCTGAAATGAAAAAGTTATATCAGTGTTCTCAATTGTAGAGAGTTGATTTGGGAAGAGTGAGAAACCGGTGGAAGTGAAGCTCCAGGGAAGCTCCAAGCTCCGTCAAATACAGCAATGGAAAAAGCAAATTCCATATATATGATATATATATATATATATATATTTATATATACATATATATGTATATATATATATATATACATATATATATATACATATATATATATGAGGTGTGTTTTTTAAGTAAGTACCATTTTGAAATCAAAATGAAACAAGTAGACTTTTCGTTCCTCATCATGCACACTTCTACGGCCATCTTTAAAAGGTCTCACCCATTTCCGCACCATCCCATCACTCATAATGTTTTCTCCATACACTTCACTGATCTGACAATGAATTTCAGCTGCTTTCACGCCTTTAGCAGTAAGAAAACGAATCACAGCGCATATTTCACAGTCGGTGGCATTCTCAATTGGAGGAGGCATTTCAAATATTCACAAACAAACTTAAACACACTCAGATGATTCCGTAATTATGTTGAAAAGTAGATTACAGTACAGACTTTCATGTAAAAATAAAATTGTTACAAAAAGTTTACTTGTTTAATTTTTATTTCAAAATGGCTCTTACTTAAAAAAACATGCCTCATGTGGCCGCGAAAAGTTTGGCCGCAAAATTATAGGCGGCCAAACTTTCCGCTAAACTCAAAACATGCGAAAAATACAACTTTCCGCCCAAACTTTTCGCTATTTTTCAATGCTAGCGTTTGTACCCGTATTTAGCCGAGACAATACGCACTACTTGGCAACTCTGTTTAGGCGCACTCGATGTCACGTGGAGTCAGTTTCTAAACATCTCTCACGGGGAGTAGTCTTTTTTTGCGGTGGTCTCTGTTTTTGTGCCTTGATATCTCCGTAATGGGAAGTGGTAAAGAGCTGGAAAGAGACACAGTTGTTACAATCATAACCCTCTATAAGGAGGGTTATAAGTGTAAAGATATTGCTACTCGTGTGGGAATTGGAGTGCGTCAAGTGCAAAAGTGGACCAAGAAATTTCGAGACAGAGGAAGTGACATCATTCCTACTCCAAAGCATCGCTCTGGTCGGCCAAAGAAGATATAAAATCGTACTTCTACGGTTATTAGGAGGCAGTTAGATAAAGATCCAATGCTCACAGCTCGAAAACTGAAAGAAAATAACCCTGCACTGCTGCATGATGTGTCTGTAAGATGTATTTCTGATCATTTAGCCAAAGATTTACAATACCGTAGTTGCTGTGCTAAAGTTCTTCCCCTCCTAAGTGCAAAAAACATACATGATCGCATAGCATTTTGCAAGAAATATAAGGACTGGTCCTTAGAAGACTGGGAACGAGTATTGTGGAGTGATGAGTCAACATTTGTGGTGTCATCGGGCTGCAGGTCGAAGCGTGTGAGGCGCCCCAGGGGGTTTGACCCTAATGACCCTCGCTATACAGCTAAAGTGGTGAAACATGCTGCAAGTGTTATGGTGTGGGGATGCTTTGCATTTGGTGGAGTTGGCAATTTAGTGTTTCTTGCACAAAATGAGAGTGTAAATCAGCACACTTATTTCGAGTTATTGTGTGATAACCTGCCTGAAAGTTTTGAAAAGTGCAATGCTAGTTGGTTTATGCAGGACGGAGCTCCTGCTCACACCACTCGGTCTGTTACCCAATGGTTAGAAGACTGTGGTGTTGATTACTTCAAAAAATGGCCTGGAAATTCTCCAGACCTAAATCCCATTGAGCACGTATGGCATATATTTAAAAACAGCTTCAAGATCGTGACGTCTCCACTGTAGCTAAGCTAAAAACAGAAATACAGGATATTTGGGATAATATTATTCCTCAACACGTACAAAACCTAGCAAGATGCATCCCGGCACGTTTGGAGAAGGTCATAAAGCTTAAAGGAAAATTGCTTGGTAAATAAGGTATGTAATAAGCCATTTATAGGTCTTTAAATGATTATTTAAATGTCACAAGTGTTTACATTTGTGTCTCGTTAATTACGCGCCCAAACTTTTCGCGGCCACTGTATATATATATATAAAAGGAGTTATCTCACTCTGCAGCAAACATAACCCAAACAAGGTATTTGTATATTTCTCATATTTATAGTAACATCTAACTTTAATATATTGTACACTATACCAATGAGAAATGTACAAAAAAAAGGCCATGGAAATTCTAAAATAATTTCATACAGAAGTCTCCATTTGCATTGAACAGACAACAATGAAACAATAGTTGCAGTCACAAGGCCCACAATCCCTTCTTGCTCTCAAACCTCAGATTTATTTAAAAACTTCAAAGTGCAGTCTGAGTGAGGTGTCATGGACCTTTCTGTTTATAAAGATGCTGCTTCATCACTTACATCCACAATTTTAATAAAACCCAATAAATAATATAAATTAGGATTATTTAGAATATACAAGGGTTTATCAACACTCATATTTTCTGTTCAACACTCAACAGCTGATGACAATATTTGCCAGGTACCTCTAAAAAGTAAGCTAAAACAATCTAGCTTCCTCTGAACTCAATCCTTGTGAAGTCACAGCTATGAAGTAGAGCAACAAAATTAATGGAACTGTGCAATCCTAGGTAGATTTCAAATTAATTTTTGTTACAGACCCATGATTCAAAACCAATGTAGACACCAGTATAAGACTGCATTCAAGCTTAATGTCAGTGAGTATGCAAAGGAGCATGGCAACAGGGCAACTAAACTGTTGTGATATGTGCATATTTTTCCTAAGTATTCCATGTCAAAATCTGGGGGGTGTCCAATGTACGCATGCATCCAATAGGCAGAAAAATATGGTAATCACATACTGGTACTCAAATTTTAAATGACAGGAGATACGAAAACCAATCAATCAATCCATTACCACCAGATCTCTTGCAGGAGACACATAGTTCACAGGTAACCAGCAACAGCAGTTGGATTGGTCTACAAGTCCCCCAGGAAAGAAATTTTGCATTGCTGTCTGTGGTTTTTTTGTTCTCTAAGGAAAGATTTTTCTGTTAGGCTAATGTCTATAGAGATTTATGACGCGGACCACGTGGAGACTGTACAAATTCACACCAGGCTTAAAAATTATGAAGTACAGAGGTCTGTCTTAAATGTGCTTGTTTTGTGATGCATTCTGTGGTATCTACCTAATTGTTTTTTCTGTGCACTTCTCTGAATATTCATTCCTTTTGTGCCAAACCCTGTGGTAGGGGAGAAAGAATACTGCTACCAAGTGTTCCCACTTGAGTTGTAAAAGATGACAAAAGAGACAAAGAAAAAAAAAAGGGGGGGGGGGTCAGGGATATGACTAGGCATCCTACTCTTTGTAGCCCCAAAGGGAATATTCCTAAACAAAGCAAAGGCATAAAAGGGTCTGGGAGTTTTCCAACCAGAACCCCAAGGTTTGGGTCTTTTAATGTGTGTGAAAGTGGTACAGATAAGAGTAAAAAGGAAGGGATAGGCAGTAAGTTTTTGAGAAGAAAGATGGATGTGTTGGCACTGAGTGAAACTAAGTTGAGAGAGAGGAGAGAGTTTGAGACAACACATGATATATCCCAATTACTCAACAACCCCAAAATTAGACAAGTACACACCATACTTTTAGGCTTTGCCAAAGCCTTTGACAAAGTCCCTCACTAACAACTGTTAGCAAAAGTAGATTATTGTGACATACAAGGACCACTTCTTCACTGTATTAAGTTGTTCTTGATTTCTCAAGATCAGTGCCATTGTTCTCAAGGGTAGTCAATCCATAACTGTTCCTGTATTTTCCGGGGTTACTTAGAGCACTGTCTTGGGACCTCATCTCTTCCTTTCTTACATAAATGATCTCCTACTATCACTTTCCTCTACTACTAGACTCTTTGCGGACAATAGTTTAGTACAGTCAAACCCAGAGTTGGGCATGTTACTGCCAAACTGGTAGTGCATTACTGCCAATGCATTACTGACTTTAATTTCCTTTAGAATGATTTTGATGAAAAAAAAAATAATAATAATAAATAAATAAATAAATAAAATTGAGAAGTATTTACTTCTTACAAATATTCCCAATAAAATAATACTTAAACTACAACATTAATATTCCTTATTCTAAAGCATAAAATAACCAGAGTTGGGCACTTGTGTTATTGTGTTACTAATGCACTACCTGTCCGTAATGCACCCAGCTCTGGTCAAACCTCGCTTAAGAAGCACCTCACATAACGAGAGAGAGAGAGAGAGAAAAAAAAAAATTGTTTTATGATTCGTATATCACAAGGAGCATCATGTGGCTCAAGTCAAGGCTAGCTCATTCCCGTCTACTTCTCGGCCAGTGTTGCCACTGGTTGAAACTTTCTACTAGATCTTGGATTTTTTTTATTTTGACCTTGGAGTCTTGAATTTTTCTTTAAAATCCAGTAAATCTTACAGTTTTCTAGTAACTCAGCTGATGAGTGCATAAAAAATATCCAGTATTACACCTGCAGCAAATTCAATTATAAAACCATGATTATCTATTATTTTGGACTATTCTAACACACTTCTATGGCATTTCCAAATTATGCCTATTTTCTTTCTAGCCAATCGTATGTACCCATGAGTGTCATGGGACTCTTTCTGCCAATCAACGTTTATACTGTGGGGCTGCAATTCCTGCTTTTAGTTTGAACACAGTGGCTATAATGTTAGATTATACATGTGTGGGATTGGGTACGCTAGGCTAGATTAGAATTACCCACTCATCTTTTACTTCCCCACCTACCCTGATTTCCAGCCCCCAGAATTGTGAAGGGGAAGGGATACCTTGAAAATGAGGCATTTCTAATAAATTTCATAGAACTAAAGAGTTGTAGAATCGTCCACAATAGTATAGAACCCTATTTCTATTCTGAAGATTTGAATATTTTACTGGTATAATTGTAGGGGGGGGTGCATAACTTGAAAACTAAGTGGATCATGAAATGCAACTGGAAATGAAAGTTAATGTGCTGATTGATTAGTGATGAAATAATGTGTCATAGATCAGTTAGTTATATATGTTCAGTATGATGCAAGTGATGGGAGCTGGACATATATCATACATATAGGGAGTGAATGTTCTGTTCGTGTTACCAGGAATCTCGGCTATTAGTCTGTTTAACACTCATTCTGCCAGCATCTTAGTGTTGCTTGTGGTCATACATTTTTTAAACTTGTGTTCAGACACACTGTGATTTTTTTCAGTGCAAAATTTAGTAACCCTTGGAAGAATGTCAAAAAAAAAAAAAAATATACATATATATATATATAAGAAGGCAGGGATAAGAGAAGACAAATCACCGTAGAAATGAAATATAAAGTCACTGAGGAGCAAGAACAAGGTGTGAGCACAGCTGACCTAGCACACACATACAATCAGACTACATCAATAATTTGCACTATTCTCAAGGACGAGATTAAGGAGATGGATGCTTCAAAGGGCATCATAAGGAGCAAGTGGGTATACAAGGATGCCAGTGTCAACATCTTGATTATATATTATTTTGTAGTTGTAGCTGAGTGACCCTCAGATTCTATGAACTGCTTTGATCATGTTTTCTGTGTTTACTATTACACAGAGTGAAAGAGATCAGGTAATACAGCAGTGACTTCATATTTTATAACACAAAAAGTGTGATGCATTGTACATTAGGCATCTGATGCTGCGCCCGAGAATTTGAAGAGGTTAAGAAAACGCCAGGAGCAGTGACAGACAGAGAAGAAGCATTCAAGGCAAACCGTGGGTGGTTCAAGAAGTTTAAAAGAACCAGCATTGTGAGGCACAACGAATCAGCAAGCTCTGACACAAAGGCAGCAAAGAACTTCATTGGTGACTTTAGGAAGCTTGTGGATTTTGAGGGTTACCTGGTGCAGCAGTTTTTTTATTGTGACGGGATGGGTCTTTTCTGGGAGAAAATGTCGAAACAAGCCTATATGATAGCAGCAGAGAAGGCACTGCCTGGCCACAAGCCAATGAAAGATCATCTCACACTGCTGTTTTGTGTCAATACAAGCAGTGATTTGAAAGTGAAACCATTGCTCGTTTACCATTCAGAAAATCCACGAGCCTTCACGAGGTGTAAAGTCCAGAAAAGCAGGCTCAGTGTGATGTGGAGGTCCAACAGCAAGGCTTGGGTCACACATCTTATTACTGATTGGATCAATGTGTTTGGTCCTTCTGTGAAAAAATATTTACTTGAAATGAATCTGCCACTTCATGTCTTCCTTGTTATGGACAACACTCCTGCCCATCCTCCAGGTCTAGAAAATGACCTTGATGAATTTCAATTCATCAAGATCCAATTCCTGCCTCCCAACACCTATCCTTTACTCCAGCCCATGGACCAGCAGGTCATCTCAAACTTTAAAAAGCTCTACGCTAAAAGCACTTTTTGAGCATTGTTTTGAGGTGACTGAGGGGACCAATCTCACACTCAGAGAGTTTTGGAAAGAACTTCCATATTGTTGCCTGCCTCAAGATGATCAATAAGGCATGGGCCAAGAGAAATCTTATTTTGGCTTGTAAAAAGCTCTGGCAGAACAACATTGTCAAACATGACTTTGAGGGGTTTGAATAAATGCCTGTGGACCCTGTAGTTCATGAGATTGTGTCTTTGACCACAACCATGGGGCTGGAGGTGGATAATGACATCAATCAGCTCGTGGAAGAGCACAGATAAGAACTCACCACCGAAGAGCTTATGGAGTTGGAACCTGTTTCACAGCATGGGAAAACAGTGTAGAGTATAGCATTAATGTAGAACAATGTACCAGTATAGGACAAAATATAATTTTAGGATATAATGTCGCTAGAGGACGAAATGTCACATTAGGATATAATGTCATAGGACAAAATGTCGCAATGGGATATAATGACAGTGGAGGACAAAAGATCACGATGGGAAGTAATGATAAAGGAGAACAAAATATCACGATAGGATGTAATGATAATGGAGGAGAAAATATCACGGTAGGATATAATGTCATTGAAGGCCAAAATGTAATTTTAGGAAGGGATACCGGACAGAATGTCAATGAAGGCCAAAATATCATGATAGGATGTAATATCGCTAGAGGGCGAAATGACACATTAGGATGTAATGTCTTAGGACAAAATGTCACAATGGGATGTAATGACAGTGGAGGACAAAAGATCACGATGGGAAATAATGATAGTGGAGAACAAAATATCACGATAGGATGTAATGATAATGGAGGAGAAAATATCACGGTAAGATATAATGTCAGTGAAGAACAAAATATAACTTTAGGAAGAGATACCGGACAGAATGTCAATGAAGGCCAAAATATCAAGATAGGATGTAATGACAGTGGAAGACAAAAGATTACGATGGGATGTAATTATAGTGGAGGAAAAAATATCACGGTAGGATATAATGTCACTGGAGGACAAAATATAATTTTAGAAAGGGATGCCGGACATAATGTCACTGAACGACGGGAGGCCGGCGTGAATCACGGTGACGTAGGGGGACAAAATGTACAAAATAGATCGGATGACCGTAATCGACCAGATGTCCGTGATGGGGGAAATGTTAATTTTGATAGGAGAAATGTTAATGAGGCATTGAATGTCAATGAAGGACCAAATAATAATAATATAGAGCAAGACATAAATAAAAAACAAAATGATAATATAAGACATGATATTGAAACTCAAAATGTGTCAAAAAGAAATAATCAGGAGTTTCTTAAAACTATGTACTTTAATGCTCGTAGTATTAGGAACAAATTTCAAGAAATACAGGCGTATGTCAAAAGCGAAAATCTCGATATGATAGGAATAACTGAGACATGGTTAAATGGTACAGAGTTCGAAGCTGAATTTAATATTGCGGGATTTAAACACTTTCATCAGGATAGAAACCACAAGAAAGGTGGGGGTGTTCTATTGTACGTTAAAAACAATGTTCATGCTTGTGTTTTAGAGAAAGTGAAACAGGATGCATATGACAGTTTGTGGGTTGAGTTAACCCAAACAAATGGACAAAAAATGAATATAGGTGTAATATATAGGCCAAAGACATTATCATTAGCAGACGACAAACTGTTATTTCAAGAACTGTCTAGTTTCTGCAACCGGGATTTATTGATAATGGGTGATTTCAATTTTACTGACATTGATTGGATGACCCTTGAACATGGCCATATAGGTAGTCGCTTGATTGATTTTCTTGGTGACAATTACTTAATTCAGCATGTAAAAGAGCCCACAAGATATGGAAACTTACTCGATTTATTGATCACTAGCCGCGAAAGCATGGCAACTGATGTAGAAGTCGGTGAATCTGTTGCAAATAGCGATCACAACTTAGTCAGATTCAAACTCCTAAACAATTTTAGAATAGATACTTGTGCTTCTAAAATACCCGATTTCAGTAAAGCTCAATTCATAGAACTACGTCAGGAGCTTCAGCTTACAGATTGGGAGGAAAAATTAAACGAAAGGCCTGTAGATCAGATGTGGGAAATATTTCAAAATACGCTCACTAAGATGATTCAAACTTACATTCCTTTTAAGGACAGACGTCCCCCAAATCAGGCTCGCCCAAAGTGGCTCGACAAAGAAACTGAAAAAAGTATTGCTAAAAAGAGACAGGCTTATAAGAAATATAAGTGCTCGGGTGCATCTAATGACTATGAAAGTTATGTATCAATACAGAGAGATTTAAAAAAGACAATAAGAAAAAGAAAACGACAATACGAAATGAACATCGCTGAGAAATCCAAAGATAATCCCAAAGAATTCTATAGTTACATTAGAGATAAAAAGGTTGTTAGGAATCACATTGGTCCACTATTATCTGCTGACGGTCAACTTGAATATTCAAATGAAGGAATGTGTAATCTCTTAAACAATTATTTTAGCTCGGTATTCGTAAACGAAACACCTCAAAGTGAATTCCAAACTGAAACCTGTGAAAAGTCTGGGGTAAACTTACTCACTACGGTAAATATAACAAAAGAAACAATTAAAAGGTGTATAGACAAACTCAAAGTTAATAAAACACCAGGGCCTGACGGTTGGCATCCAAGAATCTTAAAGGAAATGAAAAATGAGATTGTTGTTCCATTAGAAATTATTTTCAAGAAATCCATCATATCCGGAGATGTCCCAAGAGAATGGAAGCTAGCTAACGTTACTCCCATATTCAAAAAAGGTGACAAAAAGAAACCAAATAACTATAGGCCTATTAGTTTGACTTCGATCGTAGGAAAAATAATGGAAACTATCATCAGAGATGCTATCGAATATCATTTAGAAAGTAACCGTTTGATAAATGATAGCCAACATGGTTTCAGACGGAAACGTTCTTGCGTGACTAACTTACTCGAATTCTACAACACAGCTGTCTCGAATTATGACAAAAGAAACAATATAGATTTAATATATCTAGACTTTGCAAAAGCTTTTGATACCGTCCCACACGAAAGACTACTTACTAAATTAGCTTTGCATGGAATAAGTGGTAGCCTATTAGGTTGGACTAGTAATTGGTTGAAAGGTCGAAAACAGAGAGTTGTTTTAAATGGAAAAACTTCTGGATGGAAAAGTGTTGCAAGTGGAGTTCCTCAGGGTTCCGTTCTTGGGCCACTTCTATTCATAGTATATATAAATGATATAGACCATGGACTAAAATCTACTGTTTCCAAATTTGCTGATGATACAAAACTGTGCGGAGTGGCAAATGATCACTCAAACCAATTAGATATTCAAGAAGATTTAGATAAATTACAGCAATGGTCTGAAAAGTGGCTAATGAAATTTAACACAAGTAAATGCAAGGTAATACACATAGGTAAAAATAACAGTAAGTACGATTACAAGTTATTTGGAAATTCGTTAACAAAAGTGGATAGTGAAAAAGATCTCGGCGTAATTATCAGTAACGACCTCAAATCATCCAAGCAGTGTATTTCAGCCTCTGAGAAAGCAAATAAGATTCTGGGATTGATTGCGCGATCTTTTGATTTCAAAAGTCCATTACTCATTAACAAGCTATATAAATCGTTAGTTCGTCCACATTTGGAATATGCTGTTTCCGTATGGTCACCGAATCTCATTAAAGACATTGACAGACTGGAAAAAGTACAACGGCGAGCCACAAAACTGATTCCAAATATCAAAAATAAATCATACGAAAATCGACTTAAGCACATGAATCTGTTTTCCCTAAAAAAGCGTAGACTCAGAGGTGACTTGATACAGGTCTTTAAGATTTTAAAGGGAATTGACAACATCAAAAGTGACCAAATTTTCACATTGAATGAGAATCAGACAAGAAACAATGGTCTCAAACTGTCCGGAAATAGATTCAATTTGGAAGTAGGTAGAAACAACTTTGCCAACCGTGTAGTTAATGAATGGAATAAACTTCCTGCACAGGTAGTGCAATGTAGTTCAGTTCGAAGCTTTAAGAATCATTTAGATAAATACCTAAGTAAGATGCTGTAATTATTATAATTTATGTTATATTATTTGTTTTTGTTTTGTTATAATTTGTCTGTCTGATTTTCATTTATTATTAGTTATATGTCAATTTATTATCATTTACTATTTACCTGTTTGTTTGTTATTCAACTATACCAATGCATTTATTTATGTATTTTATTTGTTATTTACATTGTTATAGTTTTAATTTGTTATAGTTTTAATTTATTATTATTATTATTATTATTTTTTTTTTTTTTTTTTTTTTTTTTTTTTTTGCATCCGACCTAGATATGGATCAAAAGGTCTCCTGTCGGCATGCTTTGCCTTTGTAATCCTTTGTAAGTTGTGGAGATTTCATCAAGGGAGGAGATAAAAGCCTCAACAGAGCAACAATCTTCCAGTGCAATATGGGAGATGCTTAAAGCATGGAAAACTGTTTCATTGTACATTGAGAAGTATCACCCTAATAAGGCAGTGACTATGTGCACTACAAATTTGTTTGATAATAATGTCGTCGCATTTTTGCCAAATTTTGAAGTATATACAAAAACAAATGTCTCTAGACAGCTTTCCAGTGGAAAAGGATTCTATAGAAAGTGCCAGTTGTGCCAAGGTTTCTAAAAGATTTAAAGCTAGTGAGTCAGTCAAGACTATTATAGCAGCGAGTGAAGAGGAATTTCCCTTGGTGGAAGATTCTTCTCTTTCACCTCAATAACCCTACCCCCCCGTCTCCACCTCCCTTGCACCAGGAGCTACCTTCTTTTTCTCATAAATTGCAACAGTATTTATATTTATTTCTATTTTATTTTACTGATTATTTATTCTATCCCAGGTTCATCTACTATACATTGTTTTTTTTTATTTTATGCATTAATAATTTAAGAAATGATCTTAGATATTATTTCAAATAATTTTTTTTGTATTTTTTCTTCAGCATGGGATGCATTATCATATTTTACATTGATTTCTATAGGAAATTGTTTTGCTTAACAAGTGTGTTGCATTACAAGTAAGATTCAGGAACAATTCATGCTTGTTAAGCAAGGTTCCACTGTATATAAGCAAACAGATAACAGAGAAATTGTCTTCAACTGCAAAATGACCTTCATGCCCTTGAAGACTGGGAACCCAAGTGGCAAATGACATTTAGACCTGACAAATGTCACCACATCAGATTCACCTTCACTAACCAGCCCATCCAATTTACCTATACACTACACAACACAAACCTAGACATGGTTTCCCACAACATATACTTGGGAGTCCACATGTGAGCAGTGTCAGAGCTACAACCAGTAGAGCTCTGGGATTCCTGCACATGGACCTCAGGTGATGCAACACAGACATCAAAATTCTTGTTTATAAGACACTCCTTCAGCCACATTTGAAATACTACTACATCATCTGGGATCCTCACAATAACAATGACATATACAGAGTCCACACAAAATAAAGCAGCAAGATGGATCAGACACACTACATCAGTCATTAGGTTAAAACAAGACATTAAACTTGAACCACTTGAAACAAGAAGACAAATAAACAGACAAGAAAATTATGCATAAAATCACAAACAAATTAGTTGACATAAACAAACTTACTTACACCCAACAAATACACAAATAACTAGAGGCAGTCACAACCTAAAATACCACACATACCAAACAAGCACCAACATATTCAAGTACTCATTTCCCCCCCTGCAGCACCCAAGAGTGGAATTATCTCCCATCTCATGTAGTTAATAGCCCCACTCTTGATATTTTTAGAAATGAGATCACCCATTACCACCTCCCTCTCCTCAATTCTAATCCCAGTCTTGTCTCTCATTCCGATCCCACCCTTAACCATAATTCTAATCCCATTCCTAGTCCAAATCATCCCTAACCCTCAACTCCCCCACTCACCACCCATGAGTGGCTATCTGCAGGTTCCCACAAAGAAAGAACTTTCTATAAGTAAGATAAGTATATTTCATCTTTAAGAAAGTAACTATAATGAACTGAGAATTATGTGCAATGAATACAAATTATGAAACAAAATAGTAAATTGCATTAAGACTTTAAAAATAAGTGAGTAAGGCCTGCATGAAAAAGATACACATATCCCAAGAGGAGGATTGACTCAAAATTTCAATTAAATAGGTAAAGTAAATTTTTGGTATTTATAAAGTTTTTTCCAGTCTCACAGATACAAATCTTGTCTGTATCATCAGATAGCTCTTACCATTGTGAGTACTTTGAACTTCATAAATACCACAAATCACTAGAAATGTCAGTTAGAATTTCTAAAATAAAATTGTTTTTGCAAGGGGAGGGGGGGCTGTAGTACAGAGTGGCACACCCACACATCAATGAGACATTAACCCCTTCCATACGGTGCCGGACACGGAGGCGTCATGGACTTAGATATAGGTGGCACCAACCAATGCCAGCCGTACGACGTGTCGTAATAATACTCATATCATAAAATATAGTCACTGCTTATATCGATCGTTCTCTCTTCGCCCGTGAATTTTGATAACCATAGAAAATGCGATTACAAAAGAATTAGAAAGAATGTCATTATGGAGGGGCGACTACAATAAATATAATCAAGACGCCGATATGGCAGCCTCGCGAATACACTCGCTCCCCATGACGCCTACGTGTGCGGCACCGTATGGAAGGGGTTAACCTCTTTGATACAATGATGCCTATGTAGGCATCAAGAGGCAGGAGTGGTTATACAAGGATGCAAGTGTTGGTGTCTTGATTATATTTATTTTGTAGTTCTAGGTGAGTGACCCCCGAATTCTGTGAACTGGTTTGATCACATTTTCTGTTTTTATTTTTATTCAGAGTGAAAGAGAACAAGTAATACAGCAGTGACTTTATGTTTTATAACGCAAGCAGTATGATGCATCGTACATTAGGGGTTCAATGCTGCACATGATAATTTAACTCATATTGAAGAGGTTAAGGAGTGTTTGAAGAAACCTGGGATACAAGGCAAATTCCTCTTTCAATATTTGGCCAGATATCTATTCATCAAAGCCCACAAAGAGGAAACACTTGTCCACGCTTTCTTTGCCCAGCCAGCATGGCTCTTTCCCCCATAGAGTAACCAGCATCATCAATGACAGGCAAAACCTCCACTTGATGCATCAAGCAACAAGGAAGATGGTGGCAAATAGAAAACGATGGGACAGGTAATTTTTTTATTTCCTGGGAAACATCTTTAGAATCACCAGGTTATCCTCGGCAATTGTAATTGTTATTTCGAACTATGTGTTCTTTTCATTATCTGCACTTCATGTATATTGATTCAATGCCATATAAACTTATTTAGGTTAAGTTGGGGTAGGTTAGGTCTGGTAAAATTAGATTAGATTAAGCTAGGTTTAGTGCAGTTGTGCTATTTTCCACCGCAGCCCCTACCAAAGAAATAGTATGTTGATGTATTATAATTTACAAAATGATTATTCAATTTTTGATTAATATATTGTGTAGGTGTGCACTTCTATAATTCTTTTTAACAATTGCTATTGAAATAATCACTAATGTGCAATATCTATGGGATTCAAAGTACTCATAATAATAAGAGCTATCCACAGATATAGATAAGAATTACTGGCAAACAACTATATTTACCCAATTTTTGTCAGTTTGCCATGACTACTGTCTGAGGCATATAGGTGATGATGCTGAAAAGTACATGTATTCTTGTAGGAAGACAGAATCAGAACTCCAAGAGTGTAAAATATTCCGGCAGTTTGCTATGGTTATGTAATAGGTATAATGATAACATTAACACTGAAGAGAACTTGTAGCATTCCAGTCATTGGGTCCACAGCAACATCATTTTAACACCTTTACTCCCAACCAGCCAATTACGTCATCATACGTAAAAGTTTTCATTGCATACACTACACACTGGCAATTTGTCCATACTTCTAACTTATACCTGCAGTTCGATAATCAGTGTTTGATATACTGTTCGCCTAACGCCTCAATTACACGTTAGCGACCTGTATGAAAACTAGTTTTCAACCTGCAAAAGGACTGCCCATATATATGTATTTCAAATTAAGAATTCTATGGTCACACTGTATTCAGAGTATCTCCGCAAGGCCAAGAGAACATTTATAAGAATGAAATGAAACATGACCTCATACCATACAAATAAATAATTATTCCTGCGGAGAAATGAAGTGCTTCGAATGAATTATAAAGATTATAATTTTCGTAGTGAGCAAGTGATAATAACATGAATGATCAGTTTTCTTCCGCTACTTTTCCCGCTCTACCATCTCTACTACGTGAATCGAGACTACCCAATCCCACTGTCTTAGTAATAGCAATGAAAAACGCCCACTGTACCGAAGCTGTCCATCGAGTAGAATACAATACGGAAAAAATAATTTTGCAAAAACTGATTTGAAGAACTAGAGATTACCCTACCTAATGTAAGTATATATTTATGTAAATTATTATATACTCAAAGAAAAAGTGGACAATTCTGGGTTACTGAACTTCCAAATACTATGGATAAACTTTTACAAACACGCAATCAAGCAAATACTGTATATACATGTAATATACTCAATATTTATTACAACTTGATTCAAACATGTCATGATATGTAGGTGATTATATTAGTAAAGTTTCTTGTATAATACATATTTGTGATACTAGCATAGACAATTTTAGTTATCGACATTTACGTTATTTTCAGTTTCTGTTTCGGACAGAGCGAAAAGTTGTTTTGGTATTGTGGCGGAGTAGCATTGCCATTAGATGTAAACCTTACTGACACGGATGTTGTACCCTTTAATATCGTTATGGAAGATGATGATAGGGAGAAGAGGCTACAGGCTGGCAAAGAAAAGGTAATCATTATTATGTATAATTATAAAATTTCTAAATAAATTGTAGAAACTTGAGTATCAACTTCACTGCTAAAGTATTGTCCAAGTTTGCCAAATTCAAAGTGACATGACGTGTATGACAACACCGATGATTTTGGAACATTTTGATAAATTCAGAACTTGGGAAATGAATATTATATTAAATATAGACCATGGTGTGCGTCCCCAATGCAGTATGTAGTGAATTTATTTGCAATAAAGGTGAATACGTGGAAGAACTGAAGTGAAGTGTAGCCAAAGTGGCACATTTGAAGAACCTGTCTGGATAGTTTTCGAAGTGCTTACAGATAGGGTACCGGATTGATAAGAATTTAATTAAAAATCAAGTGCCCGATCTATAAGTTCATGAATATAGATCGGACACAACCCAAGAAATAAAGTAAATTTTATTTATTGGGCATTAAATAAGGAATCTAGGGGAATTCATGTTTGAAGTTTGGCAGTAAATTAATATTTACATTACTAAAGTAACAAGAAATGGTAAATTTTTAGAAGGGCACAATATAGCAATAGAAAATAATTTTGTAAATTAAAATGTCATCAATGTAATATATGTTTATCTTTACGGAAAGTAATAAAAAAGTTGCTAAAACTAATTTACTAACAAATAAAAAATAAAGTCACAGAGTGAATGATACACCAGGTTTGTTTTGCTAGATGCCGAGGTCACAGAAATGAAAGGATAAATTTGCCTATTCTAACCTAACCTACCTAATGTATGTAACCTCAGCTGTTTTTAGTAATATGGTACCTATAATTCTAAAAATTATCCGGGTCATTGTAGTCATGGATGTTAACCCCTTCACTCCGGGCCAAAATCTCGCGGGCAGCATTAGCTGCCAGACATGCGATGTTGCGTCATAGCACTCGCATTATAAAAAATAAAGTTACCATTGCATTGCTTATTCTCTTTCACCCGTGAATTTTGATAACCATAGAAAATATGATGAAGCCAGTTTACATAGTATGGGGGTCACGCAGGTACAATTACAATAAATATAATAAAGACGCCGACATCGGCATCCTCGCATACCCATTTGCTCCTCATGACGCCTTCGTAGGCGTCATCGTATCGAAGGGGCCAATGGCCTGGGCAAGTGCTTGATTGGACTGTGGGGAATAGAGTTGTTGCATATCTTGAAGCCCTATTGTCTTTGTAACAGCAGTTATTAATGTCACTTGGAGTTGAAGAACACCCATTGTCTGACATTGGACTGGACAGATGACAACAAGGAGTTTTGATGCTATGCTCGTAGCTTTATTTGGTAGTATATTTGCTTTTAGCAAGGTATTTTGTTATTGATTTCTGCCAAGAAAAATGTATATTACGTTGGTGTATTATGATTTATAAAATTAATAATTAAATTTGTAATGCTACATCACGTAGGTATGCACTTCTATTTTATTTTTTTATTTTTTTAAGAAGTGTACACCTATGCAATATAGCATTAGAAAATTAAATGTTAATTTTGTAAACTATTATATAAATATGATAAATATTTTGGTATTTTTTTTAGAGGAAGGACAGGAGACGACAGAAGATAGGGGTGAATGGAGAATGGTTCTGTATGGATGATGCTATGGTGCATAAGGGGGAGTGGGTGGGTGATGGGGTATGTATGAGAAATAAATTGATGCAGCCCGAAGGGATTTCTCCTTGTCTTCTCCTTTTTCGCATGAGGGGACGGAGAGGGGGGTCGCTGATTTGATGAAGCAGCCTTGCTGTGGATGTGCTGTGTCTTGTGACACTGCTTCTGACCCAGGGCAGTGGACAAGATACAGGGATGACCCATCATCCAGGTGGTGCCAAGATAAGAGGGTAGAGGGGCGTGGAGTATGTAGAGGATGGAATGGGTGGGATTGGTTTCTATGCCATTGTTTTTTGGCTACCTCCCTTGTAAGGGGGGAAAAAGCCTTTGGTATATGTATGTATGTATATTTTTTCAGAAGTGCACACCTATGTGGTATAGCATTAGAATATTGAATATTAATTTTGTAAATTATAATACATTAGTGTAATAGATATTTTTCTTGGAAGAAATCAATATCAGAAAACATTGCTAAAACATGTACAAAAATGAATGAAGTCACTTTGACTCCTTTAGATGCCATCTTTGTTTTGATAGATTCAGAGGTCAGAGATGACGACAATAACCATGATGACCTCAAGAATTATAGGTACTGCATTACTAAATGCAGGTTAGGTTAGAATAGATGAATTTATCACACTTTAATTTCTTCAGCTTCTACCTCTACCAAAATAAAGAATAATGCCTCAAGTAACCAAAATGGATACTTTTTTTGTTTATAGCTTTTAGTAACATTTTCTATTATTCATTTCTGCCTAGAATAACATATTAGATTGATGTATTATAATTTACAAAATTATTATTTAGTTTTCTATTGCTATATCACATAGGTGTGCACTTCTAAAAGTTTACTAATATTCTTCTTAGCAGCAATTGATAAAAAAAAAAAAAATTGCCAAAAGTTATGCATAAACGAATGAAGTCGCATTGACTCCTTTAGAAACCATCTTTTGTGTTGATAGATTAGGAGGTCAAAGATGACGACAGGCCTGATGACCTAGAATTACAGGTACTGCAATAATAAAGGCAGGTTAGATTGGGTATGTAGGTTAGACAAATTTGTTGTACTTGAATTTCTTCAATCTCCACATCTACTAAAACAAAGATGGCATCTCAAGCAGTCGAAGCTTGCCTTACGAAGAGAGGCTTAGGCACCTAAACTTACACTCTCTGGAAAGACGCAGAGTGCGGGGTGATCTAATAGAAGTGTTCAAGTGGATCAAAGGCTATAACAAGGGTGAAGCAAACGAGGTCATCATAATAAAACAACAGGGCAGGACTCGCAGTAATGGGTATAAACTGGACAAATTTAGATTTAGGAATGAAATAGGCAAGAATTGGTTCACTAATAGGGTGGTCGATGAATGGAATAAACTTAGTAACAATGTAGTAAGTGCTGAAATTATCATTTGTTTTAAAAAACGATTAGACAACTTTATGGATGGGGATGACAGGTGGTGATGGATATGGAGCTGCCTAGTGTAGGCCTTATGTTCTTATGTACTACATTTGTGTATATCTATTTGCAACTTTTTCTGTTATTGATTTCTGCCAAGAATAACAGATATTGCATTGAAGTATTATACATACATATACCAAGGCTCCTTCCTCCTTACAAGGGAGGTAGCCAAAAAGAAAAAGGCTGCATGTTATTGTGGCAAAGTAGCATGCAGTTGATACTTTAGGGTCTATATGGGGCACCCCTATGGACCAGAGCCACACATCATTTTGTCTGTGATAGAGGAAAACTCTGTTCATAGAGAAATTATGACACTTTTATAATATGACTGTCTCCCAACCCCTTGTTACTGTCCTGTACAATTTCTTTGAATATTCATTTCCTTTTTCGCCTACCTACCCTGTGGTGGAGGCAAAAGAATACTGCCACCAAGTATTTCCACTTGGATCGTAAGAGGCGAGAAAAAAGGGGCGGGGATTGGGACCAGGCATCCTTCTCCCTGTAGCCCCAAAGGGGACATTCCTAACAAAAGTAAAGACATATTATAACATGGAAAATCATTATTTAGTTTTCTATTGCTTTATCATGTAGTTGTGCACTTCTAAACATTTAACCAAATTTACCATGAGTGAAAAAATAAATAATTGCAATAGTTACAATGAAATATAATGCTGGAAATTTATTTGGACTTCACAATATCAGTACTTTGATTTTGGCTCAGTTTTTATAATTGAGGATGAATTTTGGAGCCAGTTGAGACAACTGCCATAACTGATGAAACACTTCTGAAATCATAACCTGTACCACACATTCCCATGTTGAAATTTCTTGTTGCCAAAACAGTATCACTATTTACCATTGATGAGGTTCCAGATGCCATTCCACTGGTTATGCTGTGCTTCATAGGGCCATCATAGATATAGTATTGACATTGATAATTATCTTTAATGCACATATCAGTAATGTCATATGCTTTCGTGGATAAGTGGGTCTTCAGTGCTTTCTTATAGGTTACCGAGGTATCACAGTTCTTGATATTTCCAAGTAGCTCATTATATAATTGTGGAGCAATCTTTTCAAATGCTCTAAGACCCATTTCCAAGCTAACTTGGGGCTCAAAGAGCCTATGTTGCTCCACAGTGTGTCTCAGTGCCATAGGGCTATCAAGATGCAAGTCCTGCAGTAAATACCTTATATATCTAGGTTTACCAAATTGCACTGCTTGATGAGTCAGGACACAAATTTTGTATACACACATGTTTTGATTGGCAGCCAATGCAAATCAGTGAGTACTGGTGGTGTTCTTTTACGAGGAGGCAGGCCTTTTGAGTCTAGCAGCTCTGTTCATAACTAGTTGTAGCTTCTTCAATAGATAATTAGGAAGTCCGTAATAAAGCAAATTACAATAGTCCAATTTGCTAATTACATGATTGTGAACAAACATTTTCATTGTATTTCTATCCAAATATTTCTTGAGAAATTAAATATCCCGTAGATGATATCCTGTTGTTCTAACCACTTGATTGATTTGACCCTTGAAAGATAAACTACAGTCTATGATCAAACCTA
Source organism: Oratosquilla oratoria (assembly GCF_046742065.1). Lineage (NCBI taxonomy): Eukaryota > Metazoa > Arthropoda > Malacostraca > Stomatopoda > Squillidae > Oratosquilla > Oratosquilla oratoria. The sequence continues at coordinate 14,809,583 of NC_134778.1, read as the reverse complement.
GTTCTGACTGCTTTTTCTAGTCATTAAGGTTCCATTAAATTGAAGAGTAGAGATGTTCAACTTTCTGAGATTATTACTCTTCAACAATTAGATATTCTGTTTTAACTTTGCTTGGAGTTCATCCATTTCCAGCGTCTTTTATTATCATACCAATCTTAACTTAAGTAATCACTACTTCATCCAGTGTCAAATAAAACTGTATATCATTGGCATATAGTTTAAAGTGAACTCCATGTTTACTAAGTATATGCTAGAGTTCCCTTTTGTACACCCAAAAGAGAATGGGGCCCAGTACACTCCCCCGAGGGACTCCTCTTTGTGAATGTCTAGTGTCAGAAAATGATGTTCCTGTTTGCACACAGTAAGTTTGTTTTCAAGACAACTTCTCAAATATTTAAGTGCATCACCTTCAATTCCACTGTTCTTACAGTCTGAAATAATGCATTCTGCACCACAGTATCAAATGCAGCAATCAGATGAAGTAAAACCAGAACACTACTTGCGTTCATCCATGTGTACAAAAAGATTGTTCACAACAGAACAAAGAGTAGTCTCTGTTGAATAAAGACATCTATAGGCTGACTGATTATCAGATTGTCAGATTAGACACTGGTCTAAAAGAACTTGAACACTGGGGATCTAGTTTACCCTTAACAATAGGTTTCACAATTGCCCTTTTTTGACTCTCAGGAAAAATATTCTCATCAATGCATGTATGAATCATATCAGTCTGTTAGAAGTAGTCCTCACTCACTGATCCTCACTCCCTCACCTTACCTCTTCTTGGTGTCTCACGACCTTATTGACCCACAAGCAGTCCCAGCTGCAATGCGACCCAGAGCTTCCTTGAGGCCTACAGGTGGGACAAAGCCTCCTTGAGGAAGCAGATGTGCAATGCCAGCATTGGCCAGCCACATGACACAGGAACATTGGACCTATTGTAAAATGCACACCCTCTGTCTTTGTGTGTCACCAGTGTCAAATATTTTGCCTTCGACTTCCCATGCAGCACTTGTGATCTCACGTCAATTAGGAGCACTGGTCATGACCTGCCCGTGTATATAAAGGATGGACCAACGCCCGAAGATTCAGATAGTCTTGGAGCAGCATATGTGAGCTGGGTCGCAACTCCTACTTTTTCACAAGCGGATTGCCCGTGGACATGACTTGAAACATGGTTGTCACCTCCCTCGCTGTCTCGTCCCCCCCTCACTGGCGCCCAACATTCATTGTTAAATAAACCAACCCTATCTCCAGATTTTGCCTTCAACCAGCCTAACTGGCACCCAGCGTGGGACAAACTACCAACCTAACAGTCAAAATCACTAAAATTCTCACTTCTCTTAATATCACTCATTGGTAATGGGTCATTAGTACAGTATGTGAATTTCACTCTGTGTGTTAGATTTTACTACATTCACATCTACTTAATGGAAATGTGATACCTTGAATTCAGGAATTGGATACTCCACTTCAGCAGGCTTCCGATTCTCGCTGACATTAAAATTCCTTAACATCTACAGTTTTCTTTTCAAAGATAGAAACATATTTGCCAATTCTGCATTAGCAAATCCATCAGGCAACCTCGTAACCTTTCTGTTTCTAGTCGGACTATCCAGCACAGTATACAGTTTGTTAATGTTTAATCCCGTCTCCAACACCTTATTTTTATACTACAGTATTCCCTTTTTCTTTTCATCGCTAGACTGTTTTCTATGTTCTTTGGTACTTGATATGCTCTCCTTGCCTCCTCATTTTTATATCTACGCCATAGTTTCTCTCTCTCTCTCTTCTCTCTCTCTCTCCTCTTCTCTCTCTCCTCTTCTCTCTCTCTCCTCTTCTCTCTCTCTCCTCTTCTCTCTCTCTCCTCTTCTCTCTCTCTCTCTCTCTCTCTCTCTCTCTCTCTCTCTCTCTCTCTCTCTCTCTCTCTCTCTCTCTCTCTCTCTCTCTCTCTCTCTCTCTCTCTCCTCTCTCTCTCTCTCTCTCTCTCTCTCTCTCTCTCTCTCTCTCTCTCTCTCTCTCTCTCTCTCTCTCTCTCTCTCTCTCTCTCTCTCTCTCTCTCTCTCTCTCTCTCTCTCTCTCTCTCTCTCTCTCTCTCTCTCTCTCCCTCCTCTCTCTCTCTCTCTCTCTCTCTCTCTCTCTCTCTCTCTCTCTCTCTCTCTCACTCTCTCTCTCTCTCTCTCTCTCTCTCTCTCTCTCTCTCTCTCTCTCTCTCTCTCTCTCTCTCTCTCTCTCTCTCTCTCTCTCTCTCTCTCTCTCTCTCTCTCTCTCTCTCTCTCTCTCTCTCTCTCTCTCTCTCTCTCTCAAAAGAATATTTCAGCATTAAACCAAGGTGCACAATCCTTTACCACTATTTCCTCCTCAGCTAAAGGGCACATGGTATTATTCTCTTGTAATCTTGTTATATAACATAACAGGTTATACATTGTCTAGATTCCATTAACCCATGGTCACATATTTTACTTTTTTCTTCAGATATTCTCCATGTGACAATTCACCAATAGTTTTGGTTGAAAATTCCTCTTCAGTTGAAACGTTATCTTTTTTTTTTTTTGCACTAGCTCTTTCAAATATGTAATTTCAAAAGTTGTGAATTTATGCACGGGATATACAGCATACTTCGTCAACACATATCTGAACAAGATCATAATTACAGTCACTAAAAACAAGATCTAATATGTGGCCTCCTTCAGAAGTCACCTCATTCACTTTGTTTAAAAGAGTACATCATCTCCATAAAACTTGCGACTGAAGAATTTTTAATATCAAACCATATATTTAAAGTTTCCACAGATAAACACATTAGCACTTACCATATCAACAGACTCAAGATATAAGCAAAACTCCTCAATAAACATATTAACTCTAGAATGCAGAGGCCAATATACAACAATATAAATACTTTTCATGCCAGCAATTTCACATCAAACCTCCATTAACTCAAAAGTTTCCCATTATATTAATTTTTTCTCCATAATTTACTTTAATGGTTTAGAAAGAAAAATTCCAATGCCGCCATCTCTTTTGTTCTTGCTAGCCACGTGTAAGAATGGACGAGTCACTGGTGTCATCTTGTGAATCTTTGCTCTATCATAATCATTCTCATGTTTCAGTCAATGCCAAGACATCAAGATCACTTCTCCATGTAGCCCTAAAGGGGACATTCCTAAAAAAAAAAGTAAAGGCATAATACAATGATACTAGTATAAAAATAGGAGGGTCCATATCTTCAAAATATTAACTTACAAACAATTGAAGATATGAACAGCCTGCTGGAACATATCTCGTTCATAACTTGGGTAGTCTCTGTATAGCTATGTGCATATATACTGTATATATATACATGTGTGTCACAACTAACCCCACAGTTGGAGAAAAGAGAGATGAATATGGAAGGCTATGTATTTTGACTGCTAACTGCAATCATCTTCAGTAGTACAAAATGGGAGGAGGATGCTATCTTTAAATAGCAACCTTTTACAAAAGAAAAGGAACTAGGGAAGGAGTAAATCCCACTACCTTCACTGATGACCTAAGGATGGTGTGAGGTCAGGTCAGGGGGAGGATATCTATTAACAATTAATTTTATAATGAACAGCCCTGAGATTATGAAAGGGGTCTATTGTTCATTACAAAACAAATTGTTAATAGGTATCCTCCCTCCTCCTGACCTGACCTCACATCATCCTCAGGTCACCAGAGAGTGAGGGTAGTGGTAATTACTCCTTCCCTTTTTCCAGTTCTTTTGTAAGGAGTTGCTATAACTGTTATGCATGAATGGTCGAGTGGTGGCATGCATAAAAGTACCCCGTGTGCTAGGGTATAAAAATATGTACGTAGGTTTCTACATCTAATCAAGTACTTCTGTATACATGGGCTTGGATACATAAAGGGAGCCCTATCTATATAAAACAGTGAATATTGTACCGCACTAATATCACAATGTAAATAGTTCACGTCCATAGGCCCGACAGGGTCCAATCTCCACAATGTCTCTGCTCCAACTGCCTGATGGCGGGAACTATGCCATGATGTCATGGCGTCAGCGTGGCAAAGATAATAGATGATATGTACAACAGCATCCTAGCCTGAATTGTCCTAGCTAGGTCATCTATCATACATAGTCCCTATGCTCCGTTACACATGGGATTAAGTGTCTCCTATCATGACATGTGTTTACAATGTATGTGTGTCGTATGCCTATGGGTGTCTATCATGATCGCGCCATATGTGCGGGAATATCAAATACCCAGACCTGGACACATGTGCCACAATAACCACTTCGGTGAAATGATGCCTACGTAGGCATCATGAGGTGCAAGTGGATGCACAAGGATGCCAATGTTGGCGTCTTGATTATATATATTTTTTGTAGTTGTATACGAGTTACCCCCTGGATTCTGTGAACTGGTTTGATCACATTTTCTGTGTTTATTATTACTCAGAGTAAAATAGAGAGTAATACAGCAGTGACTTAATATTTTATAATGCAAGTAGTGTGATGCAAATTACATATGGCAGCTGATGCTGCATGTGAGGATTTGAGATGTACTGGAGTGGTTAAAGATAGCATCCTTCTCCCACTTTGTACTACTGAAGAGGATTGCAGTTAGCTGTTGGAATATATAGACTCATGTATTCAACTTTTTTCCGACTGTGGTGTTAGTTGTGATTTACAATTATGTTTCTTCATTTCTTACCAGTGATATGTGTATGTGTTTGTGGGTACATGTACACACACATACTGGCTCAACAGTTAAGTGGTACCACTCTTGACTGCTAATTCAGTGATCAGAGTCCTGCCCAAGGCTGAAGATTTCAGCATCACTGTATTGTGAGCCAGCACTCCAACTCTAGTGGGCAAGGATGTGGTTGTCTGTGTAAGGTCACAGTATTACCCAGAGATCAGGCCATATATGAATTCTGAGCTCTCATCCAAGAGATAGCTTCTGATCACAAGTTCATCATATAATTGAAGACTAGTAAATGACACACATTTCCTAGGTGGACGTAACATTTTGGAGAGCACATGGAGGCTTGAGGATTAGCACTTACTGTGACATGAAAAGTGCTGCACCTAAAATAAAGAAATTTGTATTGAAATTAGGAACTATAGGCTGCCAAGAAAAACCTGCATGACCATGGGAGTGTACAAAGAACTGGAGTAGGCAGTGTTCAAGTAGTACGCACAAAAACAATTTGGGGATAGATATTCAGAAGGCCACCTAACATTTTGCCACATACCTCAACATTGAAATTTTTCAAGCCAGTGATGGGTGCTTTTCAAGTTTTGCTAATGTCATAGCCTTGTAAATTATAAGGAAGTCCCGAGTGCTGATGAAGCTGCCACCAAACCTTTCAGGAAATGATTGGTCCATATCCTGAAAGACAGCAAAGTTCTCTTGTCACAGGTACGTACATCTTGTGTACCTACAGTATAGCATATGCTTTAGTTAATTGATTGATTGAGTGACTGAAAAAATATACGACTTGTGTGCATGTCTCCCTAGTCTTTTCATCTCTTGATGCAGTGGTGAGGCTTAGGAATTGGTAATCTGCACCCAATGCTGGTGATAGGGTTATTTATCATACATTTGACCATAGGTTTTGGCTGTTGGTTCTCTGTTCTTGCATTTTGCGTTTTATTCACATCATGAGACTTTTTTTTTCACTCAGATATGTACCAAGATAAAAACAGGAAAAGGATTATGATAAGTGCTGGTTTAACAGAAGGTGCAGTGAGACAAAAAAAAAAAAGATAAAGCTTGGAAAAGATGAAAAAAGGAAAAATAATAGAAAGTGGCAAATATCAATGAAAGGATAAAAATATGCAGGGAAGAAAAAATAAATTATGAAAAAGATTAATAAAAAATGTAAGGATCAATCAAAACTATAGTTATGTGAATAGTAAATTGAAAAACAAACATGAAATAAAGAAACTATGCCAGGGGAACATTAAATGCACAGAAGATATAGACATGGCTGAGGTCATGAGTAAATATTTCAAATCTATTTACACTAGAGAAAGCATGGCACTGGGATAAAGGGCAAGAAGTGAAATCCCTTTCCTATGGGGGAAATAATAGCAACACGAGCTAAAATAATGGACCAACTAAGAAGCCTTGATGTCAGGAAATTGCATGGCCCAGATAGAATTGCAAACTGGATACTAAACGAGTGTAAAGAAGAATTGGTAGGCAAATTATACAAGTTTGCTTAAAGAAGGAAAAATACCAGAACACTGGAAAAAGGCCAACATTGTACCTATACATAAAGGAGGCAACAAGGAAGACCCAACAAATTATAGACCAGTTTCCCTTATAAGTGCCATAGCCAAAATTTGTCAAAAAGTTGTCAAAAATAGATGGTCAAAACATCTGGAAGAGAACAACATACTAAACCCAAGACAGGGAAGATCATGTGCCACAAATCTGATCTGTTTTTACTCAAGACTATTAGCAGTAATACAAGAAAGGGAAGGATGGGCTGGTTGTGCTTTCCTAGATCTACAAAAAGCTTTTGATAAAGTGCCACATAGAAAACTATTAGGAAAACTGAAAACCATAGGAGGGGTACAAGGTAAACTACTAGAATGGATGGGGGATTTCTTGCATGGAAGAAAATGAGAGTAATGCTCAAAGATAGTTTCTACTTAGAAAAGTTGATTAGTGGAGTTCCACAGGGATCAGTACTGGTTCCAATAATGTTCGCTACTTATGTGAATGACATGGACAAGGATGTTGACAGTTACATGAGCTTCTTTGCTGGTGATGCAAATTTGTTGAAAAAAGTGAGCACTGAAAAAAAGTCACTGTAGAGAGATCAGAACAAAATTTGGGAATTGAATCTGAAGTGGGAAGTGGACTTCACCATTAAGAAATGTAGTATAATACATACATATACCAAAGGTTTTTTTCCCCTTATAAAGGAGGTAGCCAAAAAATAAAGGCATAAAACCACTCCCACCCATTCCATCCCTATTATACTCCTCCCCTCCACCCCTCAGGATAACATGAAATCTGTGAATAGGAAGTAAAGAAAGTGGGATTTGAAAAAGACCTGGGGGTAATCATCATAAAAGAATGTCCCCAGATAAACAGATAAAGAAAATTGTTGGAGAAACCTATAACTTGCTGAGATCAATAAAAGTGTCATTTACTTACTTGGATGAAGAAAATGCTAGTCACACTGATAAGACTAAGACTTGAGTATGCAGCAGCACTATGGTCACTTGGTACCAAAAAAGAATATAAGGAAAATTTTAAAAATCCAAAGAGCAACTATGAAGATGGCCCCCACACTTTCAGGACTGTCATACAAAGAGAGACTGTCAAAACTATAGCTACTGACCTTGGAACAAAGAAGAGAAAGGGGAGACTTGTTGACCATCTATAGAATCATGAAAGGTATGGAAGTCCTTGATAGAGAAGACTTACTAAATTGGTATATGAGAAATACAAGAGAACATGGAAAGAAACTCGAAAAGGACAGTTATAGAAGAGACCTGAAAAAGAACAGTTTTCCATCACAAAGTGGTGGATGTATGGAACAAACTGGACAAATTGATAGTGTGTACCAAAACCATACATGAATTTAAGAAAAATTGAGATACAGAGATGGGACACCACAAGCATAGCTCCCCTTCCTGTAAGATACAACTAGGTAAATATAACATAATAAGTTGCTCACTCAAAGAAGGAAAAATATCAAAGGACTGGAAACATGCCAATATTGTACCAATGTATAAAGGAAGAAACAAAGAAGAACCAACAAATTTTAGGCCAGTCTCCCTTACAAGCACTGTAGCCAAAATTTGTGAAAAATTGATTAAGAATAGATGGATAAAACACCTGGAAGAAAACAATATAATAAACCCAAGACAATTTGGATTTGGACCGGGAAGATTATGTGCCACAAACTTAATCTTTTTCTACTCAAGACTAATGATATAATACAAGAAAGGGATGGATGGGCTGATTGTGCTTTCCTAGACAAAGTACCACACAAAAATTATTAAATAAAAACTGGAAAACATAGAAGGGATACAAAATAAGTTACTAAACTGGGTGGAGGATTTCTTGCATGGCAGAAAAATGAGAGTAGTGCTAAGAGAAAAGAGTTCAGCTTGGGAGGTGATTAGTGGAGTTCCACAGGGATCGGTATTGAGTGATGTTTGCTATTCATGTCAATGACATGGATGAAGATGTGGATTGTTACATGAGCTTCTTTGCTGATGATGCTAAATTGCTGAGGAAAGTGAATACTGAAATGGATTGTGAATCACTACAGAAAGACCTAAACAAGGTTTGGAAATGGAGCCAAAAGTGGGAAGTAGACTTAAACATAAAGAAATGTAGCATAATGGAGTTCAGAAAAAGTAAAAAAAGAATATCAGGACAAAATAGAATTGGAACAAAATAAATAAAGTGGAATCTGAAAAAGATTTGGGAGTAATTATCTCAAATGATATGTCCCCTGATAAACGGATAAACAAAATTGTTGGAGAATCTTACAACTTGCTAAGATCAGTAAATGTGGCTTTTACCTATTAAGATGAAGAAATTATTTAAAAAATATACTAGTCACACTAATAAGGCTTAGACTAATATATGCTGCAACACTATGGTCACCTAGTACCAAAAAGATTATAAAGAAAATTGAATGAATCCAGAGAGCAGCCATGAAAATGGCACCAACACTTTCAAACCTGTCATATGAGGAGAGATTGGAACAAGGAAGAGAAAGAGGCAACCTGCTGACTATGTACAGAATCATAAAAGACACATAAGTCCTTGATGGAGAGCACCTACTAAATTGGGATAAGAGAAATACAAGTGGACATGATAAACTCAAAAAAGATAATTATAGAAGAGACCTGAAAAACAAACATTTTCCACAGAGTGGTGGATATCTGGAACAAACTGGATAAAAGAATAGTGTGTGCAAAAACTATACATGAATTTAAGTGCAAACTAGGCACTGCAAGGTACAAAGATGGGACACCATGAGCATAGCTCCCCTTCCCGTAAGGTACAACTAGGTAAATACACACACACACATACATGACTCAGTGGTGCAGTGGTAGTGATTGTTGCCGCCACTATGGTGGTCCGGGTTTGAATCCTGTTCAAGGCTGAAATTACTTCAGTATCGCTGTGTTGCAATGCATTACTCCAACTCGCATGGGCAGGGAGTTGGGGTGTGTGTGCATGTAAGTTCACAGCATTACCCATAGATCAGTCATGAACTCTGAGCTCTCCTCCGGGAGGGGAATAGCTGTCAATCACAAGTCCAACCTGTGATCCAAGACCATGGTGAATCACACACGAGAATACAGAATAATAACCAAAAGAGTCCTCAGCCAAGCAGACAGGTCATATGAGGAAATGTTAGAAAATTGGATTTCCAAATGTTAGAATGAAGAAGTAGAGGTGAAATAAGGACTGTTGAGAAAAGTGAAATGAAAGAAAAAATTTGACGGGAAAATCTCTTGATTTGGGTTAGAATAGTGGTAGGTCATGAAAAAAATATAAATAATGTGCTAAAAGTATATTAGGAACAACTTTCCGTACTAATGGATCAACTATTAGAATAATTGAGAGGGATTAGTAAAAAAAAAAATATAATGATAAATTTAAAGCCTAAGCTTGACCAGGAAACAGAGATACCCCATGATTGTAGCTATTTTCCTGTTGATTACAGTAAGGCAAATTGTTGTATATTTATATACATTAGCATGTGTTAGTGTCATTGAAGTACAGGACACATTTGTATAAATTTTGTTTATAAAAACTTAATTTAACAGTAACATGAAGTGGTAACTCTAGTGTCTCATTCTTTCCAGATGTACAATTAGACCTCCATGAAGTAAAAAATATATATATATATTCAGAAGCAGGACCAGTCAGACAGTTTTTGCAGGCTACCTCCAAAGCTGTGAAGTAGTGAGGCTTTGTATGGTTTAGAAAGTGATGCATCACTTTCCCTTGTGATATCAGATAAAGTTATTCCCTTTACAATTTGGTCCCTCTACTCCTATACCCTCCATCTTTCAAGGATATGTTCGATCTATGTGTATGATCTGTAGTTTCATAATAAATGTCTTTGAAATTGTTATACTATTTGTTTTATGTACCCTTAAGGCTAATTTAAGACTGCAGTAAATCAGCACTGCATCAGAGTGAGCACAACTTAACACCCAATTGTGCTTTGTAAGGATTCACTCTATGTGTGTATGTGGCAATACTTGTTGCTTTATTGAATCCAGAAAGTCTTCCATTAAAAAAGAATCCAAAAATCATGGGTCTCACTGCTGATGCTTACATAAATTTCAGCATTAAGAAATGTATAATGGAATGTGGAAAAAGAAGAAAAAAAAGACTATAAAATTGGTGCAAAGGAAGTAAAGAAAGTTCTGAAAAGGGCCTAGGAGTAATTACCACCAAATACATGTCCCCAAACAAGCGTATAAATAAAATAGTCGAAGATACCTACAATTCACCAAGATCAATAAAGGTGGCTATTACTTACTTGGATGAGGAAATTGAAAAGAAAATAATAGTCACACTGATAGACCAAGATTGGAGTATGCTGTGACATTATGGGCACACAGTACAAAAAAGAATATAAGGAAAATAGAATCCAAAGGGCAGTGACAGAGATGGCCCCAACACTTTCAAACTTGACATACAAACAAAGATTGTCTAAACTGGAACTACCAACCCTGGAACAAAGAAGAGAAAGAGGCAATCTATTGGCCATTTACAGAATCATAAAGGGCATGGAATTCCTTGACAGAGAAGACTAAGTTGGACAAAAGAAAAACTAGGGACATAAAAGAAATTAAAAAATGATAGTTATAGAAGAGATGTGAAATAAAAGTTTTCCACACAGTGGGTGGTGGATGTTTGGAACAAATAGGACAAAACAATATTGTGTGCAAACGCCATCCAAGAATCTAAGAACAAACTAGATTTATGAGATACAAAGATGGGGCATTACGAATATAGCTACCCTTCCCGTATAATACAGCTAGGTAAATACATATCAAAGACCTGACAGTGAAAATCAACAAGAAAATGAACACACTAAGATCAGTAGCAAAGCACAGGCTTTGATCTGCAGAAGGAAACTAGTTTACAAGTAGTTCTTAAAGAATCACTTTTGACAACACTTTCACAACATAGATCCCAACAATTAGGAAGATATAAAACATCCTATTAAATAAACTAAAATATTGAGAATAATAGCAGGATGCACTGAACCATCTCGATAGAACATCTGTATAAAGAAACCAAAATCCCCATAGAATATCACATGTAAATGATAGGTACACATTTTTATGTAACACCCCTCAGCCCTATACACCCATCTCATTACATGACACAAGCACAACCAAGTGAATAAGGTATTAACTGCATGGTAAAATCGAGTGAATATCTTGGGGACTTTTGGGATGCTTCCATGGACCAGAGCTGCACATTGTTGAAGTTAAGAGTTGAAAAATATACCCACAAAGGAATAATTTTACAGTTGTCCAACCTATATGCATTTTCCTTGAACCTATCTTTTACCACTTTTGCTACCACTACTCTCTAAGCAGAATTTTGCCACTGTGTTTTCTAGGCATGTCATAAAAGGTGACTGAATGGGATGGAGTATTTACCTAGTTGTTACCTAGAGTGATGAGACTAAGGTGCCTACTCTGTATATTCCTTCTACAAAAAATCAAGTCATAAGAGGGCCCGGGAGGACTCCAACCAGAATCCTAGTAATTAAGTCATTAAATGTGTATGGATGTAGTACAGATGAGGGTAAAAGGGAGGAAATTGGAGGTTTGAAAGAGGGAAAATATATGAGTTTGTGTTATATGAAACCAAGTTGAAGAGGAATAAGTCGGAGTTTGGGAGTGTAGGGTGTGTCGGGATTGATGAGAGGGTGAGGCAGGGAATGAGTGACTGCTGGTGGATAATGAGAGGAAAGTGCATGATGGAGTGGAAAGAAGAAAGAAGTGTCTTCAATGATAACGTTGGAAAAGGTGAAATTGGGGTGGGAGATGTGGGTTTTTGTAAGTGAAAAGGCTTTTTGGATTAATTTATATGAATGTAGAGTTTTGGTAGGAATATATAGCAATGTTTTGGGATCTCGGTGTTAGAGTAGATTGAGGCAGTAGATGTATTAATAGGGAGATTTGGGGTGCCAGGTATGAATTACAGTGGAAATGATGTTGGAAATATATTTAAAAAGGGAATTGATAATATTGAACGTGTATTGGCAATACAAAGGTCACTGACCTCGTCTTTGCTGATGATGCTGTCGTTCTAGTGTTGTTGTTAGAGGTCATGGTTACAGTTCTCAAGTCACTGCACAGGGAGGTAAGACCATTTGGACTCCAGGTCTCCTGGACCAAGACCAAGGTCTGGGCATTTGGGAGCTTACTGGATGACACAGTTCAGTCTGTGTAAGCATGTGGTGAGAACATTAAGGACTTGTAAACCTTCACATACCTTGGTAGTGCAGCGTATACCAATGGGTCATGTTAGAAAGTACTTTGAAGGATTGGCATTGCTCCTGGTGTTCTGGACACTGTCAACCAGAGAGTATAGTATTGTTGATGTATATGGTCCCCAGCCATTCTAGCAGCACAGCCTAACTCTATACTCTCCAGTGCCTCCCACAATACAACATCACTCCTCAACCTTGAGAGCTCTCCAGCGCACTCCTTGACAGCTTTCAGGCTTTCACATTTAAAAGTGTCCCACAATAATTCAGAGTCTACAAGTGAGCCAAGTGCTTCAAACCAATAAGAAATTGCTACTGCATACTCCTGGGCACACCCATCATCCCTGAGATTCTCCAGATTAAATCCAGGTGGGTTACATCTCTGAATTCCCCTGGATTTGAAGCGCAGTCTCAGTGTTACAACCACAAGCCTATGATCAGCCCCAAAGAATTCAGCACTTTGATAAACCCTGCAGTTCTGTAGGATCTTCCAGTGAGTGCTAACAAGTATGTGATCAATCTCCTTGGCCACACCTCCAGCATTGCTATACCATGTCCATCAGTGTCTCTGGAACCAAGAACTGCCAATCCTCAGCCTTCTGGACTTTGCAAAGTTCAGAAGGAGAGAACTGTAGCTGTTCTTGGTTCCAGAACCATGGGGGCTAATACATACTTTATAGCCAGCTCTGTCAGTGCCAGTAACCACATTGAAGTCTCCTAAAACCATAAGTGTGTCTTGTGGTAGGCACTGGTCAGCAATAGGTTCAAGCTTGACATAAGTGCAGTTAATAGAAAAATCTTGGGCCTAGTCCAGAGACCAAGTGTCGGGCTGAAGCTTCTTATGGAGGTGAGAGGGTTGACAGGTTTTGAAAATGGGCAGTTTTACTCTCCATTATGCAGGAACAGTGAGACCTCTCAATAACAGACGTTAATTAGCTGTGTTTGCAGTGTCTTCGCTATGTTTTTGGTGCTGTTGTTTAGTGCGTGCAACCACTATGCCACCCAAAAACCACTCCAAATCAACGGATTGTTCACATCAACGGACATTGTTACCCCCCTTTTAGTCCGTTAATGAGAGGTAGTACTGTAAAACCCTTCATTGGTTCCATAAAGACATCACAAAACTAATAAACAAGAAAAAAATTGAAAAGAAACATACAATTACAAGAGATAGGAAATCAACAAATATGGAAAAATAAAATATCTAAAACTCAATTTTGAACTTGACCCCTGCCCAAGAAGTAGTTAGGGCAACTTGAGGAAAAATACCATTACCAAAGAAGCAGTGCAATATCAGCAAAATCTACATCCTCTATGAGGGAAGTAGGCAGCCAATGCACACTTCCTTTGTATATCCCACTCTTGTTTTCCCTTTTATCTTAGCATATTGTGGATGAAGGGCCATCCCTACTCATTGCCCACTGCCCATATCAGAAGTAACGAGACACAGTACAGCCTGACAAATGAAGTTAGTTTATCACCAGCATTTCATTACTTTGCAAGCCTCCCTCCTTGTCATCTTTCACTCTCCACTTGCATCTTTCTCATGCTTTCTTCCTTTACTGGTTAACAGGCTTTCCCCTTTTACCCAAGGCTCTCTTCTATCCATCCTTCTCAAAAAAATAAAACTTCACACACATACAGGACCAAAGAAGAAAAATAGCAGTTTATTGGCAAGTTGTCAATCAGAAGGTGAGGAAATAGATTCTAAGAAAACAAGAAGGCATTATTGCAAAGTGAGCACTACAAAGAAATTTTGAATAGCATATGCTAATGTTGATGGTTTACTATCAGTCAGGTTGGAGATAAATGACTACTTAAAGATAAATGAGCCTGATATATTGTGTATAGTAGAGACTAAAATTTAAAAAAAAAATTGATATGCAGTTGGAGAACAATAGATATACCTCCTGGAGAAGAGACAGAAAATAAAAAGGGTGGAGGAGTAATGTTTGTGGTGAGAAATGACAAAGGTGGAGGAATCAAATCTGACTGAAGGCAGGGCTGAAGCAATTCGCCTAAAGATTAGTACTGTACTAAAGTACACAATAAAAAAGGCTTCATGGTGGCATATGTTCTCCCCCAAGAGAAGAGCTTGGAATAAAACTAAATATCAAGAAATTTGAATGGATACAACTCTTTTCCTAAAGAAGAATATTGAACAAAGTAGTAACATAGTCATTATTGGATGTTTTAATTACAGTGAGGTCAAATGGGAGGAATAGGAAGCAAGTGGCAAAGCAGATTCTTGGGGAAATACCCTGTTGAGAATAGCAATGGAGAACGCAATTGACCCAGTGGGTAAAGGAAGGGACCTGGGTAAGAGGAGAAGACACTCCCACAAGATTAGATCTGTTACTAACCAAAGAGCTAGACATCATCAGCTCCTTGAAGTACCTTTGCCCAATAAGAAAAAGTGACCATGTTACAATTAAATTCAGCTGGAGGATGAGGAAATAGAGCCAAGGAATGAATTGCACAGGTAAGGAGACTGTTTTGGGAAAGCAGATTACTTAGGATTGAAAAAATACTTTGAAGAAATAAATTGAGAGGAATTCATGAATACCACAGGAATAAGGAGGAAATGGGAAATCTTTCTTGACATTTACAACCTAGGAGTGAACAAATGTGCCAAAGACTAGAGAAAGGAAGCAAAAATAGGACAGGTTTAACAAAAATTGTGAGATTGCAAAAAGGGCCAGGGACGTGACTTTGGAAAAATGAAGGAAGAAAAGAAATAATAAAACAAGACAAGCTTACAAACAGGCTAGGAATGACTGCACTAGAATATGTGGGGAGGTAGAAAGCAATTTTAAAAAAGGTGTAGTGGTAAATAGAAAGATGAACCAAAACTGTTTTACTGGTTTATAAATGGTAAATTGAGACACAGGGAAGAAATCACCAAGTTAATAGGAGATGTTGAGGTCTTTGAAGAGGCCTCAGCTCAAGCAGAAATAGTTTTTTGGAGGAAAGTGAGGGGAGCAAAAAACCAGGTTTAGCAGACAGAAATATAGAAGTAAGAGAAGTGCTCAATCTCCTGGGATCATTGGATGTGACAAAAGCTTCAGGACTTGACGAGATCTCTCTCAAACTGGATACTGGAACAAATTGAACATCAAAACAGTTAATGCCAGAAATATACACAAATTCAAAAGCAAACTAGATGTAGATAGATGCCAAAACGGGTCATAACAAGCATAGCTCTAGGCTCGTAAAATACAACCAGGTAAATACTTAAAGAATGTTTGGAACAACTAGTGGACAAGATTCAGTCATATTACACATTCATTGAAAGAAGGCATTGTGCTGCTTGATTGGAAAAGGGCAAATGTGGTGCTAATTCACAAAGGTGGAGACAAGGATACACCAGTATCATTAATGAGCACAATAGTGAAATTATGTGAAATGATTGTGAAAGATCGATGAACCAAATATCTTGAAAACATGAACATTCTGACAGAGAGTTTGATTTCAGATCTGGAAGGTCATGCGTGTCTAACCTTTTAAGGTTTTACTCGAGTGATTGGTATGCTGCAAGAGAGAGAGAGAAGTGGGTGGATTGCATGTAACTGGACCTAGAGAAGGCATTTAATAAAGTACCTCACAGTCAACTTATGTGGAAATTAGAGTTGGAAGATTGAAAGGCAAACTTCTAGAATGGATGAAAGACTTTTTGAAGGAAAGATATGCGAGGAGAGTAGTAAAGGACAAGATGTCAAGCAAGAGGGCAGTAACAAGCAGAGTTCCTCAAAGGTCTGTGCTTGCATCAATGATTATTCTTGTCTATGTCAATGACATGATGGAAAAAACAAGAAGTTATGCCAACATGTTTGCAGATGATGCAAAAATCAGAGGAAGAGTGAAAAATGAGGATGATGATAGACTATTGCAAAAAGATCTGGATACTAGTTTTTGCATGGAGCCAAGAATGGGAAATGAAGTTCAGTACCAGATAGTGCAAAATACTGGAAATGGGCAATAGCAAAAGGCCATCCTTAAACTATTCCTTGGGAAGTGAACACATTACAAAATTAAAAGAGAAGAACAACTTGGGAGTGTTGATAAAAGACAACCTGTCACCTGAGAGACATAGCAGGATTGTGGGAGAAACTTACAGGCTAATGCAGAAGATTAAAGTGACATTCCACTATATGGATGAAAAAATTGTGAAGAAATGCATCGAAACCCTGATACATCCAAGACTGGAATATGTGTCAATAGTATGGCCCCCACACAGACTGATATAAGCAAGATAAGATAATACAGATGGCAGAAACCAAACTGGTCCCCAGCTTGGCAGGTAAACCATATGAGGAAAGATTAAAAGCACTGGGTCTGCCAACTTTGAAAGATTGAAGAGAAAGAGGTGATATGATTACAGTATTCAGGTCACTAAAGGGGCTAGATTTTATTGACAGAAGAGATCTCCTAATTGAAGATGGGAAGGCTTTAAAGAGGTCTTGGGAGTAAATTAAGGACAACATGTCAAAAGGATATGAAGAAAAGTTTTCCATATAGATGCATATGTGGAATAGCTTAGAACAGGGGTTCTCATTAGGGGTGAAATTCACCCCCAGGGGGGAATTTTGGGATTTCTGGGGGTGATTTGTGACCACAGTCAGCTTACGGGGTGAGGAAAGCAATTATAGGTTTTGGCCTATCTGGCCTGTCATCTGGGCTGGATTTATACTAATTTGGGAAAAATATATACTAATTTGGAAAAAATAAAAGGGTTTTTAGTAATATTTGCATATTATTTAGAATGCACCTTTTGAAACAGACAATCTTGGAAAGGAGGGGGGGGAATGACATTCTGACAAGTGGTGAAAGGGGTGAATAGGCCAAGTAAGGCTGAGAACCCCTGGCTTAGAAGGTGATATAGCCCAAGCTCAAACAGTACATGAGTTCATATATCTAAATATGATAATTGGAAATCAAGGATATAGATTAAGTTGGAACTGTACATGAATTTGAGTCTAGGTATGTTAGAAAATTAAAGAATAGGAGATGGGACCTAATGAACATTGCTCCTTTCCTTTGTATTACAGTTATGTAAATACAACTAGGTAAATACACACCTTCTCCAAAGGGCAATAAAGAAATATAAAAACCCCCATTTGGCTGAGGGAAGTATTCTGCCACAATGTTTCCTATACATGTTGTAAAAGGCAGTTAACCACTTCCATACGGTGACGCCTACGTAGGCAGCATGAGGAGCAAGTGGGTACTCGATGATGCTGACATCGCCATCTTGATTATATTTATTGTAGTCGTCCCTACGTAACTTTCATTCTCTCTAAACTGGCTTCATCATATTTTCTATGGTCATCAAAATACACGGGTGAAAGAGAACGAACGATTGAGCACTGACTTTGTTTTTTTTATAATGCGATTATTATGACGCAACAGTCGCACATCGGGCAGCTAATGCTGCCAGACATGCGATGTGCCCCGGAGTGAAGAGGTTAAGTGGAACAGGGTTATAGGACTAGATATCCTGCTCTCTGTATTTTTCTTCAGTGAAATCTTAAAAAATTGGAGAATAGGGAAAATATGAAGGTTTTTTATTGGGAAATATGTAAAGTTTTTCCTTAATTTGGAGATAAGAGTTTTGGGTATTGACTGCATGGTAACATTCAGCCAGTACTTTAGGTATGTTAGAAAATTAGAGAATAGGAGATGGGACCTAGCAAGTATTGCTCCTTTTCCTGTGTACTGCAATTGGGTAAATATATGTAATTTGTCTTTGTTAAGGTGCAGCCACAAGTGATGACTACTTGCTGTTCCAAGTAGCGGTGACTACCCCACCACATGAGTGACTACTACTGAGCCAGTAACACAACAGTTTTACTCACCATCATTTGTAGTGGCAACTCGACTACCTGCCCATCTAACAATCTAGTAGTCCTGTGCCACTTGTGCAGAGCACAGATATATAAAAAATCAGGCGCCAGGTTTTAACCCCCCCACCCCCAAAATGGGAAGGGATAGGGCAATTTAGCAAGAAGGGGAAAATTGCGATCATCTACTAGTCTGTCAATAAACATTTACAAAATGAGTTACACAAAATCAAATCTAGTCCATTATTTCAATTTCCTGTCAAATTTCTGAGCTGCTTTCCTCTTAGGATGGAGGTACTCAAGGTTTTAAGAGGGGTCAGGAGTGATAAATACATCATCCTCATCTAAGGAGTGACCACTCTCCCAGTCTTAAACATATTGCCCCTCATCTGGCTTATCAGCCAGTTCACTAGGACTAGTTTCGTGAACTCTGAGTTCGTCCTGCTGCTGGTCAAGTTTTTGCTCAAATTCAAGAGCTCTGCTTGCATAGATCGAATCTAACTCCAAGGGATACATATTGGCAATGAATGAAACTGTCTCAGAGCCATCAAATTTTCTGATTTTTGCAGTTCGTAATCTGTCATCATGCGGACTATGAAGGAGTTGAGTAACTATAGCCAGACTCCAGTAAGGTTTAGACACATGGAAAGAATGAGTGAAGAAAGATCAGGAAAAGGTGTGGAAGGAGTGAATATGAGGGGCGACCTAGGATGAGATGGATGGGTGGGGTAAAAGGGGCATTGGGAAAGAGAGGAATGTCTGTTGAGGAAGGATGGAAGAGGACAGAAGATAGGGGTGAATGGAGAAGGGCTGTGTATGGATGGTGCTGTGATGCATGAGGGGGAGTGGGTGGGGGTTGGGGGGTAAGGAAGTATGCATGAGAAATTTGATGCAGCCTGAGGGGATTTCTCCCCATCTCCTTTTCTGCATGAGGGGACGGAGGGGGGTCACTGTATTATTGAAGCAGCCTTGCTGTGTATGTGCTGTGTCTTGCAACACTGCTTCTGACCCAGGGCAGTGGACAGGATGCAGGGATGATCTATCATCCAGGAGGTGCCAAGATGAGAGGGAGGGAGGGAAGTGGAATATGTAGGGGATGCAATGGGTGGGAATGGTTTCTATGCCTTTTTCTTTTTGGCTACCCCCCCTGTGTAAGGGGGAAAAAGCCTTTGGTATATGTATGTATATATGTACTCATTTTAGTATTATCAGGAGGACAGCATTTTTTTATCACTAGAAATGGTAATGTTATTAAGATGGAAATATTTAAGAAGTGCCATCAAATTAGACAGGGTATGCTGCTTCATTCAGAGAAGGCTGTCCTTCAACTTTCAAGGAACAATTAAATTCTTGTCATACCATAGACATGGCTAAAGGATCATACTTAACAACTGGACAATGTGGGATCCATATAGGAGAAGACTGGGAGAAATCCCTTTGGGCAATTTGACACAGCCTGAAGGGATTTCTCCCCGTCTTCTCCTTTTATGCATGGGGGGACGGAGAGGGTGGGTCACCGATTTAATGAACCAGCCTTGCTGTGGATGTGCTGTGTCTTGTGGCACTGATTCTGACCCAGGGCAGTGGACAAGGTGCAGGGATGACCTGTCATCCAGGAGGTGCTAAGATAAGAGGGAGGGTGGAGGGGTGTGGAGTGTATTCAGGGATGGAATGGGTAGGAATGATTCTATGCCTTTTCCTTTTTGGCTACCTCCCTTGTAAGGGGGAAAAAGCCTTGGTATATGTATGGAATTATAGCTCTCAGGAATCTCATCAATAATATTTAAGTCTAATTGTTCATGAAAGACTTGCTTGTAATTTCCATGTAGACCTTTGGCTTGATTACTTTTAGTGACCTTAACTTCTTCAATACGAGTCAAATATTCCTGCGCACATCAGGTTGCCTGATGTACGATGATGTATCACAATACGTGTATTACAAAATACAAAGTTACTGCTGATATACTTGTTCTCCTTCACCCTGAATAAATAGAATGTCACAGAAAACGTGGTTGAGCCTGTTCACAAAATACGGAGGACAGCAACAACTATGAAATAAGTATAATCAGGAAGTCGATGTCGGCATCCTCATATTCCCCACTCACAGCTCGTGACGCATACATTGACATCATTGTATTCAAAAGGTTAACTGAAAGATACCTAGTAAGGTGATAATTAGAAGGGACCTTTCTAATTATTTCCAATTTCTATGGTAAACAAACACTATATTTATTATCCCGTAGCTCGATAGTTTCAGAAAATTTAGCTATCTGTTGGTCATCATAAGTACTACAATCCTCTTTAATTCCTATACTTCTCAAAGAGAATGTACTCTCTAATCCATGTTCCACACTAGAGCTTTCATATAAGTCATTAATTGGACTAAACTATGAAGGAGTAGAAATCTGAGCAAATTTTGTTGTCTTTTTAAGTGAATTGGTTTTGCTAGAATTTTTTCTCACCAACTCTGGTGAATTTCCATTGAGAGATTCTGCTTTGTCATAGGCAATAATGTGACCAGTAGCCATACAGGGCTCTCTGGAGTTCTCCATTTCCAAAAAGGAAAGTCGAGCAATATCATTAGGAATATGATTATCAAACGTTTCAAGAGGAAAGGAGTCAGCTTTATCAGAATATAAACACTAGGATTCTTCATTATCTCTATGACCAACAATGACATGGTCACCCAGAGGAACCTCATATGCTGATCCTTCACCTATCACTTTACTATTTATTCAAGGTTTTACACTAAATGAAGGTTTTTGAGAGTAGTGAGGATTACAATTTGACAAAGGTTTTGATTCATCTTGAAGATTTTGTTCTGAGGATAGTAGCTTATCTAGAGATCCAATAGGAATTAATCCATTTGCCAAACTTAAGACCGTTCCAGCACAGCAACACACTTTTCTAACACAGAAAAGAGATTAATCAGATCACACCTGATGATACCTGCAACATGAATGTGGTCAGAGTGCAGTTGGGGGAAGGAAGGACTGAGAGGCAAGTTTTCTTTCAAGATATGAATAGCTTGCTTAAGTTTGGTGACATAAACACAAAATTTTAGATTATTGAAGGTTAAGAAGGTGGCCTTTTGAACTGAATCAGGAAAAAACAACTGACAATTGAAAAGAAAACCATTAATAGTTTTGCAGCCATCTAACCAGCTCATTGTGTTTGATAAGAATGAGGGTGTCTACTTTGTAAGGACAGGGCAATATTTGAATCGATTAACTACAACTGGGCACCAAAATCAATTAAAAAGGGAATATGCAAAAATCTGGAGTTTTGACTAACAGATTAATAATTAATAGGAGTAATGTATTTAGGACAGAACAGGGATGACCCTCTATAGCAGTGGTTCTTAACCTTTTTTGGCAGCGACCCAAAATTTTGCACAAATCAAGCATCGCGACCCAAGCCTACATAGATATACGAATTGTTTTTATGAGTAATATGATTATGTTTTTAAAAGCGGGTTTTATTTATTTTTTATTTAATCATGGTCTGCTTAGAATCCTAAAACTAGGCATCATGTATTTTAATTATTACAGTATATAATTATAATATATTTGTAGTGGGAAAATAATTATTTTCTGCAAACCCTTAGCGACCCAATAAAATGGCTTCGCGACCCAGGGGAACCACTGCTCTATAGGATTGTCATCTGGGTGAATCTTCTTGTTCAAAATTAGCAATTATTGGGACCAGAGTTAGTAGGCTTCAGAGATTTGTAAGATTTGAAAGAGCTAGGAGCATTTGAACCTGATTTGTTAGTGGAGGATATTTTAGAAGGATCATTAATGTTAAGAAGGGTAAAAATTTCAGTAATATATCTAGGAAATCAGAATAACTGGGATAGGATTTATTCACTTTCCTGCACAATTCTGAGGAAAAATGCAGGAAGTTTGGATCATACCAATTTAGGAAGAAAAAGTCCTTCACTTGAATTTTCAGGAAATTCTGGACCAAACTTAACTAACTCTACCAGCTTGAATCACAGGTCAGAAGAAAAGAGTTTAACTCTAGTTGAATCTTTGAGAGGGGGAGAGTTGATCAACTGACCAAGAGTCTGGTCAATTAACTGGTCTTTGTTATAAAACTCAGCTTTCAGAAGAGACATTGCCTGAGCATAACTCTCCTCATCCACCTGAAGATGTTTGATTAAACCAAGAGCCTTAGGTTGGTTCTCAAAAGTATAAATTTTCTAGCTTTACTAAGAGATGGGAATGGATCTATAGCCTTTGTAAAAGAACTTTGGAAAAGGGAGAAAGCAAATTTATCTCTTTCATTGTCAAAGAATAAATCAATCCTGGAACTTGAAACTTATATTATTGGTATTATTGGAAGAGGTAGGATCACTGAGTGTTTGAGTTAGAGGAGGATTACTTGGACTTGCGTGTATGAATATGTCTTACATAACTTTTTTTTTTTTCAGTTCCACCAATATCTGAAGAAAAAATGCCCAGATGGTGAAGATCAGCAGGACTCGAAGAAGAGGAAGAAAGAGGGCACTCTAGAATCTCAAAATCTTTTAGAAGAAGGAATGAAGACATCTAAGGAAGTAATTCACTTTAACATTCCACACATATTGTTTAATCTTCACCTTGATTTGAAATATAACAATGCATATGGTTTGGTTGTTGATGGAATTGAAAGTGGATAGTGTCAGTGTGTGGGTTCATAAAAGAAAGGAACATGAGAGAAAGTATAATTGTAGAGGAAATAAAAGTGAAGTTAAATATTTTCAATACAGTGTCATGATTTATATGTAAATAACTCTTGGAGACAACAAATCTGTCATAGAGCTTTGTAAAGTTATCATGAGCAAAAGGGTAGCAGACAACAAAAATGAATAAATATCTTGCTATGTGTCTCCCTCACCATATGATTAGGTTACTTTCTTGAAAACCCAATTGTATAGTGATTGATCATATAGCGAGATCATAAACTTGTAAAATAGGGGCAGTGATCACCTTAAAAGCTAGAAATGACTGTCATCTTAGTCTGCTTAATCATAAAAATGAAACTGACCAAGCATAGAATGATACAAGGTTATTGATATAGAACGATTGTATATGTGATATATTGTATACCAATGCATCATGTAGCACTGGAGATCTGTATTATTTTTTATAAAATAAAGTTAAAAACTCAAGTTTAGATACAATAAGATAAGATAAAGATAAAACAAAAGTATTGATTTCCACTATACATTGGTATCTTGAACCTTGAATTTGATTGATTAAAAAAAAAAAAAAAAAAAAAAAAAAAAAAAAAAAAAAAAATCTTTGAATTTAAATATATATATAGTGCACTAGAATTGTTACTGAAAAAAATATGTACATTTTAGCTCAAATAAAATGGTTAAAATCATCTAGGATACTATCTTATTGATGGTTATTTTTTGTGGGGCCAGTGTATGGAAGTATTGTGTTTGGTGGTCTGTCTTAATTTTTTAGTGATTTGGGTACATGTTTTTGTGTGGGTGTATTGTGTGGTACTGGTAGTAAATTGTTGAATATGTTTGAAGAGGAAGGCACTACTACATTTTTTCTTCAAAATTTAGATTTTTTATTTCAATATACAATAGATGAAGTTGGAGTGAGTAAAAGAGACAAGTGTGATTAGAGTGAAAGGAGTGAAATATTCTCCAATCCTAGCTTTATCACTTTGCAGATAATGGCTATTTGGTTATGAATTAATAAATAAATGAATAGATAAATAAAAAAGGGGGGGATTTAAATGATGTTGGCTAGTTTCCTAATGAAATTAATGTGTTCCCATCTTGCAGAGTGAAGATGATTTGTCAGATTCAAGAACATCAGGTTCTACAGCCTCAGATATTTCCTTTTTGCAGTGCCATGTGGCACAGCTTCAGGAAGAAGTACAAGGTATGCCCCATGGGATTACTTTTCATTGATAATTTTTTTAATTTATCATTTATTTAGCTTTCTAAAATTATTATTATATACTCTACAGAAAACATCGTGAACCATGGTGAGACACACTAGCATATTGGAAATGGGGGGTTGGCAATAGGGCCATTTCCTCTTCTCTCAGGAGTAATGTTGGTGTCCTTTTGTAGTTCTCTCCAGTTGTTTCAGTATGGTGGCCATATGGATGCATAAGGTTCACATGTATTTGCAAGCTCAATACAAACTGAATATAAATTGTCAGCAACTGAACACACTAACTGTACTTCACCCCAGAAATCAACATTGCATTTGCTCACTCTAGACAACAATGGGAAAAAAAAAAAAAAAAAACAAAAAAAAAAAAAATATATATATATATATATATATATATATATATATATATATATATATATAATATACACACACACATATATATATATATATATATAATGTATATATATATATATATTATATATATATATGTATATCACGTAAAACCACTGTTGGAGTAAAAGAGACTGGAGACAGGGAATCTGTATATTTTGATTGCAATCTGAAGAGGATTGCTGCTTGCAAAGGAATATTCCTTTGAAATAGCATTCCCCATCTCCAGTCTTTTTTACTCCAGACAGTGGTTTTTCATGTGATTGACAAATGTGTCAGAATTTCTCAACATATATATATATATATATATATATATATGTATATATATATATACATATATATATATATATATATATACATATATATATATATATATACATATATATATATATACATATATATATATATACAATATATATATATATATAGATCCCCACAGATATATATATATATATACATATATACATTTTTAATATATATATATATATATATATATATATATATATATATATATATATATATATATATATACATACACAATGCTCGTCACAGCATCATCCCGGGTGAGCACCTTGGCATAATGCCATGATGAAAAACAAAGGCCTACCGTACGCAGGGATCTTTTTCCATCATGGAATTATACCAGATATCAGCCATTAGCATGACATCATTGCCTCCCAACAAACACCACATACTGACTCAGTGCCTGTGTGGCTGCCATGGTGAGAGGAAGTGTTGCGCCTTTGTTTTCTCATACGCCCCATCGTATGACTGGGTATCCCTTAGTTTCTGGGCTATACCTTGGTGACTATGGGCAAAAAGAAGTCGTTAATACCTGTAACTATAGCTCAGACCATAGGGCCTCACAAAGCTGGGCTCCAGACAAGAGAAACAGTGGTGAATGTTGGTGTGAGTGAGCGATCTGTGAGAAACTGGGTGAAGCATTTCAAGGCCAACAGTGGTGTTGAGTTTCTGTTTGCTAAACCTTGGCCTGGCCCATTGAAGAAGACATCTGTGCTTATTTTGACTATGTTTAAAAAGTAGCTAGAGAGTACACCAACCATAACTACTAGAGAATTGAAAGAAACCCACATCTGTTTTCTGAGGTGTCCATAAGAACAGTCAACAGGCGGCTGAGCTGGGCTACAGTAGCCAGCGACAGGTTAAGAAACCCATCCTTACCAAGCAGCAGAAGAAACGTAGGGTGGATTTTGTACTTAAATATCGTAATTGGACTCCTCAACAGTGGTCTGAGGTACTTTGGAGTGACAAAGTGACCTTCACTATCACCTGTAACTGTGGTGGACATGTGTACTGGGCAAGAGGTAGCGACTCATTAGACTCACGGTACACCTGGGGGACCACCAAACATCTAGACTCTCTCATGGTTTGAGGGTGTTTCACTGCTCAGAGTGTTGGTGAATTCATCGTGCTCCCCAAAAACCAGTATATGAACCAATATAATTATCTGGAGGTGTTGTGTGACAGTTTAACTGACGCATTTGACAAGTGTGGGGCTACTGTATTTATGCAGGATGGCACACTATGCCACACTGCCAGATCTGTAGTTGGGTGGCTTAAAGACTGTGATGTGAGCTTCTTTAATGACTGGCCAGGCAATTCCCCTGACCTGAACACCATTGAAAACCTGTGGTCAATAGTGAAGCAAAATTTGATGGCCAAGGATATTAGTTTTATTACACAGCTCGAGTCTGCTGTAAGTGAGGCATGGATTAATATACTTTCCCAGACCTTCGGGAATTTGTGTGAGAGTCTTCCTAAATGGCTGACAGATGTGGTGAAGTATAAGGGAGGCAGCACCAAGTATTAGAACCTTGGAAAGTGTGCAAATATATTTTTATGGTATGTGTTTTTTGTTTTGATAAGGCTGCTATCTCCACTGATGGAATTGGGGGTAGGGTGAATAACTCAAGTGTTTGGGCCACAGGCGCAGTCGACACAGCTTCCAAATCTACTGTACATAGGAGGTTCCAGTTCTTTTAAGCCTTTACATAGCAAGATCATAGCAGACTGGACTCCTAATCATGAGGTCCTGGGATCAAGGTTCCACAACAACTAGATTTGATGACAGGGAGTCCTCAGTTTACTATGGAGTTCTGTTCCTAAGCCACATTGTGAACTGATTTTCAATCTAGGTTGGAACCAGCTTGAGTAAACAGCTTCCGTGGTCATTGGCTTCTTTCTTTTTCAATATACTGCCATCAGAAGAGTCCGCCTTACACTTAGAAATCATTGTGAAGAGTAAAAATTAAAAAAAAAAAAAAAAAAAAAATGAGAGTGAGCGAAAAGTAGTAATCCAAAATGGTGTACAACCAAGACTGACCAACACCTTCCTGGATCTATTGTCACATGACAACATATTCCATCACTGTGCTTACCAACTAGTTCTTTGTATTAGGAAAAAAAAAAAAAGAATGGATAGAAAATAGAATTAACAAAGGGGAATGTATGGGGACAAGCACTGCTGGCATTGTAACCATGAAACAGTGAAAGTTGAGACCATTATAAAACAAGGACCTCCCCTCTCCCTGTATTTGAAAGATATCACTAGCTAGTGACTGGCTCCATAATATGTATGTATGTATACTTCTATTTTCAGCTGGAATGTTTCCTTGGAATTTTCACAAAGTTTTGAAATATTTTTATATTTCAGCTAAGAAAATGGCTCTGGAGGCTCTACTTTATGAAAATGAGGGACTTA
Source organism: Oratosquilla oratoria (assembly GCF_046742065.1). Lineage (NCBI taxonomy): Eukaryota > Metazoa > Arthropoda > Malacostraca > Stomatopoda > Squillidae > Oratosquilla > Oratosquilla oratoria. Next base: position 14,782,221 of record NC_134778.1, on the reverse strand, counting down.
AACAGAAAACATCCACTGCATCTCCAGACAGTAACATCACATCAACTCCATATGATAAGAATATTATAGAGCAGTACAAAAACAAGGTTTGTGTTGGTTCTATGTAAAATAAAGTAATTATTTTCTCCTATGTAATATATGTTTATGTATGTATATATATATATATATATATATATATATATATATATATATATATATATATATATATGTATATATATTTATACATACATACATATACCAAGGCTTTTTCCCCCTTACATAGGAGGTATCCAAAAAAAAAAGGCATAAAAACCATTCCCACCAATTTCATCCCTAAACACACTCCACTCCCCTCCACCCTCCCTCTTATCTTGGCACCTCCTGGATGACGGGTCATCCCTGCACCTTGTCCACTGCCCTGTGTCAGAGGCAGTGTTGCAAGATACAGCACATCCACAGCAAGGCCGTTTCATTATATGGGCGACCCCCCCCCCCTCTCCGAGAAGACAGGGAGAAATCCCTTTGGGCTGCATCAAATTTTTCTCATACATACTACCTCACCCCCCATCCCCCCACCCATTCCACCTCGTACATCACAACATCATCCATATACAACCATTCTCCATTCACCCCAGTCTTTTGTCCTCTCCCGTCCCTCCTCAACAGACATTCCCCTCTTCCCCAAAGCCCCTTTAACTCCATCCATCCATCTCATCCTAGGTCACACCCTCATGTTCACTCCCTCCACATCTGCCTTCCATACCTCTTTTACTAGTCTTTCTTCACTCATTCTTTCCATGTGTCCAAACCATCCCAATACTCTTTCATCAACCCTATCTCCCAACTTCCTTACCACCCCTGTTCTCCTCCTCACCTCCTCATTTCTCACTCTATCTAGCCTGGTAACCCCCATTATACTTTTCCGACACCTCATCTCAAACACATTCAAACTCATCTCTTCCTCTCTTATGTTTCATGTTTCTGCCCCATACAGTGCTGTTGGCACAATCACTCCTTCATACAGTCTCCTCTTAGCCTCCATTCCCAAATGTCTATTCCTCATTACACTCTTTAACCACTTCACTACGGGACTTAGATCTCGAGGGCAGCAGCCAATGCCAGCCGTACTACGTGTCGTAATAATACTCGCATCATAAAATATAGTCACGGCTTATATAGATCATTCTCTCTTTCACCCGTGAATTTTGAAAACCACAGAGAATGGGATTAAGAGCAGATAAGGGAGAATGTAAAAACACAGGGGCGACTACAATAAATATAATCAAGACGCCGATATGGCAGCGTCGCGAATCCACTTGCTCCTCATGACTCCTACGTGTGCGGCACCGTATGGAAGGGGTTAATCCACCAAGGCATTTACTCGCTTCTCTCAATCTACATTCTACCTCCACCTTCACTCCACCCTTTCCTGCCACATTCGCATTCAAGTATCTAAAGCTATCCACTTCCTCCAGTCGCTCTCCCTTAATGCTCACTTCCAGTCTGCTGCCACTTTCACCCCTTGTACATCTCATCACCTTACTTTTACCCACATTTCTCTTCAACTTTCTTCTTTCACACACCCTACCAAGCTCTGTCACCAACTTCCTCAATCCCTCCTCCGATACTGCCACAAGCGTAGTGTCGTCCGCAAACAACAGCTGGCTCACCTCCCACTTTTCTCCATTTCCTTTAAACATCACGAATCCCTGACCCACCACCCTTGCATTTACCTCTCGTATCACCCCATCCATGTACAAGTTGAACAGCCAGGGTGACATAACACATCCCTGACAAAGTCCCAACCTTACCTCGAACCACTCACTCTCTCCATTTCTAATCCTGCCACATGCTCTACTACTCTTGTAAAAATCTTGATAGCTCCTAGAAGCTTTCCTCCTATCCCATATATCTGCAAAACCTCCCACAATGCCTTCCTGTCTACCCTGTCATAAGCCTTTTCCAGAGTCCATAAAAGCCCAAAATATGTTCTTACCTTTTCCTATAGCTTTCTCATATGTCTTACCACAAAAATCTTATCTACACAACCTCTACTTGTCCTAAATCCACACTGTTCCTTGCCAATTACTCCCTCTGTTCCTCTCCTAATCCTCTCAATCAAGATCCTCCCATAAGCCTTCCCAACTACACTTAACAAGCTAATCCCTCTGAAACTGCTACACTCACACTTTTCCCCTTTTCCCTTGTAAAGTGGAACTATACAGGCACTCCTCCAGTCCTCCGGCACTCTACCCTCTCTCGAGCAGACATTAGATAGCCTCATCAGCCAGTCCACCATCGCTGTACCTCCTTTTTTTTTTAGAGATTCTGCATAGCATCCATCCAGACCAGGTGCCTTACCTGCTCTCATCATCTTCACAACTGCTTTCACTTCATCCTACCTTATTTCTCCTCCATTTTCCTCACTCATCATGGTCATTTTCTTAACACTTCCCATTGCAACTATCTTTCCCTCCCTATCCTCCTTCACATTTAGTACATACATACATACAGATACCAAAGGATTTCTCCCCCTTACATGCGGGGTAGCCAAAAAGAAAAAGGCATGGAAACCACTCCCACCCACTTCATTTCCCGTATATTCCACTACCCTCCCCCCTCCTCCCTCCCTCTCATCTTGGCACCTCCTGGATGACAGGTCATCCCTCCATCCTGTCCACTGCCCTGGATCAGAAGCAGTGTCGCAAGAAACAACACATCCACAGCAAGGCCGCTTCATTAATTCGGCGGCCCCCCCCCCTCATGCATCACAGCCTCATTTATACACAACCCTTCTCCATTCACCCCTATCTTCTGTCTTTTCCCGTCCTTTCTCTACAGACATTCCTCTCTTTTGTAATGCCCCTTTCACCCCATCCATCCATCTCATCCTAGGACACCCCCTCATATTCACTCCTTCCACCTCTGCCTTCCACACTTCTTTTACTAATCTTTCTTCACTCATTCTTTCCATGTGTCCAAACCATCCTAATACTCTTTCATCAACCCTATCTCCCAGCTCCTTTTCCACCCCTGTTCTCCTCCTCACCTCCTCATTTCTCACTCTATCTAGCCTAGTAACCCCTATCATACTTCTCAGACATTTCATCTCAAACACATTCAAACTCCTTCTCTCTTCCTCTGTCATGTTCCATGTTTCTGCCCCGTACATTGCTGTTGGCACAATCACTCCTTCATATAACCTCCTCTTAGCATCCATTCCCAGATGTCTATTTTTCATTACACTTTTTAATCCACCAAGGCATTTACTCGCTTCCCTCAATCTACATTCTATCTCCACCCCTACCCCCACTCCTCCCTTTCCTGTCACATTTGCACCCAAGTATCTAAAACTATCCACTTCCTCCAGTTTCTCACCCTTAATGCTCACTTCCAGCCTACTGTCACTCTCTCCCCTTGTACATCTCATCACCTTACTTTTGCCCACATTTATCTTCAGCTTCCTTCTTTCACACACCTTCTCAAGCTCTGTCACTAACTTCCTCAATCCCTCCTCTGATCCTGCTACAAGCGCAGTGTCATCAGCAAACAACAGCTGGCTCACCTCCCACTTTTGTCCATTTTCTTTAATCATCTCCTACCCTTGACCCACTACCCTTGCATTCACCTCTCGCACCACCCCATCCATGTAAAGATGGAATAGCCAGGGCGACATAACACACGCCTGATGATAGGGGATGTGTAGATCAGATATTTGTGGTAAGACAGATATGTGAGAAAGCTATAGAAAAAGGTAAGGATTTTTTTGGGATTTTATGGATCTGGAAAAGGCTTACGACAGGGTAGACAGGAGGGCACTGTGGGAGGTACTGCAGATATATGGGATAGGAGGAAAGCTGTTAAGAGCTGTCAAGAGTTTTTATGAGAGTAGTAGAGCTTGTGTTGGGATTAGAAATGGAGAGAGTAAATGGTTTGAGGTAAAGGTGGAACTTAACATTTAGTAACTCCCTAAAATACTCTGCCCATCTTCCCCTTACTGCCTTCTCCTCCATTATCATCTCTCCATCTGCACCTTTTACCTTTTCTTCTCTACTTGATCCACCTCTGCTTCCTCTCTTAATTTCTTACCAAAACATCTTTTTATTACTTTCAAAATTTTCTGTCATACTCCTACCCCATTTCACATCTGCTCTCCTCTTTGCCTCCTTTACTTCTTGCTTTACTTCTCTTCTCTTTTCTTTGTACCTCGCATATGACACCCTCGTCCTATTTTGTAACCAATCTGTGAAAGCTCGATTCTTCTCTTCTACAACCTTGTTTCCTTATCCCACCACTCACTACCCTTCCTTCTATTTCCTCCCATCCTTCTTGTTCCACACACCATCTTTGCACACTTTGTGACTCTTTGAATCATCCCCATTCCTCCTCCACTCCCAGCTCTACTCTATCTTTCACTCCCTCCCACTTCTCTTTCAGCTTCTTCTTGTACTCCTCCTTTTCCTTTTCATATAAAGAGTTCACTCTAAGCACCTCCCTACCTTTTGTCCATTTCCTCTTTCTCCATCTATCCTCCACTCTCAACTCGCCTTCCACCAAAAAATGATCTGATATTCCCCCACCCTCTCCCCTTAGCACATGTACATCCTTAACTCTTCCTATTATACTCCTATCTACCACTACATAGTCCATTAATGCTCTATCTACCACCCTTCCATCCACCACCCTTTCCCATGTGTACTTATGATTGACTCTCTTCCAAAACACTGTATTTGCTATCATCAACTCTCTTTCTAAACACATCTCCACCATCAACTCTCCACTATGATTCTTTCCTGGAACTCCACATTTCCCAACCCATCCGTCAATTGGTTCATATCCTACCCAAGCATTAAGGTCTCCAAATACTACTACATTGACATTCCTCCCTAATCCCTCTATGCACTTATTTAAATCTATCCAAAATGCCACCCTTTCTTATATATATTTGTATATATATATATTTATATATATATATATCTATATATATATATATATATATATATATATATATATATGTATATATACACATACATACTCATGTGCATAAGGTGCTTGGGCTTGAAGTATTAGTTGTCATCCAGCCACTGGGTAGGGGCCAGGGATGGCTTTTCATCCACAAAAGCCTATGATAAAAGGGAAAACAAGTCGATTTTGAATGGGTATGGGATTGGTTGGGGGTGGTTGCATGCCTTGGCTGGCAATTTCCCTTGTAAAGGAGAAGGGGCCCCTTTGATTTATATACTGTGCATATGTGTACATACAGAAATATACACAGTAGATATATTTAATTGAAATTATTTTGTTCTCCCACAGATAAGTGAATTTCAGTCAGCAGTTGCACAGAGAGACCAGATGTTAGAACAGCTCCAAGTGAGTCTCTCAGTAAGTCTCCAACAGCGTGACCAACAAGAGCTTGAGATGGAGAAGTTTACCCGAGAAATTGAGACACTGAAAATGCAGTTGAAAGAAGCTACAGATTTTTTAGAGAACAAGAAGTTGGTGTCAGGAACCAGCCTAGGAGAATTCTTGGAACTTAAACATAAGGTAATGATGTGCAATTTATGAAATATCAAAATATCATATTCTATATTACATGAATGTTTTCTTTTCATGTATAGATCTCACTCCCCATGTAAAGTGAGAGCATTGCTCACATGTTGTGGGAAAAGAAAAATTTTGAGGGGCCAGTGTAGTACACCTAGGGGAGGCGTACCAATGGAGGCGCTCTTGCCCTTTGCAGATGCATTTGACACAAAAAAAACTGCTACCTGCCGATGATTAATAGATAGGAGCATAATTATAGGCTCAAAAAATCACTTAACTATCCCCTCATAATGTGACATAGTCTTACCTTCCTAATCCAAATAGGTACGTGACTGCAGGAGATGAAATAAAAAAAAGTACTGTTTTTGAAAGAATCCTTACGAAAACCTAAAGTCACGTACCTATTTGGATTAGGAAGGTAAGACTATGTCACATTATGAGGGGATAGTTAAGTGATTTTTTGAGCCTATAATTATGCTCCTATCTATTCACCATCGGCAGGTAGAAGTTTTTTTGTGTCAAATGCATCTGCATAGGGCAAGTGCGTCTCCATTGGTATGCCTCCCCTACCAGTGGTGGCTCTATGCCTTGGGGCCAAAGCAGCCGCCCCTACAATCTCACAGCACTTGGTACTCCACTGATGCCCACCATTCAGAGAACCCCAAAAATATCCCACCTTCACCTAGAGATGTATTTACCTTGTTGTATTATACGGGAAGGGAGCTATGCTTGTAGTGACCCATCTTTGCATCTCTCAGCATCTAGTTTGTTCTTAAATTCTTGTATGGTTTTTACACATACTATTTTTTTTGTCTGATTTGTTCCAGACATCTATCACTCTGTGCGGAACAACTATTCTTTTTCAGATCTCTTCTACAACTATACTTTTTTAATTTCTTTTTGTGTCCTCTTGTTTTTTTTCTGTCCCACTTTAATATCCCTTTCATCTCAGCTTCACATAGACAAAGGGCCAACCCTGTCCTCTGCCCACCACCCAGGTCAGAAACAATACAGTAAGACACAGTACATCCACAGCAGGACCTCTTAACTTCTATGGCGACCCTCCCTCCTTATCCACGCATGCAGAAAATAGAAGACAGGGAGAAATCCCTTTGGGCTATGACAAATATTATCCATACACAACCACTCACCACTCACTCCTATCCTCTGCCTTCACCCTTCCCTGCTCAACAGACATTCCCCTCTTACTCAAACCTCCTTTCATTCCATCCATCCATCTCATCCTTGGTTGTTCCCTGAAGTTCACTCTATCCATCATTGCTTTCCACACTCCTTTTGCTAATCTTTCTTCACTGAGATATGTGGTAGGCCTGTGGATAGCAGGTCAGATGCATAAGCAGGTCAGACTCATGAGCTCAATTCCTGGGACCCACAGTGGGTTATTTCGCATTGGTAAAAAAAGAAAGAAAGAAGAAAAAAAATAGTAGTAGTAGTAGTGGGGGAGGCTTTGCTTTACCAGGGGTTTCTCACTAAGTGTGCTTATTTGCAAAATAAATTCAATTTTGTTTTTTGTAGCATAATAATGGTGTTTCATCCCCTTTCCTTACTCATGGTAATTGTAACTCTTGGGAAATCCACTCCATTTTCTTTTTGCATGATTTTCCAATTGTGCAACCGCCAAAAGAATTCATATATCATGAAGATAAATGAGTGCTTATATAGGAAAAGAGCAACATTCATTGGGTACCCATCTTCTCACCAGTTTATTATACAAGTATCTAGCCCCAAATTCATATATGGTTCCAAATTGGTTTATATTCTTAATTTCCTATTGTCATATTTAGATTTGAACATATATATTGTTCCAGCTTGGGGTATATTCCCTTCTAAACTATTCCAAGCATTTATGCATCTATATAGAAAACTGCATTTCCTCACATCCTTTAGACATGTAGTCTTAATTTGTTGATCCATGAGGTGGAATGGGTGGGGGGCTGGGGTTGGGGGTAGTATGTGTGAGAGCAATTTGACGCAGCCCGAAGGGTGGGGGGAGAGGGAGTATATGTGAGAAAAAATTGACGCAGCCCAAAGGGATTTCTCCCTGTCTTCTTTCCTTCATGAGGGGACAAAGGGGGGGGTCGCCGAATTGATGAAGCATCCTTGCTGTGGATGTGCTGTGTCTTGCGACTGCTTCTGACCCAAGGCAGTGAACAAGATGCAGGGATGACCCATCATCCAGGAGGTGCCAAGATAAAAGGGAGGGAAGAGGATGGAGTGGAGTGGTGTGTGAAAGGGATGGAATGGGTGGGAGTGGTTTTTATGCCTTTATATTTTTTGGCTACCTCCCTTGAAAGGGGGAGAAAAGCCTTTGGTATATGTATGTATAACCACCTAAAGCCGTTCTATCCCTAATCAAGAGCTCTTTTGTCAGCAAAGTCCACTTTAGCAACTTGAATTCTGTAGACATATCACCTTTTTCTCTTCATTCGTTTAAAGCTGACTGACGTAGTGCTTTTACGAGTATTGTCTCTTCATATGGCTCATGTGCCATACTGGGAACTAGTTTGCTTGCTGCCATTTATATTCTCTTGATCTTACTTATTTGCCTAATTGTAGTATTCTGGAAAGGAGAAAAGGATTGTAATAAAAATAGTCTTCAGTCTAACGTACTTAAATCACGATAAATTTGAACCTTGTTTTTTCCTCTATCAGTACTATTCCAACTATGGTACACCTTATCGTGGAGCAGGTTCTTGCCCTAGTCTTTACTGTCACCTTTAACTCAATTGTTCGCCCATGCACATTCTTGTTTGTTCAATATCCTTACTATAAAGTTTCATTGAACTCATCCATTTACCTTTTCCTAAATCTGCCCCTTGCTGTCACTCCCAACACTACCAATATATATTTATTTGATTAATTTTTTTATATTTTCCTTTCAGCTTATATATCTTCAGCAAGAAAGATTGCAAGACCAACAAACCATTCAGCAAGTATCTGAACAGCTTGCAACCAAAACTGAAGCCTTTGGGAATTTGGATCATAAATATAAAATGCTTCTTAGAAATTACAAGCAAATGGCAGAGAAGCATAAAGTAGAACTGCAAAATTCCAAGCAAAAAGAAGAAGAAATGCAGAAAGAATTTAAAAAAGAGATTAAAGATGCGAAAGACAAGATCAATAGTGGGATGCAAGAGAGACAGTTGGAAAAGGAACAGGCATCAGCTGAAGTAAGAGTTAATTTATGCATATACCTTTAGTTCAAACGGAGTTTGGGAAGGTGTTTGAAAGAAGGAAATTGAAGATAAATGTGGGTAAAAGATGATGAGATGTACAAGGGGAGGAAATGGCATCAGACTGGAAGTGAGTATTAACCTCTTCACTCCAGAGCACATTGCACGTCTGGCAGCATTAGCTGCCCGACGTGTGATGTTGCGTCATAATAATCGCATTATGAAAAATAAAGTCAGTGCTCAATCGTTCGTTCTCTTTCACCCATGATTTTTTATAACCATAGAAAATATGATGAAGCCAGTTTAGAGAGAATGGAGTTGACATAGGTGACGTAGGTACGACTACAATAAATATAATCAAGACACCGATGTCGGCATCATCATGTACCCACTTGCTCCTCATGACGCCTATGTAGGCATCACCGTATGGAAGTGGTTAAGGGAGAGAGACTAGAGGAAGTGGATAGTTTTAGATACTTGAGTACAAATGTGGCAGGAAAGGGAGAAGTGGAGGTGGAGGTAGAATGTAGATTGAGAGAAACTAAGTAAATGCCTTGGGGGATTAAGAAATATAATGAGAAAGACATTTGTGAATGGATGCTAAGAGGAGAGTGTATGGAGTGATTGTGCTGACAGCACTGTATAGGGCAGAAACATGGAATAAAGAGAGGAGTTTGAATGTGTTTGAGATGAGGTGGTGCCTGAGAAGTGTGATAGGGGTTACTAGGCTGGATATAGTGAAAAATGAGGTGAGGAGGAGAATGGGGTGGAAAGGGAGTTGGGAAATAAGGTTGATGAAAGAGTTTTGAGATGGTTTGGACACATGGAAAGAATGAGTGAAGAAAGATTAGTAAAAGATGTGTGGAAGGCAGAAATGGAAGGAGGAAACATGAGGGGCAACCAAGGATGAGGTGGATGGATGGGGTAAAAAAGGGCATTGGGAAAGAGGGGAATGTCTGTATTGAGGAAGGATGGGAGAGGACAGAAGGTAGGGGTGAATTGAGAATGGTTGTGTATGGATGATGCTGTGATGCTTGAGGGGGAGTGGGTGGGGGATGAGGGGTGAGGGAGGATGTGTGAAAAATAATTTGATGCAGCCCGAAGGGATTTCTCCCTGTCTTCTCTTTAATCTGCATGAGGGGACAGAGAGAGTGGGTCACTGATTTAATGAAATGGCTTTGCTGTGGATGTGTGGTGTCTTGCAACACTGCCTCTGACCCAGGGCAGTAGGTGAGATGTAGGGATGACCCATCATCCAGGAGGAGCCAAGATAAGAGGGAGGGAGGGTGGTGAATGGGAGTGGAGTAGTAGGGGATGGAATGGGTGGGAGTGGATTTTATGCCTTTGTTTTTTGGCTACCTCCTTTGTACATACATATACCAAGGCTTTTTCCCCCTTACAAGGGGGGTAGCCAAAAAGAAAAAGGCATAAAATCATTCCCACCCATTCCATCCCTGAATACACTCCACACCCCTCCACCCTCCCTCTCATCTTAGCACCTCCTGAATGATGGGTCATCCCTGCACCTTGTCCACTGCCCTGGGTCAGAAGCAGTGTCGCAAGACACAGCACATCCACAGCAACGCCGCTTCATTAAATCGGCAACCCCCCCTCTCCGTCCCCCCATTGCATAAAATGAGAGGACGGGGAGATATCCCTTCGGGCTGCGTCAAATTTTGCTCACACATACAACCTCACTCCCCATCCACCCGCCCATTCCACCTCATGCTATCACAACATCATCCATATACAACCATTCTCCATTCACCCCTGTCTTCTGTCCTCTCCCATCCTTCCTCAACAGACATTCCCCTCTTCCCCAAAGCCCCCTTCACCCCATCCATCCACCTCATCCTAGGACGCCCCCTCATGTAAGGGGGAAAATGCCTTTTGGTATATGTATGTATCTACCTTTAGTTCAAATATATGAATGGTCAGTGTAAGTGACTATCATCACTCTCTAGTTTTGGATGTAATATAAATGACCCACTCCTGAACAAATATCAGGTTATCCAGATATACAGATACTGTAATGAGGCCATAGACTTGCTACGAATGGAGTGTATGAGCTTTTGAACCAAATTTGTTTGAAATAGTTTCTCATAACCTAGAACTGGGGCCCCTTTACTGTTTTATGTTTTAGATCAAAATATTATTGTGAGTATTTATTATAAACTTAAGTAAAATGAACAAGTTAAAGAGAGTTTTACTGAATGTCAGAAAATAAGTGATTACTCTTCAGTAATCTTCAATGGATCTTTTGAAAGTAATCTGAAATGGATCTTTTGATATTCTAGATTCAATCTCTAATGAAGGAATTGCAGCAGTTAACGACTCAGCTAGAAGAAACCAAAGTTAAGCATAAGGAACAAGAAGAACTTCTGGGAGAACAGTTTGGAAAACAAATTGCTACAATTAAAGAACAAATGAGGTAATCTGTTTTTAGATTGATTTATTGATTTATGCTTCTGACCCAGGGCATTGGACAGGGTGCAGGGATGACCCGTCATCTAGGAGGTGCTAAGATGGGTGGAGGGGTGTGGAGTGTTTTCGGGGATGAAATGGGTGGGAATGTTTTTGTGCCTTGTCCTTTTTGGCTACCCCCCTGGTAAGGGGGAAAAAAGCCTTGGTATATGTATGTATGTATGTATAATATAGGAATTGCTTGGGTATTGACTGCATGTTATGCAGTAGTGATTGCATGTTAGCATGCAGCCAATGCTTTAGAGACTGTTTTGGGATACCCCTACAGACTGGACAGACATAATTTTTCTATGATAGAGAAAAATCTTCTTGTAGAGGAATGATCCTACTTTTATACTATGACTGACCCTCCTTTATGTTTTATGCCTCATGGTATATTGATAGAATTATTATTGTTATTATGCCTGTTAAGGAAGGAAGGAATAAGACAGAAAAGAATGGTCGTGTATGGATGATGCTGCGATGCATAGAAGAGAGTGGGTGGGGGGAAGGGGGGGTTTAGGGAGTTGTTATGTGTGAATGTTATTTAGACACAGCCCAAAATTATTTCTCCTCATCTCTTTTTCTGCATGAAGGGATAGAGAGTGGGGTCGCTGAATAAATGAAGCTTCCTTACTGTGGATGTGCTGTGTCTTGCTACACTGCTTCTGACTCAAGGCAGTGGGTGAGATGCAGGAATGACCCATCATCCAGGAGTAGCCAAGAAAAGAGGGAGGGATGGTGAATGGGAGTGGATGTGTGGGGATCGAATGGGTGGGAGTGGAATTATGCTTTCAAATTTGGGTACCTCCCTCGTAAGGGGAAAAAAGTCCTTGGTGTATGTATGTATGCAGCAATCCCTTGTTATTCATGAGGGTTATGTTTCTGATATCCCCCAAGTGGCCAAATGTATGAATACTTTTTTATAAAGATATATTGCGTGAATATGCTGATATTTGCTCCTTTTTGTTTTGCTCCTTATTATTAACATTATTATTAACTATTTTCACCATATCTGGAGTCGATCACAGAAATATAAAACAGTTATGTACATGAATATGTTTTACTTAGTACTTGCCAGATGTTGTTGTTGTTGTACTGTCTGTCCGGTCCCGTCTCCAAGGAAGGCCACAGCCGAAACTGGGTTTTCCCACAAATCCTTTATAGAGTGTATGTTGTGTTGTTTGCGTGCATGATTGTGTATAATGCAGTCTTCCATTATGTGTTGTATGGTATGGGGTGAAGTGTTACATCCTGGGCAGCTGTTCACAACACGGTCGTCCAGCCTCTTCTGGTAGCTTAGAAGTGCTGGGTGGTGACCGCATCGCAGTCTGGCCAAGTGGACTCTGTCCTTACGTGGGAGAGAGGATTCAGAAGGGTGGATATCAGGGGGTCTGGCATGCAGCAGTGTGTTGTCTTTCAGTGTGTTAATGGAGCGGTGAGTGATATGATTATGAATATGTTTCCGGAGGCTGGTATTTGGTGGTTGTGGAGGAAGAGAAGAGAGTATCTGTGTGTAATAAAGGTCTTTGGGTGTAGTTTTAATGTTTCTTGGTGTGTGTGGGTGTTCTGCTATGTAGTGTAGCGGGTGTGATGTGTTTGTGGTGGCTGCAGCAAGTGTTTGTGTGCCTCTCATGTCGAGGTGGTCCTTGACTTTGAGGACTTTTGTTTCATGGTGTAAATGGTCTGTAGGTGATGTATTTGTGCAGCCTGTAATTGTTTTTAGGGCTTTGTTTTGTATGATTTGAAGGGTGTTGTGGTGTGTCTCACTGAGATTAGGAGCCCATGCAGGACTCGCATAATTCATCACTGAGCGTATGCATTGTTTGTATATTGTTATATTAGTTTCTTTGTTTTGTCCAAATGTTGTTCCAGTGATTGACTTAAGTGCGTTAAGTCTAGGTGTGCATTTGTTTTTTATGTTTGTGAGGTGTTGTTTGAAAGACATGGATGTATCGTATGTTACACCAAGAATTTTCGGTGTGTTTGTGTGTGGTATTAGAGTGTTGTTGATGTAGAGATGAGGTATGTATTTGTGTTCTTTTGTCCAGTTGGTGAGAAGTGTTGCTGTAGATTTGGTTGGAGCTATTTTGAGTCTGTTTGTGATGAACCATGTGTTGAGTGTGTCAAGGTAAGGCTGGATTATTTCTGCAGCTTTGTCTGTGTTACGATGTATGCACGTGATTGTTATGTCGTCTGCGTAGGAAGAGATTTGTATGTCTGAGGTGTCTGGCGTGGGTAAGTCATGCATGTATAGATTAAATAATGTGGGGGATAGAACCGAGCCCTGTGGTACTCCGTTCTTAATGTTTCTGATGTGCGATGATTGGCCATTATATGACACATGAGCATTCCTGCCTGCCAGATAATTGGCCAGCCATCTTTTGGTGTTATTGTGCATGTCTGTGTTATATATTTTATTTGTTAGGTTGTGGCGGGGGATAGCATCAAAAGCTTTACTAATGTCCAATGTTATAAGAAGTGTTCTGTGGTGGGGCCTATCTGAATTGATGCCATCTAAAATTCTTTGTGTGAGGTTTGTCAGAAGAGTGTTTGTGGAGTGTAGTGGCCTAAAACCGTGTTGTGAGTCAGCAAGGGGAATATATGGTGTGACAAGTTTAAGTATTAGGCGTGCAGAGAAGTGTGATTGGGCGGTGCGATGTTGGGATTGTTGGGTCTTTGTTCGGTTTTGGAATGGTGATTATTTTACCATGCTTCCAGATGTCGGGTATTGTGTTGTGTGAATAGCTGTAGTTTGCAATGTTTGTGAGTGCGTGTATACCTTGTGGTCCAATGTGTTTTAGGTGTATGTTGCTTATGTTATCAGGGCCACAGGCAGATGAGTGCTTGAGACTATGCAATATGAGTTTTGTCTGACTGTCTATGAAGGGTGTATAGTCTGAGTCTGTGGGAAAGTCTTTCTTACGTCGAATGGTGCGTCGGTCGTCAGGGTGAGATGTAAGATGGCTCGTCTGTGCAAAATGACGTATGAGTGCGTTTGCTTGTTGTCTGTTTGAGGGTAGATTATCTGTTGTTGTGATTATTGCTGCGTGAGAGCGTGTAGTGTTAGTGTTGGATAGTGTGATGCTGTTGAGTGTTTTGTACAATTTGCTGGTGTTTGTTTTGTGATCAAGTGTATTGATAAAGTTTTGCCAATTTTGTGTTTTTTGTTCATGTATTTTATTGGCAATCACAGTGTTTAGTGTTTGTATTTGGTCTGCTATGTTTTGAGGGATAGGTGTGGGGGTATCGTGTTTAAGTGTGTCACGTTGTCTGATGAGGCCTTGGATTTCTGGTGTGAAGTTGGGGTTGTGTGATTTTCTGTTGCCTCTAGGGATGTATCTCTTGTCTGCGTTTTGTATGATTGTATTAAAAGCGTGCACAGCATTGTTTATGTTTGTGATTGGTGTACTGTTAAGTGTTTCAAAATGTTGTTCTGTCTCTTCATTAAAGGCTTCCCAGTTAGCTCTCTTGTAATTGGTGTAAGTGTGTCTGTGGCCAGCTGGGGTGCATCTTGTTTTGGTGGTGATGATGATTGGAAGGTGGTCAGAACCAAGGGCTCCGACCACTCTCCATGATGTTGTTGGGGTTAGGCAGGGGGAGCAAAAGGTGATATCAGGAGAGGAGGGAGTGTAGAGGGCTTGGTGTGGGATATGTGTATGATTATGCGTGTTGTTCATGATAGTCAATGAGTCGAATTGAGTCTGTATATCAAGCCCTCTGTCTGTGTCAGGGTTGTCGACAAACCAGGCAGACGACTTGGCGTTGAAGTCACCACCCATGATCAGGTTGGGGATTGAGGTTAGTTGGCTGAGTTGAGGTCTGAAGGTGTTTGGAACTGTGGGGGATGATTGGGGGGGAATGTACATGTTAACTATTGTTAGTGTTGAATTGTTGCCTGTGCGGATACGAATGGATTGGGTTTCTGTTGTGTTATCTGTGGTAGGGAGGAGAATTTTGGTTGTGGCACTTGTGTCCACAAAACAGATGGAATGGTGGATCAGGGTGATGAGTCCACCGCCATTGCCGTCAGTCCGGTCTTGTCTGATGGTGGTGGCTGTGGCTGTGTAAGGGTGCTGGGTTGCTTCTTGAAGAAATACATGGTTATTGAAAGCTGTTCCCTTTCACACTTGAGCTCTTTTATAATTTCATTGTAGAGAGCAAATACAGCTTCAAACCCATTCTTCATTTTTATAGCTCTGTCAAGGGATCCCGTCATCCGGGAGGTGCTCAGATGAGATGGAGGGTGGGAGGTATGTGGAGTGTATGTAGGGATGAAATGGGTGGGAGTGTTTTTATGCCTTTCCCTTTTTGGCTACCTCCCTTGTAAGGGGGAAAAAGCCTTGGTATATGTATGTATGTATGTATGTATGTATGTCAAGGGATGGGTCATAAGACATGATAAAGGAAATGGTGTTCCTTGTGCTTTTTTGTATTTCTCCTAATTTGTCCAGCATCCATGCTTGTGGTGTTCCCTCCTCTTGTGTTTGTTCTTGCTCCTCCTTTGCATCTTCTTCTCTAAGTAATTCTTCTAACTCTTCCTCTGTTAAATCTTCTCCTGCATGGCCCAGCAGTTCATTACAAATTTCATGATCTTGCATGTCAGAATACCTTTCAACGCTCACAAGCCTAGTCAAGTTTTTTATCTTGAAAACTTCAGCATCAGAAGTTGGAAAGCCAGTGAAGTCATTGACAACTGAAGGCCACGTTTTTTTTTTTTCCAGCAAGAGTTAACACATTTTGAAGAGAGTTCAACATGGCATGTATTCACTATGGCTATGCAGTCTGCTATGTTTTATTTCTTCCACCATGCTCTGATGTCCACCCAGTCTTCATCAATGGCCTTTAGCAATGTAGAAGAGTTGTGGGACACATATTTTGCTTTAGGCACAGCTATGATGGCCTGATCCATGGGCTGAATTAGTAGAATGGTGTCCTTTGGAAGAAATTCTACCTGTATGTTAGGATGTGTGAATTTGAGTGAGTTGGGGTGGCCTGGGCAGTTATTAATTAGCAGCAATGCTTTGAATTCTAGCCCCTCTGCCCTTAAGTATCTTTCTACTTTGGGAACAAAGCAGTTATGGAACCAGTCGTTGAACAGAATAGCCATCATCCAAGCTTTTTTATTGACTAACAGTGGCAGTTGGTTCAAATCCTTCCCTGTAAGTACACAGGGCCTCTTCACTCTATAGAGTAACATGAATTTAATCATGTGTCCAGCTGCATTACCACACAATAACAAAGATATTATGTCTATGCTTTGAATCTGGGTGCCTTCCTCTCCTCTGAAGAAATAAATGACAATTCATGGGGTGACAATTCTTCATGTGGGTGTTCTAGTGACAATTCTTCATGTGATCCGATTATTGGGATAGTTTGGACACATGGAAAGGATGAGTGAAGAAAGATTAGTAAAAGAGGTGTGGAAGGCAGAGGTGGAAGGAGTGAACATGAGGGGATGACCAAGGATGAGATAGATGGATAGGGTAAAAGGGGCATTGGAAAAGAGAGGAATGTCTGTTGAGGAAGGACGGGAGAAGACATAAGGTAGGGGTGAATGAAGAATGGTTGTGTATGGATTATGCTATGATGCATGGAAGGGAGTGGGTAGGGGGTTAGGAAGTATGTGTGAATGGTATTTTGTTGCAGTCCAAAGGGATTTTACCCCATCTCTTTTTCTGCATGAGGGGATGGAGAGGGTGGGGGGTTGCCGATTAAATGAAGCAGCCTTGATGTGGATGTGCTGTGTCATGCAGTGATGTCCTGTCATCCAGTTGGAGCCAAGATAAAAGGAAGGGAGTGGGCTGAATGGGAGTGGAGTATGTGGGGATGGAGTGGGTGGAAGTGGATTTTATGCCTTTGTATTTTAACTACCTCCCTTGTAAGGGGAAAGGAGCCATTGGTATATGTATTATTATTATTATTGTTAGAGTGGTTTATTTTTGTCAGTATTAATAATTTATGTATTTTCTTCAGTCAACAGCACTCGGAAAATCTTGAGGAACTGAAGAAGATTCATGAAATTGAAATTGCTGGTCTATCAAAGCAGATTGATGAAATTGAAAAGGTGCAAAAGGAGGACCAGATGCGTCTACTAGAGAAGGTGCAATATCTTGAGGCAAATAATAAGTCCCTTTCAGAACAAGTGGAAGTAGAGAAGCAAAAGTCTGAGACACAACAAAATCAGGTATCTTACCTCAGTTTAGAGCTAAACAAGGCAAGAGAAGAGATAGAGAATCTTCAGAAGTTGAGAGAAAGTTTAATACAAGTTGAGAAATATAGGAATACACTTGAAGGCAAAATAAAGGAATTGCAGGAGGAGAGGTGCAAGAGAGAAGAAAATATAAAGGAAGTGAACATGAAATGCGAGTTTCTACAAACACAGGTTTTTGAGTGTGAGAGGAAAATAGATAATAGTCATCAGGAACTGGAAAGGGTTGTTGTGGAGGCACAGAAAAGTAAAGAGATTATACAGAAACTGAATAATGAAAAGGAGTGTAGAGAAAATGAATATGCAGAACATAGGAAACAATTTGAGAGAAGCATATCATTGTTAGAAGAAGAAAATGGTTCAGTTAAACAACTGTTATGTGAACGTAATGATGAAATTGTAAAGTTGAAGCAAGAGAAAGAGGACAAAAATTCTCAGATTAAGGAACTGAATGAGAGAAGTCAGCAGATTAGTCTTGAACTTGGAAAAGAACGTGAAGAAAAGTTAAAAATGGAGAACTTCTTAAAGAATGTTCAAAATGAAAAAGAATCATTGATTGTGGAAAAAGAACATTTGCAAGTTGAATGTTTGAGAGTTAGAACTCTGGAAAATACGTTTGAAGAATTAGAAACTGAGGTAAAGCTAAAAGTTCAGTTAGAAAATGAGTTGCACAAATTAAGACCACAAATTGAACAACTTCAGGGAACTTGTACATTACTTGAATCAGAGAATTCAAAGTTGAAAGTTGAATATCAGGAATATCAGGAACAGTGTCAAGGCCTCTCGCTAAAAGTTGAAGAGTTGACCGGAAAGCTAGAAGGAACAGATAATGCTCTTAAAGAATATGAAGAGCTGAGAACTCGTCATCAAGATTTAGAAAATTCATATGTATCATTGAAAGAGGAAAAAGAGAATCAGACAATGGAATGTAATAAACAGAATTCAGAGCTTTCGGAGAAAGTTTCTCTCTTGTCAGGTAAATTAGTGGAAACTGAAAACTTGTTCAGTGAACACCAAAACCTTTGTATTGCTAAATCTAGTCTTGAAAATAAAGTCAAAGATCTCACGCAAAAAATGCAAGAGGTTTGTTGTCAAAATGAAAACCTCACTGGTGAACTTAATCAGGCACTTGAAAAGATTGAACAACTTAAATGTACCTCAGATAGTTATAGAATAACTTTGGAACAGGATAAAAGTAGCTGTGATGCAGAGAAAGATCTACTTTTACAGAGATGTGAAATACTTGAAAAGGAACTAAGTGACTTAAGACTTCAACTTGATAGGGATGTGCAGATGACTGGCTTAAGAAAACCCTCTTATGAGGCTAGGATAGATTTTTCTGAAGGTAGAGAAGAGGAAAGGATGCTGTGTACTTCAAGTTGTAGTTCAGGAAAACAAGAGGAAACCTTGGAAGAAATGGCAATATCTCCCAGTCAAGGGCAGGAAGAGGAGTTAGGAATGACTCCCATAGCTTCTGAAAATCAGATTCAGAATCTAGAGAAGGTGAATAAAGAGTATCTGAATGAAATGAAAAAATTAAGGACAAATACTCAGGAACTACAATTCGTTATAAAATCTCTAGAGAATGAAAAGAGGGGCTTGAAGACAAGATTACATCACCTTGATCAGTCTTGGAAGACTTTAGAAGCTGACTGTACCAAGTTTGCAGAAAATATACAGAAACAGAATGAAATGCAAATTGAACTTCTAGAGATGCAGCTAAAGCTTGCTGATTCTGAAACCAGGATAAGAGAACAAGAAGTTGAAATAGCATCATACAAAGAAGCTTTGAGCAATCTTGATTCCGGTGCTCAAAGTAAGGTTGACAAAAGTAGAAGAGATTCATGTTTAAGGAGTGATTCTTTTGAAATGAAAGCAGTTAATTTTAAATTGAATGAAAGTTTAGAAACACTAGATAGATATAAATCATCTATTTCCTACCTACAGAAAGAACTTAAAGTGAGGATAGTTGAATTAGAAAGAAGTATGAATGAAAAAGTAGAATTATACAAGATACTGAGCTCGCATACCATTGAGGAGGAGGAGGAGAAAAGTGAGTGCACTGAAGAATCCCAGATGGATATAAGCACTAGTGACTCCTTATCGACTTCTCAGGACACAATTACCAGTAGTGGTCTCTTTACCTCTTCTCAATCAAGAATGGCCGAAGAGGGTAAGTCTTCAGACAATGATTACTTATCAAAAATACAGGGTGAAATGAAACTATTACATAAAGAAAATGAAGAACTCAGAGTAATGTTGTTGAGGCAACAGACAGTTCTTGATCTTCAGAACCTGCAAGCACACTCAATTCCAGTTCAGCCATTGGTATGTATAAGTACTGTATTGGGTTTCCCATCATACATTTTTTCAGTTTGTGAGTAAATAGTATTAACATACTAATAAGTCTGGAAGGAATTGTTAGGCTGTCTAAACTTGGACAGTTTCACTGACTAATGAAGGTTTTGCTTTGGAGATAACCTTATCAAGAATTAATGCTTTCCTTTTGTAAATACAGCCAACCCCATCCCTGGAAATGGATGACAGAATCACTTTAACTATAGGGGACATGCAAAGGAATTTAAAGCAATTGCTTGACATTTCTACGGAGCCGACTGACAAAGAAGAGGTAACTTCGAAAGTGAAGATGCTAGTTATGAAGGTGGGTGCTCATGGTATTTTTTTATGCATTTGTAGTAAACAGGATGAAATATGTACAGTGTAGTGTGAAGAAGTGAGATATACTGAAGAGGAAATATTAGATTATAGAAGATTGAGGATATTTACTATCTAATTGTATTTACAATAATGGAAGACATCACAAGATACAAAGGTGGACTCGGTGCTAGACAGGAAGGCACTGTGGGAGGTGTTGCAGATATATGGGATAGGAGGAAATCTGTTAAGGGCAGTCAAGAGTTTTTACAAGAATAATACAGCCTGTGTTAGAATTAGAAATGGAGAGAGTGAGTGATTTATGGTAAAGGTAGGACTCCTCCAGGGATGTGTCGTGTCACCATAGCTGTTCAATTTATACATGGATGGGGTGATGCAAGAGGTAAATGCAAGGGTAATGGGCCGGGGATTGGAGATGGTTAAAGAAAATGGAGAAAAATGAGAGATAAGCCAGTCGTTATTTGCTGGTGACATTGCTCTTGTAGCAAGATCAGAGGAGGGATTAAGGAAGTTAGTGACTGTTTTTGGGAAGGTGTGCAAAAGAAGTTGAAGATAAATGTGGGTAAAAGTAAGGTGATGAGATGTACAAGGGGAGAAAATGGCAGGATATTGGAAGTGAGTATTGAGGGAGAGAGACTTGAGGAAGTATTTACCTACCTAGTTGTATTTTACGGGAAGGAGACCTACACTCGTGGTGTCCTGCCTTTATAACACGCAGTGTCTAGTTTGCTCTTAAATTCGTGAATGGTTTTTGCACACACTATTGTTTTGGCCCATTTGTTCCAAGTGTCCATCACTCTGTGTGGAAAACTGTTCTTCTTCAGATCTTTTCTATAACTATCTTTTCTGAGTTTGTTTCCATGTCCTCTTGTGTTTCTCTTGTCCCAATTTGACAAGACCTCTCTATTGAGTATTTTTGTGCCCTTCATGATTCTATAGATGGTCAGTAGGTTGCCTCTCTGTCTTCTTTGCTCCAAAGTCAGTAATGCCAATTTAGCCAGTCTCTCTTCATATGACAAGTTTGAAAATGCTGGAGCCATTTTTGTGGTTGCTCTTTGTATTCTTTCAATTTTCTTTATATTCTTTTTGGTACTGGGTGACCACAATGTCACCACATATTCTAGTCTTAGGCCTTATCAGTGTGACTAATATTTTTTTTTAATAATTTCTTCATCAAAATAGGTAAATGCCACTTTTATTGATCTTAGCAAGTTATAGGATTCTCCAACAATTGTATCTATCTGTTTATCAGAAGACAAGTCGTTTGAGATAATTACTCCCAGATCTTTTTCAGATCCCACATTCTTTACCACCTTAGTTCCAATCTTATATTGTCCTGATATTCTAGTTTTACTTTTTCTGAACTCCATTATGCTACACTTCTTAATGTTGAAGTCCACTTCCCATTTTTGACTCCACTTCCAAACCTTGTTCAGGTCTTCCTGTAGTGATTCACAATCCATTTCGGTTTTTACTTTCCTCAATGATTTAGTGTTATCTGCAAAGAAGCTCATGTAACATTCCAAATCATCATCCATGTCATTCACATAAATAGCAAACATTATTGCTGGAGAGAGGGTAAAGTGCCAGAGGACTGGAGGAGTGCCTGTATAGTTCCACTTTACAAGGGAAAAGGGGACAAGTGTGAATGTAGTAGTTTCAGAGGGATTAGCTTGTTAAGTGTAGTTGGGAAGGCTTATGGGAGGATCTTGATTGAGAGGATTAGGAGAGGAACAGAGGGAGTAATTGGTGAGGAACAGTGTGGATTTAGGACGGGTAGAGGTTGTGTAGATCAGATTTTTGTGGTAAGACATATGTGAGAAAGCTATAGGAAAGGGGAAGGATGTTTTTTGGGTCTTTATGGACCTGGAAAAGGCTTATGACAGGGTAGACAGAAAGGCACTGTGGGAGGTTTTGCGGATATACGGGATAGGAGAAAAGCTTCTAGGAGCTGTCAAGAGTTTTTATGAGGGTAGTAGAGCTTGTGTCAGGATTAGAAATGGAGAGAGTGAGTGGTTCGAGGTAAAGATGGGACTTCGTCAAGGATGCGTTATGTCGCCCTGGCTGTTCAACTTATACATGGATGGGGTAGTGCAAGAGGTAAATGCAAGGGTAGTGGGTCAGGGATTGGAGATGGTTAAAGAAAATAGAGAAAAGTGGGAGGTGAGCCAGCTGTTGTTTGCGGACGACACTGTGCTTGTAGCAGGATCGGAGGAGGGATTGAGGAAGTTGGTGGCAGAGTTTGGGAGAGTGTGTGATAGAAGAAAGCTGAAGATAAATGTGAATAAAAGTAAGGTGATGAGATGTACAAGGTGTGAAAGTGACAGTAGTCTGGAAGTGAACATTAACCACTTCACTCCGGACTTAAATCTCGCGGGCAGCAGCCAATGCCAGCCGTACGACGTGTCGTAATAATACTCGCATCATAAAATATAGTCACCGCTTATATCGATCGTTCTCTCTTTCACCCGCGAATTTTGAAAACCACAGAGAATGGGATTCAGGGCACATTTGGGAGAATGTAAAAATACAGGGGCGACTACAATAAATATAATCAAGACGCCGATATGGCAGCGTTGCAAATCCACTTGCTCCTCATGACGCCTACGTAGGCGGCACCGTATGGAAGGGGTTAACCTCTTCCATACGGTGCCGCCTACGTAGGCGGCATGAGGAGCAAGTGGATACGCGAGGCTGCCATATCGGCGTCTTGATTATATTTATTGTAGTTGTCCCTGCATAACTGACATACTCTCTAAACTGGCTTCATCACATTTTCTATGGTTATCAAAATTCACGGGTGAAAGAGAGAATGATCGATATAAGTGGTGACTATTTTTTATGATGTATTATGACGCAACATCGTACGTCTTGCAGCTAATGCTGCCCGCGAGATTTTGGCCCAGAGTGAAGTGGTTAAGGGAGAGTGACTGAAGGAAGTGGATAGTTTTAGATACTTGGGTGCAAATGTGGCAGGAAAAGGTGGAGTAAAGATGGAGGTAGAATGTAGATTGAGAGAAGCGAGTAAATGCCTTGGTGGATTAAAAAGTGTAACGAGGAATAGACATGTGGGAATGGATGCTAAGAGGAGACTATATGAAGGAGTGATTGTGCCAACAGCACTGTATGGGGCAGAAACATGGAACATAAGAGAGGAAGAGAGAAGGAGTTTGAATGTGTTTGAAATGAGGTGTCTGAGAAGTATGATGGGGGTTACTAGGCTAGATAGAGTGAGAAATGAGGAGGTGAGGAGAAGAACAGGGGTGGAAAGGGGGTTGGGAGATAGGGTTGATGAAAGAGTATTGGGATGGTTTGGACACATGGAAAGAATGAATGAAGAAAGACTAGTAAAAGAGGTATGGAAGGCAGATGTGGAGGGAGTGAACATGAAGGGATGTCCTAGGATGAGATGGATGGATGGGGTGAAGGGGGCTTAGGGGAAGAGGGGAATGTCTGTTGAGGAAGGACGGGAGAGGACAGAAGACAGGGGTGAATGGAGAATGGTTGTATATGGATGATGTTGTGATGCATGAGGTGGAATGGGCGGGGGGGATGGGGGGTGAGGTAGTATGTGTGAGAAAAATTTGACGCAGCCTGAAGGGATTTCTCCCCGTCTTCTCCTTTTATGCATGGGGGGACAGAGAGGGGGGGGTCGCCGATTTAATGAAGCAGTCTTGCTGTGGATGTGCTGTGTCTTGCGACACTGCTTCTGACCCAGGGCAGTGGACAAGGTGCAGGGATGACCTGTCATCCAGGAGGTGCTAAGATGAGAGGGAGGGTGGAGGGGTGTGGAGTGTATTCAGGGATGGAATGGGTAGGAATGATTTTATGCCTTTTCCTTTTTGGCTACCTCTCTTGTAAGGGAGAAAAAGCCTTGGTATATTTAAGTATTATTGGAACCAATACAGATCCTTGTGGAACTCCACTAATCACCTCCTTCCAACCTGAATATTTTTCTCTGAATACTACACTCATCTTTCTGCCATTCAGGAAGTCCTCCATCCAATTTAGTAAGTTGCCTTGTATCCCTCCTATATTCTCCATCAGACTCAGACATTGTAGATATAGTAGGCTCTGAACTTCTGACTCCATCAGTCCAATTCCTGTGGTTCCTGCTGTTCCTCTTCAGGCTCCTCCATGTCAGATGGGGAAATCTGGGGCCAGCCACCGGGGCTGGGCAGTTCATCAATTAAGCCCTCAGAATATTCCGTTTCTGAATCATCTGACTCAAGCTGGAATGTAGGGATGTTGCTTGAAGCAGTAGAATCCCTGCTGGTTGATGGCTGTGGTTGTAGTAGTGGTGGATAAGTGGCAGGAGCTGCATAAAACAAAATAGTAAAAAAATATATATATACATCCATTTATTTTTTTATTTTATAAAAAACATTTTTTTTGTAAAAAACAAAACAAAAAAACAGCACATTCTTTTTGAGTTGTATCTATAGTTCAGAATGTGTTGCTATTGGTAAATGTTATTGTTTATTTTGTTTCTTTTATCAACAGAACTTAGAGGCCTTTATAGAAAATGTAAAACTCAAGAGTGACTCAACTACTATCTTGAAAAAACTAGTTGTGGAAGGGCTGCAGAATTTCATTATTTCATCTCTTAAGGTAAGCTACACATGCTTTTTATTTGGTTAGTTGTACATGTGTAATAATGATAATTGTTGCTTTGATATATATATATATATATATATATATATATATATATGTATATGCATACATATGTATATATATATATATATATATATATATATCTATAAGTATATGCATACATATGTATATATACATTATATGTATATGTAAATGTGTATGTGTATATATATATATATATATATATATATAAATAAATATGTATATATATGTATATATATATATATATATACACAGACACTCCTCAACTTACATTTTAGTTACGTTCCGAACGGCCGAACGTAATGTGAAAATGAACATAAGTTGTTACTGTACGTTCCAGTAATGTATGACCGTTCATACTGTACTACACATCCATAAATTCTATTAATGTATCTTATAAAACACCCCTAAATAATTATATATAAACATCTAAGTCTAAATAAAAATATTCTTCTAAAAAACGCTGTGGAAGTTGGGGATAGGTGGTATTACAGTGACACTTTGTCCTAAAAATATTCTTGAAAAAGCGCTTGGGTAAGTCGGGGTCAGGTGGTATTCTTCCTCGCGTTCTTCTTTGCGTTTTTCTTCGTGTTCTTCGCGTTCTTCTTCTCATTCTCCTTCGCTTTCTTCTTCGCATTCTACTTCATGTTCTTCGCGTTCTTCTTCGTGCTGGGGATCCCGTGTTGGGGTTCCGCCCCGAGGCTGAGGCCAAAGGGGAAAACGAGGGATTAGAGCGCGGAAAGCTGCAGCCATAGGCCGCCGTTTGCGAAGCCGGAAAGGGCGAAGCCCGCAGCTTGTAACATTGTAAAATAATAACATTAATTTCAAATAAATTAAATTCAAGCAACATAAAGTGAGATGGTGGAGGAGAAGGAGGAGGGGGAGGAGGAGGAGGAGGAGGCAAGGCACGTTCAGTCTGTCGTTTGTGCCATGTAAACAATGGACGCAGCGTCATGCGTAAGTATCGTTTGAATGTCTCATACTACGGAGAGCGCGCTAAACTCAAAAATTCACTTGCAATTTTTTTTTTTTTTTACAAATTTTTTTACAGTCAGTTCAAACATAAAATGAAAAAAACGTAAAACGAATGAACGTAAGTAGAGGAGCGTCTGTATATCTATGTATATATATATATATATATATATATATTTATATATACAGGTAAACGTCGACTTACGATGGCCGCGACTTACGATTGTTCGACTTTACGATGACGACGACGACGACATGATATGATAATTTAACCCCTTCCATACGGTGCCGCACACGTAGGCGTCATGAGGAGCAAGTGGATTCGCGACGCTGCCATATCGGCGTCTTGATTATATTTATTGTAGTCGCCCCTGTGTTTTTACATTCTCTCAAATGATTCATTCTCTGTGGTTTTCAAAATTCGCGGGTGAAAGAGAGAACGATCGATATATGCGGTGACTATATTTTATGATGCGAGTATTATTACGTCACGTTGTACGGCTGGCATTGGCTGCTGCCCGCGAGATTTAAGTTCCGTACTGAAAATACATATTATAGTGTTTGAATATGGTAAAAAGGATAAAAATAATTAAATAAACTACTGTACATGTTTAATAGGCTATATTCAGTATCTCTGGTGGTTAATATACAGGTAGGCTAGGTACAGTGACCACGGAACAGAGTGGGGATCGACTTACGATGAGATCGTCTTACGATGGTTCTATCGAAACCTAATGCCATCGTAAGTCGACGTTT
This sequence comes from Oratosquilla oratoria, assembly GCF_046742065.1. NCBI lineage: Eukaryota > Metazoa > Arthropoda > Malacostraca > Stomatopoda > Squillidae > Oratosquilla > Oratosquilla oratoria. The sequence continues at coordinate 14,755,791 of NC_134778.1, read as the reverse complement.
ACCTGTATATATATATATATATATATATATACATACATATACCAAGGGCTTTTTCCCCCTTACAAGGGAGGTAACCAAAACACAAAGGCATAAAAATCATTCCCACCCATTCCATCCCCAGTACACTCCACTCCCCTTCACCCTCTATCCTCCCTCTTAACTTGGCATCTCCTGGATGACGGGTCATCCCTGTATCATGTCCACTGCCTTGGGTCAGAAACAGTGTTGCAAGACACAGCACATCCACAGCAAGGCCACTTCATTAAATCGGCAACCCCCCTCTCCGTCCCCTCATGCAGAAAAGGAGAAGGAGAAGACTGGGAGAAATCCTTTCATGCTGCGTTAAATTTTTCTCACACATACTACCTCACCCCCTATCCCCCCATCCATTCCACCCCATGCATCACAACATCATCCATATACAACCATTTTCCATTCACCCCTGTCTTCTGTCCTCTCCCGTCCTTCCTCAACAGATATTCCTCTCTTCCCCAAAGCCCCTTTCACCCCATCCATCCATCTCATCCTAGGTCGCCCCCTCGTGTTCACTGCCTCCACATCTGCCTTCCATACCTCTTTTATTAGTCTTTCTTCACTCATTCTTTCCATGTGTCCAAACCATCCCAATAGTCTTTCATCCACCCTATCTCCCAACTCCTTTACCACCCCTGTTCTCATCCTCACCTCCTCATTTCTCACTCTATCTAGCCTAGTAACCCCTATCATGCTTCTCAGACACCTCATCTCAAACACATTCAAACTCTCTCTTCCTCTCTTATGTTCTATGTTTCTGCCCCATACAGTACTGTTGGCACAATCACTCCATACAATCTCCTCTTAGGATCCATTCCCAAATGTCTATTTCTCATTACACTTTTAATCCACCAAGGTGTTTACTCACTTCTCTCAGTCTACATTCCACCTCCACCTCCACTCCTCCCTTTCTGGCCACATTCGCACCCAAGTATCTAAAACTATCCACTTCCTTCAGTCGCTCTCCCTTAATGCTCACTTCCAGTCTGCTGCCACTTTCACCCCTTATACATCTCATCACCTTACTTTAACCCACATTTATCTTCAACTTACTTCTTTCACACACTCTCCCAAACTCTGTCACCAACTTCCTCAATCCCTCCTTTGACCCTGCTACAAGCGCAGTGTCGTCCACAAACATCAGCTGGCTCACCTCCCACTTTTCTCCATTTTCTTTAACCATCTCCAATCCCTGACCCACCACCCTTGCATTTACGTCTTGCACCACTCCATCCATGTATAAGTTGATCAGCCAGGGTGACATAACACATCCCTGAGAAAGTCCCACTTTTACCTCGAACCACTCACTCTCTCTCCATTTCTAATCCTGCCACATGCTCTAATACTCTTGTAAAAACTCCTAACAGCTCCTAGAAGCTCTCCTCTTATCCTCTATATCTGCAAAACCTCCCACAGTGCCTTCCTGTCTACCCTTTTATAAGCCTTTTCCAAATCCATAAAAGCCCAAATAACATCCTTCCCCTTTCCTATAGCTTTCTCACATATCTGTTTTACCACAAAAATCTGATCTACGCAACCCCTACCTGTCCTAAATCTACATTGTTCCTCACCGATTACTCCCTCTGTTCTTCTCCTAATTCTTTCAATCAAGATCCTCCGATAAGCCTTCCCAACTACACTCATGTATGCTACCATGAGGTCTCTTCTGTTCAACCCTTAAGTTTCAGCCTCCAGTTTCTCATCCTTAATGCTCACTTCCAGCCTACTGTCACTCTCTCCTCTAGGTGATGTCTCTATTATTTCCTAGGTGTAGATCAACATTTCTTGTGAACTTGGTCTCCACTAAGCATAGAATATTAGCCTTTTATACCATCAAGTAATCATAGTAAACCATCTAGATTAGCATAAGTTACTTTTACCCTTGTATTGCTTCCTGTTCTGTATTGCCCTTTTATCTCGTTTGAAACCATTTCTTCAAGCTGTTTGAAAACTCAAATAAAGGAAAAAATGCTTCTTCCTTTACTAGTTTCCTTGCTCTCGCACATTCATACTCAGTTTCATCTTCGTAATGCAGATGTTTTGAATCTATTTTGCTACTGACTTCAGACTTGCTGATTACCTCATTTAATATGACTTGCAACTTCAACTCCATTTGCATTTGATGTAAACTATTCTTCTTATATTGTCCTAATCTAAACATGTTGTCAATCTTATCAGTTGCATTCAAGTCCTTTACCATAATCATGGAGGTAATTTCTCTGCCATTTTGCCTTTTATGTTCTTGACTTATCTTTTATGATGTAATGTGGTCTTCTCACCATCCAACAATTCTGATACATCTAGATCTGTCTATACCTCTGACTACATCCTCCAACTCAAGATACTTTTCTCTGCTGTTCCATGATTTTATTATGAAGAATGTTGGTACACTAGTAATTTAATTTTTTTTATAACTGCAAAAACTTATGGAAAAATCATTTGAAGTAAACACAACTTACTGGTGAAGTAAAAGTGTCATACAGTATCACATACTGTTTTTAATTAGTTTTTTATAAAAGTATCTTGAGCGGGCAATGTCCATAATTAAAGGGACATGGTGTAAGATTGGCTCTCTATTTGACATTTACATTTGATGTTTTTCTTATGTAAAATTTTAGAAGGGTATATATGTGGCTGAAAGGGAGGAGTGGAGGTGGAGGTAGAATTTACATTGAGAGAAGCAAGTAAATACCTTGGGGGATTAGAAAATATAATGAGAAATAGAAATTTGGGAATGTATGTTAAGAGGAGGTTGTATGAAGGAGTGATTGTGCTGACATCACTGGGGCAGAAACATGGAACATAAGAGAGGAAGAGAGGTGTTTGAATGTGTTTGAGATGAGGTGCCTGAGAAGTATGATAGGGGCTACTAGACTGGATAGAGTGAGAAATGAGGAGGTGAGAACGAGGGTGGAAATGGAGTTGGAAGATAAGGTTGATGAAAGAGTATTAGGATGGTTTGGACACATGGAAAGAATGAGTGAAGATAGATTAGTAAGAGTGGTGTGGAAGGCAGAGGTGGAAGGAGTGAACATGAGGGGGCGACCAAGGATGAGATAAATAGATGGGGTAAAAGGAGCATTGGGAAAGGGGAATGTCTGTTGAGGAAGGATGAGAGAAGACAGAAGATAGGGGTAAATGGAGAATAGTTGTGTATGGATGATGTTGTGATGCATGAGGTGGAGTGGGTGGGGGATGGGTGGGGGTGAGGGAATATGTGTGAAAAATCAGATTGACACAGCCCGAAGGGGTTTCTCCCTGTCTTCTCCATTTCTGCATAAGGGGACAGAGAGGAGTTGCTGATTTAATGAATTGGTGTTGCTGTAGATATGCTGTATCCTGCAACACTCCTTCTGACCCAGGGCAGTGGATGAGATGCAGGGATGACCCATCGTCCAGGAGGAGCAAAGATAATAAGGAGGGAGGGTGGTGGATGGGAGTGGAGTATGTGGGGATGGAATGGGTGGGAATGGATTTTATGCCTTTGTTTTTTGGCTACCTCATTTGTACATACATATACCCAAGGCTTTTTCCTCCTTACACGGAGGGGGGGGGTTAGCTCCTTTGTAGGTGGGAAAAAGCCTTTGGTATATGTATATTGTACATCTGTCAGCATATAAACATATACTGACAGTGAGATATGAAGGCAAGAAATGTAAAGGAACAATTCACTGTGTATTGGTCAAGTGTTGCTGTTTACTTTTTTTTTTTTCATTCACTTAACTCGTTATTTATTTCGGAATTAGTCTTCTTTAGTTCACATGCTTCTCTGTTGACTTCAAAATAGTGTTTCCTTAAAACCACAATATCTTTCCTTAATTCCATGAATTCTCTCTCCCACGAGTTTCTATTTAAACTCATCTTTTCCATATCTATGATTCTACTCAAATTTCTTCTTTTGCACTTATCAAAGCCAGAAAATAGGCCATAGCTGTATAATCTACCCATCTTTCTTGGGGTTTCAAAGCATCTATTTACATTTAGTTTTGGTATAGCGCCTCCAGAGGGCTCTGCATTTATGTTGACATTTGAATCAAACTCGTCACTGTTTTCTCCTGATCTGCCTTGATTCCCTGGCATTTTCTCATGGTAGATATGTTCAACACTGCACAGAGATCATTTTGGGCAACCAGAAGTGCTCCCCCTCCACTCGATACAACCCAGGCTTCTTGCTTTACTTGTACTGTTGAGAATTTTCCTCTTATTCAACAGCCTGCAGAACTCTAGTTGACAACTGTTGACTCAGTGGTTCATTCATGTGTGTTGTGTGTAGGTGGGTCCTGATTGTTGGGCTCTGCAATCTGCATCTGAGTGTGAAAATGTGTTGTGAATAGAACACATTGTATTTTGTCTTGGGAGTTGTCTGCAGTCCTGAGTATTGTGGGAATTAGATTTGTGAAAATCACACCAGGTGGTGCCAAGGTGGTTGTTAAATGGTGCTTTTGTGTTATGGGGGTTAGTGAGTTGGTGTGTTGTTTATGGAAGAAATTGTATTTATTCTAGCTAGTTGGGCTTTGCTGAATCTATCCTGCATTTGTCTGTTATGTCAAAGATGTATTTAGATGGGGGAGGTGTTATATCAATGTCAACTTGCTGGACCTCTCTCACACACATTATGAGCAATGCCATATAAAACATGGCGAAATCAAAGAGATTTGCTACATCTCCCTTGACATAGTTTACACCGAGGTTGTTAGTTGAGACCCATGGGGATTTACCATTGAGTGACTATCTGATTGTTTTTGAAACCTCTGTACTTATGCCATGATGGATTGGAAGGAAGAGGGGTGTTATGCATGAACTCTAGGAATTTGAATAGGAAATGAAAATTATTCTGAGGCCTGTTGCTGAATAGTTTCCTAAGTTCTGAACAATATTCCAAGTATGAGAGGCCAGATTCCAACTTAAATTCCAATAGGCATGCAAGTTGTTTAAACTCATCTTTAGGATCAAAGTGGTTATTAATTATTGTCATTTTGTGGTTATCCTGGATTATGTTGTTAGTGAAACGGACCTTGCATGCTGCGATATAGTATATGATGGTTATGCCACTTGCTTTTGAAAAAGTGGGGGTATCATGATTTGTGGTAGAGAGGGTATAGCAGTTATGGACTAGCGTTGGGGGGTTTGGGCATGGTGTGTTTGGGTGTGGGGATTGATTGTCTGAGAAGTAATGGGATGGTTAGTGATTTGGACTGTGGTTGGGTTCAATTTGATTTGATTTGCAGCCTGAGTTGTATTGATGGTGGCAGGGGTGTTGGGGGGACTGTTTAGGATATTGGGAGGGTTCCGAGTCATGTCCTCCTGTGATTCATTTGTGTTATTTGTTACAAATGATTATAAAGGAGGAGCATGCCAAAAGGAGACCTTTTGGTCCATAACTAGGTCAAATGCAAAAAAAAAGATAAATAAATAACTAAATAAAAATTATAATGATATGAATAATAAATAAAATAAATGCATAGGTATAGTTAAATAAACAGGTAAATAGAAAATGATAAATTGACAGATTAATAATAAATGAAAAACAAGCAAATAATAAACAAATAAACAAATAATATAAGATAAATGGCAGGCATTACAGCATCTTGCTTAGGTGTTTATCTAAATGAATCTTAACCTCTTCACTCTGGGGTACATCGCACGTCTGGCAGCATTAGCTGCCCAACGTGCGATGTTGTGTCATAATAATCGTATTATAAAAAATAAAGTCAGTGCTCAATCGTTCGTACTCTTTCACCCGTGAATTTTGATAGCTATAGAAAATATGATGAAGCCAGTTTAGAGAGAATGGAGGTTACGTAGGTACGACTACAGTAAATATAATCAAGACGCTGATGTCGGCATCATTGCGTACCCAGTTGCTCCTCATGGCACCTATGTAGGCGCCACCGTATGGAAGTGGTTAAAGCTTCAGACTGAACTATATTGTGCTGCCTCTGCAGGAAGTTTATTCCATTCTTTAACTATGCTGTTGGTGAAGTTGTTTCTCCTCACTTCCAAATTAAATCTATTTCCTGACAGTTTGAGACCATTATTTCTTGTTGGATTCTCATTCAATGTGAAAATTTTGTCACTTTTGATGTCATTTCCTTTTAGAATCTTAAAGACCTGTATCAAGTCACCTCTGGGTCTATGTTTTTTTAGGGAAAACAAATTCATATGTTTTAGTCTATTTTTGTATTATTTTTTATATTTAGAATCAGTTTTGTGGCTCACTGTTGTACTTTTTCCAATCTGTCAATGTCTTTAATGAGATTTGGTGACCATATGGGAACAGCATATTCCAAATGTGGATAAACTAATGATTTATATAGCGTATTAATGAGAGTTGGGCTGAAAATCGATATATCGCGCAATCGGTCCTAGAACCTTATTTGCTTTCTCAGAGGCTGAAATACACTGCTTACATGATTTGAGATCATTACTGATAATTATGCCAAGATCCTTTTCACTATCCATGTTTGTTAACAAATTTCCAAAAAATGTAATCATACTATTATTTTTACCAATGTGCATAACCTTGCATTTACTTGTGTTGAATTTCATTAGCTGCATTTCAGACCATTGCTGTAGTTTATCTAAATGTTCTTGAATATCTAATTGGTTTAAGTGGTTTTGTATCATCAGCAAATTTGGAGACAATAGATTTCAGTCTGTGGTCTATATCATTTATATATATTATGAATAGAAGTGGCCCAAGAACGAAACCCTGAGGAACTCCACCCATAACATTTCTCCATCTAGAAGTTTTGCCATTTAGAACAACTTTGTTTTTGATCATTCAACCAATTACTAGTCCAACTTAATAGGTTACCACTTATTCCATGTGAAGCTAATTTAGTAGTCTTTCATTGGGGATGGTATCAAAAGCTTTTGCAAAGTCTAGATATATTAAATCAATATATCTTTTGTCATAATTTGAGATGACCGTGTTGTAGAAATCAAACAAGTTAGTCACACAAGAATGTTTCCATCTTAATCCATGCTGGCTATCATTTGTCAAACAGTTACTTTCTAGATGATGTTCGATAGCATCTCTGATGATAGTTTCCATAATTTTTCCTACGATTGAAGTCAAGCTTATAGGCCTGTAGTTATTTGGTTTCTTTTTGTCGCCTTTTTTGAATATGGGAGTAACATTAGCTAGCTTCCATTCTCTTGGGACATCTCCAGATATGATAGATTTCTTGAAAATTATTTCTAATGGAACAATAATCTCATTTTTCATTTCCTTTAAGATTCTTGGAAGCCAACCGTCAGGCCCTTGTGTTTTATTAACTATACACCTTTTAATTTTTTCTTTGTTATATTTACTGTAGTAAGCTCACCCAATACTTTTCATAGGTTTCAGTTTGGAGTTCACTTTGAGGTGTTTCATTTATGAATACTGAGCTAAAATAGTTGTTTAAAATATCACACATTCCTTCATTTGAATATTCAAGTTGACTGTAAGCAGATAATATTGGGCCAATGTGATTCCTAATAACCTTATTATCTCTAATGTAACTATAGTATTCTTTGGGATTCTCTTTGGATTTATCAGTGATATTCATTTTGTATTGTCTTTTTCATTTCTTTATTGTCTTTTAAATCTCTCTGTATTATTACATAACTTTGATAGTCATTAGGTACACCCGAGTACTTGTATTTCTAATAAGCTTTGATCAATTGATGCAGCTAGGTTCCTAGCCGCTGAATGTGATCGGGTGTTGTATGACATGATGTAAGTTTGTTTTTTAAAAGTACATACAAATAACTACTAAAATATATATGGTTTTAGGTAATTATATAATGGCAATATATTATATATCAATATTAAAATGAAAATAAAAAATAAATAATACTTCATGGTGGTTGATGTATATCACTTGTTAAAAAAATTGGGTAGGGTGTTGGTGATATTTGACTATTCCTAGAATATGTTTTAAATGATTAGGAAAGTATGTGTTTTTTTTTTTAATATAAGTATGATGATTTGCCATTTTTTTAAGTGAATATATTTCAATTGATTGTAGAGATGTCGTGAATATGAATTTAAACAATTGATTTATGAGAACGAATATATATGTTTGGGGGATGAAAAACCTTTGTGAGCAGAGATTTGCCCTTGGTTTGTCACTAAAGGTGAGAGGAATGGTGGGTGGACTGTAGGACTCGTAGAACTGGATACAGGTGCCATGGAGTATGGGCGTCGTGAAGGGCAGTGTGGCTATCTAGGCCATGCGAATTGCGAGGACTCGGTAGAGGTAGGCACCAGCATCTTGCCCACTGCCCTGGGTCAGAAGCAATGTTGCAAGACAGCACATCCACAGCAAGGCCGCTTCATTAAATTGGTGACCCCCATCTCTGTCCCTTCATGCAGAAATGGAGAAGACTGGGAGAAATCCCTTCAGGCTGCATCAATTTATTTTTGACACATACTCCCTCACCCCTCATCCCCCACCCACTCCCCCTCATGCATCACAGCATCATCCATACACAACTATTCTCCACTCACCCCTATCTTCTGTCCTCTCCTATCCTTCCTCAGCAGACATTTATCTTTTTCCCAATGCCCCTTTTACCCCATCCATCCATCTCATCCCTAGGTTGCTCCCACATGTTCACTCCTTCAACCTATGCCTTCCACACCTCTTTTACTAATCTTTCTTCACTAATTTTCCCATGTGTCCAAACCATCCCAATACTCTTTCATCAACCCTATCACCCAACTCCCTTTCCACCCCCATTCTCCTCCTCACCTTGTTTCTCACTCTCTCGAGCCTAGCACCCCCTATCATACTTCTCAGGCACCTCAGCTCAAACACATTCAAACTCCCTCTGCCCCATACAGTGCTGTTGGCACAATCACTCCTTCATACAATCTCCTCTTAGCATCCATTCCCAAATGTCTATTTCTCATTACACTTTTTAATCCACCAAGGCATTTACTTGCTTCTCAAACTACATTCTACCTTCACCACTCTTCCCTTTACCACTACTCTTCCCTTTACTGCCACATTCGCATCCAAGTATCTAAAGCTATCTACTTCCTCCAGTCTCTCTCCTTGTATACTTACATCCAGTCTACAGCCACTTTCTCCCCTTGTACATCTCATCACCATATATTTACCCACATTTATCTTTAACTTCCTTCTTTTGCACACCCTACCAAATTCTGTCACTAACTTTCTCAATCCCTCCTCTGATCCTGCTACAAGTGCAGTGTCGTCAACAAACAACAAGTGCATCTCCCACTTTTCTCCATTATTTTTAACCATCTCCAATCCCTGACCCACTACCCTTGCATTTACCTTGCACACCACCCCATCCATGTATAAATTGAACAGCCAAGGCAACATAACACATCCCTGACGAAGTCCTACCTTTACCTCAAACCACTCACTCTCTCCATTTCTGATTCTAACACAAGCTCTTCTACTCTCATAAAAACCCTTGACTGGTCTTGAAAGCTTTCCTCCTATCCCATATATCTGCAATATCTCTCACAGTGCCTTCCTGTGTACACTGTCATAAGCCTTTTTCAAATCCATAAAAGCCCTAAATACATCCTTACCTTTCCCTAAAGCTTTCTCATATATCTCTCTAATCACAAAAATCTGATCCACACAACCCCTACCTATCCTAAACCCACACTGTTCCTCTCCTAATCCTCTCAATCAAGACCCTCCCTAAAGCCTTCCCAACTACACTTAACAAACTGATCCCTTTGAAACTACTACACTCACACTTGTCCCCATTTCCCTTGTAAAGTGGAACTATGCAGGCACTCCTCCAGTCCTCTGGCACTCTACCCTCTCTTAAACAAGCATTAAATAACCTCACTAGCCAGTCTACCATCACTGTACCTCCATATATATATATATATATATATATATATATATATATATATATATGTATATATATGAATATATATATATATATATATTTTTTTTTTTTTCAACCACAAATCACTTTTAATTCCATGCCATTGCAGTCGAGACTGAAGAATCGCTCGATGGAGGCATTTGTTGGAAATTGAAACATGGACGAGCGGAGGATTCGAACCCAGCTAACCCGTAACAAAGTTACAGTGACTTAAACTAATGTGCTATCAAGAGAGAAATATATAAGGAGGGAACAGATAAACATGTGCCTAAGCAGAAACAGAAAAGGGTGTACATAAAGTGCTGGTATAATAAAAAGTGTAGCAATGCTAAAGATAGAAGAGACAAAGCTTGGAAAAGATGGAAAAGAGACAAAAAAGTGACTAAATGGCAAATATACATCAAACTGAGAAATGAATATGTAGACATATACGGAGAGGTAAAAAGAAACTATGAAAAAGATATAATAGAGAAATGCAAAGATCAACCTAAACTATTTTACAGATATGTAAATGATAAAATAAAAGATAAACATGAAATAGTGAAACTGCATGAAGGAAATAAAGAATACATAGAAGATGTAGAATTGGCTGAAGTAATGACCAGACACTTGAAGTCTGTATTTACAGTTGAAAGCTCAAATGTGGGGTGATGGTCACCAAGAAAGATCCCCCAAAATGGAAGAAATAATGGTGACACAGAAAGAAATTAGGGACCAAATAAAGAAACTTGATGTCAGAAAGTCGTATAGGCCAGATGGAATAGCGAACTGGATGTTAAAAGAATGTATAGATGAACTCACAGATAAAATTCACAAGATAATTGACTTCTCACTCGAAGAAGATAAAGTACCACAAGATTGGAAAAATGCAAATATTGTACCAATGTATAAGGGAGGAGATAAAGAAAATCCAACAAAATATAGACCTGTATGCCTTACAAGCACAATAGCAAAAAATAAATGGACTAAACACTTGGAAGAGAACAAGATACTAAACCCCAACCAATTTGGATTTAGAAGTGGAAGATCATGCACTACAAACTTAATATGCTTTTACTCAAGATTAATAGAAATAATACAAAAAAGAGGTGGTTGGGCGGACTGTGCCTTCCTGGACTTACAAAAGGCTTTTGACAAAGTACCACACAAAAAGCTAAGAAAAATTGAAAAATAGGTGGAATACAGGGAAAATTATTGGAATGGATGAAAGACTTCTTGAACGGAAGAAAAAGGAGAGTGGTACTTAGAGAAAAGAACTCAAACTGGGTAAATATGATAAGTGGAGTCCCCTAAGGCTCCATATTAGCTCCAATAATATTTGCTGTTTATATAAACGACATGGATGAAGGAATCGATTGTTATATAAACTTCTTTGTAGATGATGCAAAGCTATTGAAAAGAGTAAGTAAAGAAGAAGATTGCACATCTTTTCAAGAAGACCTGGACAAAGTCTGGAAATGGAGTATAAAGAACGAAGTGAATTTCAACATTAAGAAATGTAGTATAATGGAATTTGGAAAAAGTTAAAATAGAATATCTGGTTAATACAAAATTGGTACAAAAGAAGTTAAAAAAGTAAACTTAGAAAGAGACCTAGGAGTAATTATCTCAAGCAACATGACACCAGACAAACATGTAAACAAAATAGTTGGAGAAACTTACAACTTAATAAGATCAATGAAAGTGGCCTTTGACTACATGGACGAGTAAATGGTAAAGAAAATACTAGTTATACTGATAAGACCAAAATTAGAATATGCAGCATCACCATGGACACCTAGTAAAAAAAAAAAAAAAAAAGAAACTAGAATTCATAGAGCATTGACAAAGATGGCACCAACACTTAGCAAGTTGACATATAACCAAAGATTGGACAAACTAAACTTACTAACTCTGGAACAAAGAAGAGAAAGGCAATTTGATAACCATCTACAGAATTATGAAAGTGATGGAAATCCTTGATAGGGATGACCCACTTAAATAGGACAGAAGAAATACAAGAGGGCACAAGAAGAAATTTAAGAAGGACAGTTACAGAAGATTTGAAAAAGAACAGCTTTCCACACCGAATAATAGATACATGGAACAAATTGAAAGAGAAAACAGAGTGCTAAAACTATACAGGATTTTAAGAAAGAACTAGATGTGGAAAGATACAACTGTGGGTCACTACAAGCATAGCTCTTCTCCCGCAAAATACAACTAGGTAAATACACAAGGGGACATAAACTCAAAAAGGACAGCTATAGAAGAGACATGAAATAAAACTTTTCCACACAGAGCGGTGGATCTCTGGAACAAACTGGATGAAACAATAGTGTGTGCAAAAACTATGCACGAATTCAAGAGCAAACTAGACACTGCAAGATACAAAGACAGAACACTTATAAGCATAGCTCCCCTTCCTGTAAGATACAACTAGGTAAATACACACACAAACACATACCAAGGGCTTTTTCTCCCTTATTAGGGAGGTAGCCAATTCAAAAGGCACATACCTATGCCCACATATTCCACTCTCATCCACCACCCTTTCCTCCCTCTCATCTTAGCTCTTCGTGGATAACAGGTCATCCATGTATCCTGCCTACTGCCCTGGGTCAGAAGTAATGTAGCAAAACACAGCACATCTACAGTAAGGCCACTTCACTTAATCGGTGGTACCCTCTCTCCATCCCCTCATGCAGACAAAAAGAAGATGGGAGAGAAATTCCTTCAGGCTGCATCAAAATATCATTCATACATAACCATTCCCTACTCCCCCACCCCACCTCTCCCTTCCTTGCATCACAGTATCATCTATACACAGCCATTCTCCACACACCTCTCTCCTGCCTTCTCCCTTACTTAATAGACATTCTCTGATGGTTCATTGCCCCTTTCATCCTATCTATCCATCTCATCCTTGGTCATCCCCTGAAGCTCACTCCATCCACTTCTCCCACACCTCTTTTAGTAATCTTTTTTTACTTATTCTTTCAATGTGTCCAAACCATCAGTGTGTGTGTGTATATATATATATATATATATATATATATATATATATATATTATATATATATATATATATATATATATATATATATATATAATTTTTTCATATTAGCTGCATGGGGCAGAGAAACAGATTGGAGCTTATTTTCATAGTGGAGTAGAACCACTTACAATTGATAAGTCAGTAAAAAAAGTGTCATTTATATCTGTGTTATATTCATGGTACAGTGCATCCATAATAGAACAAACATAATTCCAAAACACCAGACCATATTCGAGGGAGAAAAAAATCTTGAGGACGTCATTGTAATCAGTCAAACCAACTGTATTTTGTTTGTGGATAAAATTCCAACCCTTAAACCTGGAACCCAAAAGTTAGGTTTGCTTCTTAGACAAATTTAATTTTAATATGAGATCATTAAGATTTTGACTCTGCAAATATGGTTCACTTAAGGACAGGTTGCTTTAAATGTTGGTACATATTATCTTTTACCGAGTCTACTATCTCATCACCAGACTCATTATCACTCAACATTATATTTCTTGGGAGCTTTGGCATAGGTAATTCCTGACTGTGAGGGGCCACATGGTAAAATAGGATATTTAACAGTGTGCTGTAATCTTTATGTTATACCACTTATATTTGTCAAGCAGAAGTAGTAATGCAAAGGGAGATCCTTGGATTCTTTCTAAACTATAGGGATGGTAAAAAAAAATACAGTGTGAAACTTTTGCCCCTACTATAAGAAGCCCGACACATGATGCAACAAATATCTGGGGCCCAACTTCTATATTGGTCACCCACTTTACAAAGTAATATTCATAGCATTTTTCAATGGGGGTGTGTGGAATAATCTTTTTGTGATTGAATGTTAATTCCCTACAGATGTAGTAGAAATAATTTTTACTATTTACATTATACACAAAAAAGAATGCTGATTACTTTTAACTTCTACAATCTCTCCTTTTTCCTACCTTCCTTAAATCTCTCCTTGACCACCTCTATGAACCCATCTCTTTAGCACAGTATTGTCTCCAAAGGTAGAAGTGCTGGTTATCAGTGATAGAATACAAAATGCTATTTACAAAATTTCGTGGTATCATAAAGGTGGTTGGAGTATCAGCACAACAATTGAAATACACAAAACTGTAATCTGTCAACTGAGTGGGAAAGACATTATATACTGACTTATAACTTGCAGTTGTCAGAGAACTGCAACTTAGGAGTTGGCACTGATTGAATGACATCAATATTTTCAGACATGCCTCTGCAGGCCTCTGTTGACTAATTTATCTAAATTTGCATTTTAAAAAAGAAGTTATTGCACTTCACACACTATGAAAATAGTTGTGATTGTTAATTTTGTATAAAACGTTTTGTAGAGCACTGGCAAAATATACTGTATAATGATATACAGGTATGCTGAAACATAGAACTATTGGTGTTAGAGAAATTCTGATAACACATTTGGATTCAGTGTGCAAAAATACAGATGAAACATTATTTTCCATGGGACAAAATCTTTGTTGGCCAGTGTAATTGGAGACACAGAGACAGGAGTCATGAACATAGCTCCTATTCTGTTTGTTACAATCAGGTAAATACATATGACAGTATTAGCTTGACAAAACATGCTCAGTGATGACATGCATTGATACATTTTACTATATGATATCACTACTTAAGAGTATCATGTCCTCCATAATGCTCTTTGTTGTCCACATAAACTATTCTTCTAAGAAAGCCTTCTACTCATGTTTATTGTGTTAAACAAGAGAAATATTTGCAATGCATGGGAAGCTTTACTCTCAATGCCATAAATAGTTTGATCATATATGTATATCTATGTATTCGAATGCAGCATGTATACTGATATTTCTCAGTACTGTATATATTAAAGTATAGATGATATTAAGGGACTTTTTCAATTGAAGTACCCAGTAAGAAAGGAAAATTGAAACACTGAATGAAGGATTTTTTTTTTCTGGTGTTGGACAGATAATGCAGCAAGAAGTAATCTTGAAGTTGTAGCCATTTGAATGCAGTTGTAACTGTTGTATAATATACATGGTTGGAAATTATGTTTCTTTGTGGCAATGAGGGTAACAATGAGAGGAATTGTTTTACAAGTGAATAATTAGAGGTCTACAAAATGCATTATGCCCAAAAGGAAGAATGATAAGTAACAAAAGTACATGTTTGTGTTGATTGTATGTACATCTCACTACAGCAGAATCAGAGGGTTTCTTATAGTCATCACATCAACAAAGTACAAAGGCCTTCCACTACTTAGCTGGGAGCTTAATGGACAAAGGCATGATCTTGTAGTTAGTTACATAGGCAGTGGAACAGTAGGAATTGGAGAACAGGTGTAGAAGCATTTGTAGGTGAACAACAAGGATGTTAGAATGGGTTAAGAGATGTAATCAGGTTGAGAGGTTTAGCCTAAGCAATACCAGCATAGTATGACTCAAAGGAAGTTAGAACAGTGTGGTAGAATAGAGATAGGAAGTTGCATGAACTGTACAGGAAGCTTCAGAAGAAATATCAAGGAGTCGGGAGGGCTCAAGGGAAAGAGCAAGGATTCATGTAGAAGGATTCATGTCAGCAAGTAGAGTAGGGTCAAGATGGAGGTGGGAGCTTATGGGGAGAAGGGCAGATTATGAAAGATGTTTATGCAGTTATAGACATAAATGAGTGCATTATTAGGATATACACAGTGCCATACACCAACAGGGGCTGAGTAGGATTGTAATTGCACAATTATTAATAGCAGTACTCTTAATCTTTATTGTAGCATAAACTCATAGAACAAGGCATTGAAACATGATAGCAGCAAAATTCCTTCACCTAGGAAAAGTTGGAGAAAATTGAATGTGTTTTATATGCTTTGCATTGTTTATGGGTTTTGCTGAGACTTTTTTTTTTTTTTTTTTTTAGTAGAATGTTAGGTTCACCATTGTTACTGGTTTGCCTAGTGGAAAGGATTTGACTGGCTGTTCACTTCTTATCTTGTATTTTCATATGCAATATTATTTTCCCAAAGGCTTAAAATTAAAGTGACTTGCTGCATCATATGACTTTTTTCCACAAAGAGAAAATGATCAATATATGAGGAATATTTTAACATCTTTGCCATCAGTATTGGTGAGTATAACTGATGTGTGATATATAGGCAATGGAATGGGAATGAGCTTTAATGGCATGCGACATGATGTCATGAAGCTTGTTGAGGAGGTGTGAGGATGGAGGTACTGTAAGGATAGCAGTGTCATTGGTGGTGGCAGCGGTTGCGGCATGATGGATTAGAAGTTTGGAATGCATGAAAATGCCTACTCCATTCCCCTCAATGCATTTATTCGGTTGAAGTGACTGTAGAGCATCTTGGGCAGATCCAGTTAACTGTCAGTAGAGGGGTCAGTGAAATCTGATCACACTCTGCATTTCATCGCTGGTGATGAACGCATGGGAGTGCATACACTTTATACTCTTCTTCATAGGAGCTAGTGCATTGTCTATGTATTATCATTGACGAGCTGGTCAGTGTCGCTGGTAACATAAACATTGGTGTCTGTGTCAAGAGAGCCGTGGTGCCCAGGAACAAGGCGCTGTTGACGACGCTCACACCACCAGCAACACACACGTGTTACTAGACACAGTGTGGCTGAAGATACCTGGAAAGCACAGGGGTGATTAACTTTTTTACTGCAGTGAAGGGGTTATCTGGATAAAATTAACTGGGGTGAAGCATACATTATACAGGGCTTATCAGAAAATAATAGATTAATCAATCCATTGCCCCAGGTCTCTCTTGCAGGAGACTCATGGTGCCATCTACATACAGACAACACAAAACACAAAACCAGTAACATTTTATTCACATATGTAAAATAACCTAGCCCAAGTACCCTACACTACTTCCATACAAAAACATATCCACACTTTTTTTCACAAAGCAAGCACTCCTCAACAGACTACCAAATTCTCCATTGCACTGGACTCTCAGAAATCGGCAAAGTAGAGAAAACTTTCCCAAGACAAATAAAAACTGCACTAGCATGCCAGTGTCCAGGCCACCACTCTGCATTAGAACAATACCTGTAAAATATTGGTCTGGGAACGGAAACCAATTGCCCCAGATGTAACCATCATACAAAAGACAGAGAACATTATCCTCATTGCCATGTGTTCACCCTTTTCAGACAACAGCACAAAATCTCTACACTGAGTGACCTGTGGACTTAGTTGATGACTGCAATAGATTTCCTGAGGGCTGTGGGTCTCCTGCAAGAAATAACAGGGGTAGGGGTGGGGATAATATATTGATTGATTGATCTTCATCTTGATGTTGTTTGACCTCTGGTTTTTTAAGCTGTGCAACAGCAGTGAGTCAAATTTTATGTAGTGCATCCAGTAGCTATTGCTGACTCTTAGATCACAAATTTTTATGTAACTCATAAAATGCTGTGTTATAATTACAGATTTTTGTTCAAAGTGATTTTATTATTATTTATTTGGAGTTACTCCGTAGAATTCAGTCTAATTACGCAAAATCTGTTAAAATTCGTTAAAATACCTTGGAACCAACCTGTAGCTCATGGACGTTCTGTGATTTCAGACTTGGCAGGACTGTAACGTCACTAATATGTTTTGCATCTGTGCATGTAGACAGATTTAGACATGGAATGTGCTGGAGTGTTGGAAGAGCTAAACATGCAATTAGCCATTTTCTTGATTTACCTGGTCATCCAGGAGGTACCAAGATAAGAGGGAGGGAGGAGGGTGGAGAGGAGTGGAATATATAGGAAATGGAATGGGTGGGAGTGGTTTCCATGCCTTTTTCTTTTTGGCTACCCCCCATGTAGGGGGAAAAAGCCTTTGGTATATGTATGTATGTACCTGGTCATCGGTGAATATGTACAGGAGTGGGTGGGCAACAGCAGCAGCTGACAGAAAGAGTGTGGCCCAGGGGAGTGCAGCCTCATCCTCGTGGTAATGACGCGGCCAGGTCACGCACCGGTTGGAGGCGGCGCAGGAGGAGTCAACAACAACATGCACCAGCAGAGGCGTCACGGCGGCTAGTGTCAGCCCCCAGCCCACGCCCTGGACACGCCCGCAGTTGTTGTTGTTGTGACTCGTGATGTTGGAGCTATTGTTGGTGGTATTAGAGTTCCTTCCTGGGATGATGATCCCACTGCGCCTGGGGGGAGATGGGATTGAGGTCAGGAATAACAGTAACAACATCAATGAGAAGTGTATGGAGTTCATTTACATTATAGGATTGACTTCATGTTATCACTTTACTCAAGAGTAACTTAAGGAACTATCTTTACATGTGTGGAAGAGAACAGATACAGTAGAAGGCAAGGCAATGCCAACTGTGCATTAAATTTTGGAAATCCTTGGATCTATGAGTATCCAACACGACTCTTATTTGAGCTAGTGTACATACATACATACATACATATCTGAATACTCACGGGTGTCCAGCAATGGGTGCCTCCTCAGGATCATGTTGGTGAGCCCGTGGACCTACTGCTCCTCCTCCCCCTCCTCCTCCTCCTCCTCCTCCTCCTCCTCCTCCTCCTCCTCCTCCTCCTCCTCGACCCCTTCCTCCACCTCCTCCTCGGCGGAGTCGGCCCGAGCTGACAGCAGCCTTGGCCTTGGCAGCGCGGGTGGAGGCCCACATCAGGAGCACAGCTGCTACATGGAGGCCGACCAGGAAGGTGAGGAAGGTGGTGAAGGACAAAGGCCAGAGTGTGGACAGGTGGCAGCTAGCATCATGGGCCTCCCAGCTGTTCCAGCCAGCGTAGGGAAGTACAGAGATCATGCCAGCAAAGAGCCACACACCACCTGCTGCTGCACCCCAGCCCACCAGATTGCTCCCCGCTGTCATGTACCTTAAAGAGCAGGATCCAGTGTTAGAGCCCTACATTTGGTACATATCTGCATCTAATGTTAACTCATGCTTTTCCAGATGTCCGAATGCATTCATGGCCATACTTACTCAATCACACAAGAATTGCCCGCACACATTCACTTGCATATGCACTTCAATGTGGACTTTAATGCACTACTTTCTTATCCCCATTTTACATTTTCTTTTCCCTTCATTTCCATAATACCCTTTCCCTCCTCTTGTCTTTTGTTCAGCTGCGTATTTTCATTCCCCCTTTTCACACACTTGACTTTGTTGCTCTGTTATCTCTGCACACTCCCTACTTTTCCCCTCCCCCTTTCTCTGTCTGTCTATCCCAGCACTCCCTACCTCTTGTGCTACCTTTACTGCCCTTTCATTATTCTTCCCTCACTCTACAATCTTGTCTAATTGTAAGTTGGTTGGACATACTATGCCCTTGTGTGGTGACTCACATCATTATACTTTTAGCTTGTTCATTGCTTTAGCAACCCTTGGCATGTCTATCCACTAGCTGTCTTGTTACCCTCCTGTCTTGCTCCCTCTCAAATTACACATGCGCATGCACATGGAAGTTCTTGATAAAGATGACTTATTAAAATGGGACAGAAGAGAAACAAGAGGACACGAGAAGAAGCTAAAGAAGGACAATTACAGGAGTGATTTGAAAAAGAATAGCTTCCCACACAGAGTGATTGATGTCTGGAACAGACTAAATGGGGAAACAGTGAGTGCCAGAACTATACAAGATTTTAAGAACAAACTGGATGTGGAGAGATACAAAAGCAGGTCACTACGAGCATAGCTCTCATCCCGTAAAATGCAACTAAGTAAATACAACTAGGTAAACACACACACAAGAGGAGGGAAAGACTAAAGGCACTGCGTCTTCCAACTTTGAAAGATCAAAGAGAAAAAGGTAACACGATTACAATGTTCATGTCACTTAAGGCGATAGATTGCATTGATAGGTGAGATCTCCTGATTAAAGATGGGAGGTCTTTAAGAGGTCATGGAAGTAAATTAAAAAAGACCACAGGTCAAAAGGATGTGAAGAAATACAGTTTTCTATATAGATGTTTAAATATGTGGAATAGCTTGGGTGATATAGCCCAATGTCAAACAATACATGATTTCAAATCTAAACATGATAATTGGAAATCAAAGATTAAGTCAGAACTGTACATGAATTTGAGTCAAGGTATGTTAGAAGATTAGAGAATAGGAAATAGGACCCAGTGAACATTGCTCCTTTCCTGTATACCACAATTAGGTAAATACGCACACAGTGGTTAGAGAGCTTAGTGGTGAAGGACCTTTTTCTGGATTTACTGGGTACAGGAAAAGACTTTTTGGTGAAATTATAGACATAGGGAGAAGAGATTTGTGAAGGAATCATGGAAGCAGGAGATTAACAATCTAAAGAAAGTGAATCCTGAAATAAATACGGAAGTGAGTTTTTTAAAGAAAGTAAATGCTGAAATAAATAAGGAGGTAAGTGCATTAAAAAGAGAACTGGTTGAGTTAAAATGTGAAAATGAGAAGCTGAAAAATAATGATACCACTAATAGTGTGACCATAAAGAAAGAGGTAAATGAGCAAATAAAGGCAATGACCAAGAAAACTGGAAGAAATATAGGAGAAGATGATTTACAACAGCTCAGGAAAGAATGGAAGACCAAGAAAATGATAAGATAATTTTTAAATTGTGCATCAACAAATGAAGGAAAATGCCAAAGATGTAATCATTTAGGTAATTAAGGAGAAAGAAAATCTGGTAAGAGGTACAGTAGACAAAAAGAAGTGTATATGGTCTAAAGGAAAAGCATGACCATATTTGTTCCCTGAGAGATAAAGGAGAGAAAGAATCTACAAGAAAAGTTCTAAAAGTAGTACAAGACGAAGAGCAAAAAATGAAATAGAGGAAGTACACAGAGTGGTAAATTATGCAGAAGAAGTTGACCTCTAAAGATCAAATTAAGGTCACAAATGGCAGCAGAAGAAATATTAGCAAAAACAGGAAGTGAACACCATAAAAGTATATGGATAAAAAGACATGAATAATGAGGAAAGAGAAAAGACATTTAGAAGCCAAGCTAAAAGAAAAAAAGAACAGAGACCGATGAAAATGAAGTTCTATTGGAGAGTGTTAGATATAAGACTGAAGAAGTCGACCCCTAAAGATCAAATTAAGGTCACAAATGGCAGCAGAAGAAATATTAGCAAAAACAGGAAGTGAACACTAAAAGTATATGGATCAAAAGAGACATGAATAATGAGGAAAGAGAAAAGACATTAAGCCAAGCTAAAAAAAAAAAAAAAAAAAAAAAAACAGAGACCGAGAAAATGAAGTTCTATTGGAGAGTGCTAGATATAAGACTGAAAAAATTATATACTGAAGAAAAAGAAATGTAAAGAACAGAGAATGAGATGGAGAGAGCAGAAAATTAAATGTGGCTTATACTAATATAGATTGATTAATCTCATGATGAAATAAACTAAATGATTACCTGTCAGAAGAAAAACCAAACAATATGGGAATTGTGGAGACAATATTAAGGGGTCCACTATTACCAGTGTTGGGCATGGATTATATAATTACTGTCTTAGAAATAGATAGGGGAAATGGGGTGGAATCATGTTCTTGGGTAAGAAAAACTTAAATGTGATGAAAGTTACAAATGGAAAGTACAGGGTGGAGATAATCACAATAAAAGTTGAAGATAGTGACATGAAAAGTAGGAAGTTTGCAGTGATTTGCCTCCAAAAATGAAAATGGAGTCTTGGAGAGAGAGAGATTCTTGAATGTTAGAAGATACAAGGCTTTCATTAAATGAGATGCTGAAGGATGGAGGAAATGTGGTACTTATGAGAGATTTCAATTGCAAAGAAATCTGTTGGGAAGAGATGACAGTGAAAGGTGGAGAGGATCTTTGGGGAAATGTATTATTTGACTAAAGAACATACAATGGGTAAAAGAAACCACTAGATTTAGAAATAATGAAGAACTGTTTAGACTAAATTTATTATGTCAGAACCAGAAATTGTGGATAAAATTGAATACAAGACACCAATTTTGAAGAGTGATCACATATTACTTGAATTAGAACTAAAGGAGGACCTAAAGGGGCCTCAAACTGGATACTTAAATAATGTGCTTGCACCAATAATGTTTCTTGTCTGCATCAGTGACATGATGAAAGGAACAAGAAGCTATGCCAACATGATTGGAGATGATGCAAAAATTATGAGAAGAATGAAAAACAAGTAGGATGGTAGACTATTGCAAAAAGGTCTAAACACTATTTTTGTATTGAGCCAAAAATGGGAATTGAAATTCAATACCAAAAATGCTAAAGAAGAAAAAGACTTTGGAGTGTTGATAAAAGACAACTGTTTGCTCGACAGACATAGCAGGATTGTGGGAGAGACATATGGACTACTGCAGATGATTAGAGTGACGTTTGACCTTATAGATGAAGAGATGATGAAAATAAAAACTCGAAACCCTGGTACATCTAAGACTGGAATATGTGTCAGTGGTATGGTCCCCACACAGAGTGAAGGATATAAACAAAATTGAGAGAATACAAAGGACAGCAACCAAACTGGTCCCCAGCCTGGCAGATAAACCAAATGAAAAAAAGACTAGATGTACTGGGTCTACCAACTTTGAAAGATTGAAGAGAGAGGTAATATGATTACAATATTCAGGTCACTAATGGGAATAGATTGCATTATTGGAAGAAATCTGATTAAAGATGGGAGGGGTATAAGAGGTCGTGGGAGTAATTAAGAAAGAGCAAATGTCTAAAGGATGTGAAGAAATACATTTTTGTATAGATTCATAGATGTGTGGAACATCTTAGAGGGTGATATAGCCCAAGCTCAAACAATATGCGAGTTCAAATCTAAATATGATAATTGGAAATAAAAAATATAGATTAATTTTGAGCTGTACATGAATTTAAGTGTAGGTATGTTAGAAAATTAGAAAATAGGAGATGGGACCCAATGAGCATTGCTCCTTCCCTGTATACTACAATTAGGTGAATAAGTATTGAATGAATATACTCACATTTGTTGACCATTTTCAGAATTATGAAAGGGATGGAAGTTCTCGATAGAGGTGACTTGATACAGGTCTTTAAGAGTCTAAAGGGAATTGACAACATCAAAAGTGACAAAATTTTCACATTGAATGAGAATCAGACAAGAAACATTGGTCTCAAACTATCCGGAAATAGATTCAATTTGGAAGTAGGTAGAAACAACTTTGCCAACCGTGTAGTTAATGAATGGAATAAACTTCCTGCACAGGTAGTGCAATGTAGTTCAGTTCGAAGCTTTAAGAATCATTTAGATAAACACCTAAGCAAGATGCTGTAATGATTATAATTTATTTTATATTATTTGTTTTTTTGTTATCATTTGTCTGTTTGATTTTCATTTATCATTTATGTGTAAATTTATTATTATTTACTGTTTACCTGTTTGTTATTCAACTATACCTATGCATTTATTTATGTATTTTGTTTGTTGCATACATTATTATAGTTTTTATTATTATTATTATTTCGCTATTATGATTTTTTTTCGCATCCGACCTAGATATGGACCAAAAGGTCTCCTGTCAGCAAAATCCGCCTTTGTAACAAGAGGACACGAAAAGAAACTAAAGAAATACAGTTACAGAAGAGACCTGAAAAAGAATAGTTTCCCACACAGAGTGATCGATGTCTGGAACAAATTGAACAGTGAAACAGTGAATGCCAGAACTATACACGATTTCTAGAATAAACTAGACGTGGAGAGGTACGAAAACGGGTCACAACGAGCATAGCTCCCGTCCCGTAAAATACAATTAGGGAAATACATAAACACCCAGGAACAAAGAAGAAAAAGAGGTGGTGTATTGACCATTTACAGAATCGTGAAAGGCATGGAAGTCCTACAGAGAAGACTTATTAAAGTGGGATAGAAGAAAATAAGGGGACATGAAAAGAAACTCAAAAAGGATAATTATAGAAGAAATCTGAAAAAAAAAACAGTTTTCCACACAGTGGTGGATGTCTGGAATAGATTAGACGAAACAAAGGTGTATGTAAACACCATACAAGAATTTAAGACAAACTAGGTGTTGCTAGATACAAATACGGGTCACTACGAGCATAGCTCCCCTTCCCATATAATACAACTAGATAAATACACATGGCATCGCTTTATTACGAGCCGATTTTTTTTTTTTTTTTTCTTTTTTTTTTCTTTTTTAAGGTCACAGAATTACCCATATAAGCTCTGAGCTCTCAACTAAGAGGGTAATATCTGGTGATCACGAGTCCAACACATGATCCAAGACCATGATGGTTCACACATACACCACACAATACAATTGCACACAACACGAGAAATGAACTAACAAAGGCAAAGGAAGAAAAGGATAAAGGAATCATAATCAGAGATGATCACCGGAACGTTGTGTGTGTGTGTGTGTATTCACTTGGTCTTTTGGATCACGTGTTCGACTCGTGATCGACAGCTATTTCCCTCCTGGAAGAGAGCTCAGAGCTCGTAGGTCCGATCTATGGGTAATGCTATGACCTTTCACACACACACACCCCCAACTCCCCGCCCACGAGAGTCAGAGTAACGACCCGAAGCGCAGTTGTACCGAAATTAATTTCGGCCCTGGGCAGGATTCGAACCAAGCACTACGCGCACCACCATGCTAGTAGTTCATCGTTCTACCAACTGCGCCACCGAGTGTGTGTGTGTGTGTGTGTGTGTGTGTGTGTGTGTGTGTGTGTAAGATCACTGCATTACCCATAGATCGGGCATGTATGAGCTATGAGCTGTCATCTGGGAAGGTAATAGATGTTGATCACGAGTCCAACACGTGATCCAAAACATGGTGAATCACGCGCGCGCGCACGCACTCACACAAAAACTGTTCAGGGAAAATCGATTCAAACTATGTCTTATAGGCTAGGAAGGAGTATGTGGATACAAGTATAATATCTAATGTGGATGGTTCCATTGTATGAAAGGAAACCAGAAAGTGCCCTTTCGAAGGTGTCGTTGGGGAAAGTGAGAGATTATTTTTTATTTTCGGGAGATGGTGAATAACAGTCGACAGGGAGGTGGCGAACTGGGTGGAGAGGGTGTTTTGAAGGTGATGCTGAAAGACGTAGTTGATTGACCCTTGCGAAGGCGTTTGGAGGTGACGATGGTTAGGTCGGGTGGAGTTGAGGCCTTTGTTAGCCTCCACTCCTGACTCTGGACCACCCCTCAGATGAGGAGAACCTCCAGCATTAACCGGAGCAAAGCCCTTAAAGTATCATACTAGAAGTCGAGATAGTCGAGCCTTGGGGCAGGGGAAACCTCTCATCCGATTGGAATATTCTTGTCTGAGAACAAAATCCGTGAATAATGTCATTATTCAGGAGTGTCAATATTCAATATTTTATGTTGTAGAGTGACTTAATATACTGTAGAAGCCTGTGTAAATATATTCACGACGGTGGAGACCTGATAGGGTGGGGACGTAGGTGTCCCACAACGAAAATGTCGTCGTAGTGTTGTGGTCGGGACAGGGGCCCCAAGACCAGTCTGGAGGCGTGGCTGGCTGGCTGGCTGGCTGCTCGGAAGCAGAACAGGCGGTCCGTAACAGAAGGAATGTTGGAGAGGACAATGAATGCAGTTCGACAGTTTCTGAAGGGAAAGAGGCTAGTATGATTATGTGTAATAGGAAATGTTGAGACTTCGAGAGGGAAGGTATTAGATAGGAAGAAGAGGAGGAGATGAAGGTAGATTAATAGAGGAAGAAGATTGGTCTTGGTGAGAAGATTGGAAAAAACTGGATAAAGAAGAGGAAGAACATGAGATAGTGAGAGGAGGAAGAGGAAGAGATAGCGGCAGCGGCGGCGGCTTTGGGCAGGTGGCGGAGGCGGATCAATAGGACGGGCGGCCGGGCGGGAGGTCGCTTGGGCGAGTCATAACCAAGTGGAACTCCAACCTGCGAAAGCCACCACCACCACCACCAATATCATCGCGGCCGCTGCCCCAGCTTTACCGACTCTCACCTCCTTACCCTAACTCTTGTCATTCTTATCTTCTTCGACTCTCGACATCCTCCCTCCTGTCCCGAACCTCCTCGCCCGCTCTCCTCATCTCGCTGATCCTGTCGTCCGTACTTGGCCGTTCTAATCTCTCTTCCCCTTGTAACCACACCCTTTAACTCACCATCTCCCCCCCTGACTTTCCCCCCTCTTCACCCTATTTCTTTCCAGACTCCCGTTTCTTGTATTCGCCTCACTCTTCTTTCTCCTGTTGCCGGGTCATTATCATGCAAACACTGCCTACACTCATGTCGACTAGATGCTGTGTCAACCTTCGTCTGGACCATTGATTCGTTCACCCTCGCCTCGCCAACACACGAACTGGCTCAATCGCCCGCGTTCAGGAACTGAGATTTTTGTATATTTTTGTACCTGGTGCGTGTCCATCCTTCTCGCTACCTAATTTGACTAAGCCCACTTTCCTAAGACCATCGTTTACTCGCCCCCACCATATTTTTTTTTTCTTCTCTGAATGTCGACTCTTTCTCTCGTCGTCTCATCCTGCACACTTTCAGTTCCGTACAGCGTTCCTTTACTCGTATTGTCCAGACCTCTTACGCATTGCCAAGGCTAATTTCACTGCAGACACTCAGGGGCCACTATTCCTCGCCCATCCACATTCGCTTCGACAGGCCCACTTTGACTTTTTTTTTTTATTTTTTTTTTTTTTTCTGCATTGAGGGTCTATAATGTGCTCGACACAGTTTCCACATATTTTTCCTGCAACGGTCGTTTGGGCTTGGAAAAAACTCGAGTAGAAGCTAAATAGGTTCGACACACATGACCTGTGTGTATGTGTGTGTGTGTGTATGTGTGTGTGCACCATATGTAAGCCGAAAATGGGAAAACGACCGTAGATGTGACATGGTTACCAGGCTGGCCCGCTGCTCTATTTTTGCCATCACACGTAAACTGATCTAGTGTAACAGGTGGTCCAGCTTTCTACAGCAATGAACATAGAGAAGGGATTTTTTTAAGGAGATGATTTCATGAAACCAGGAATGTGGCATGTACTGCTACAAGTCAGAATATTGCTAACCAAGGCTGCTGTGACCTCCCTCTATAGTGCCAGAACTCACGAACGGTCATGGTGTGGTTTTTCTACTCGTAAAGAAACCTGTGCGCGCTCGCGCACACACACACACACACACACACACACACACACACACACACACACACACAATATATATATAAGCAAGATCGAAAGAATACAAAGGGTATCAACCAAACTGGTCTCCAGCCTGACAGATAAACCTTATGAGGAAAGACAAAAAGCAATGGGTCTACCAACTTTGAAAGGTCGAAGAGAAAAGTGGTATGACTACAGTATTCAGATAAATAAAGGGGATATATTTCATTGATAGAAGAGATCTGATTAAAGATGGGAAGGCTTTAAGAAGTCATGGAGAGTAAATTAAAAAAGACTAAATGTCGAAAAGACGTAAAGAAATACAGTTTTCCATATAAGTACATAAGTATGTTGAATAGCTTAGGAAATGATATAGACCAAGTTCAAACAATACACGAGTTCAAATATAAATATAACTGGAAATCAAGGATACAGATTAAGTTGGAAATGTACGTGAATTTGAGGCAAGGTGTGATGAAATATAGAGAATGGGAGACGGGACCCAGCGAGCATTGCTGCTTTTCCGACACAAACCGACATACACCGACACGCACACAAAGACACACACATGTGCGCGTGACGTAATAACCTGAAAATAACGTAATTTAATGTTTATTGGACGAAGCGATCGTGCCACAAAATTGGAAAAGAGCAAACATAATACTAATTCACAAAGGAAGGAGCAAAGAGATGTAATTGAACTGTAGACCAATGTCTTTGAGCAGGATGATAAATAAATTATGCAAGATAATTGTGAAAGACAGATGGTTTAGATATAAAGAACATTTTGGCAGATAACCAGGTCTGTTTTAGAACTGAGAGATAAAACGTATCAAGCCTGCTAATTTCGTACTCGAGTGGTTGAAGCGACGCAAGAGAGGTTTGGGTGGAGTGTGTATACTTGGATCTAAAGAAGGCATTTCACAAGGTACCTCAATCGAGTCAGTTGTGGAAAAATTAACTTTGATTTGAAAAAAGTATTCAAATATTTAGAAATTGGTAAAGACTCAAAATGACCATTAGTTAATTGTTCAGTGGGAAATAAATCAGAACAAGAGAGAGGTCTGCGAGTGTTGTTGACGGATGCTTTGTCACCTGACAACCAAGTCAGCAAAAACGTGGCAGAAACATACAGACAACTGACGAATATAGAAATTGTTTGGGGGAGGGGACAGTTACTCTTGGGTGATCACTGGTTCAGTTGCCCGCAGATTTTTTTTTTTTTTTTTTCTTTTTTAACCAGAAACCTTCGAGCCCGTCCAGTTGCAAGCAGTCAGGAACGGGAGTGTCTCCTAGTCTTCCCATAGATCTCTCAGAGAAAATACCTAAAAAAAATTGTCTGTGGTGTATAGCGAAAATCAGTTTCTTGACGGCCAAGAAGAAAAAGAGTGAACTCTCACAGCCGCTCTCTGAAGTTCTGAAATACACTCAGTGATTCTGAGTAATTAGATATAGGAATTCTGTTTCAATGGTACATTTGTATTTACAGAAACAAATGTAAAAGAAATCCATTGACAAAAAATGAGATCGACGGAGGGAGTGTGGTTAACCAAAATTTACTGACATTTTTGGACTTGACATTTTGACATAAATTGACTTGCGTCATCCCTGTGTTTTACATCTTTGTAGAAATGTTTATTGTAACTCTTGCCAGTCAAGTTTATTCAGTTGAGAGTAACTCGCCTCTCCAGCGAAACTAGCGTCTTTAACGGGACAACGCGAAGGAAAGAGTAATTTTTCATTGAAATACCCGTTCGAAGTACCTGGTGCATTCTCGTTAGAGCAGGTTTTGTTATCTTATCTCTCTGCGGGTTTTCCTGTTGCAGCTTTGCTCTTGTGACAAAGTAACCATTTGTCCTCCTGTATCGATTTGGTTCCCACTTCCGTTTACTTCACTCGCTCTCTCTCTCTCTCTCTCTCTCTCTCTCTCTCTCTCTCTCTCTCTCTCTCTCTCTCTCTCTCTCTCTCTCTCTCCGGTCACAGTTTTGCCACCAAGACCGCCTCATGCCTCTCTCTCTCTCTCCTTTTCTCTCCCCTTTTCTCTCTCTCTCACACACTCTACTCTTTCTCTCTCTCTCTCTCTCTCTCGCTCTCTCTCTCTCTCACACACACGCACACATACACACACACACACACACCTTCTCTCCTTTTCTCTCTCCTCTCCTCTCTCTCTCTTTCTCCTATTCTCTCTCTCTCTCCTCTTCTCTCTCTCTCTCTCTCTCTCTCTCTCTCTCTCTCTCTCTCTCTCTCAGTATTATTCCAACTGTTATGTTCTATCAACTGCGTTTGCACCTCGGACATAATTACAGCGGGGCGGGAGCAGTTTGCCTGTCATTCCCCTGCAGTAGACAAAATGTTTCCCTTATCTGAACAAAACCAGTTGGTGGAACTAAAAAAAGAAAAGAAAAAAACGCAAACTGATAACTGTCCAGGACAAGGGCCTCGTTTGGTTATATCACAGGTGGAGACACGTCCCGTCCACCTGTTTTCTAGGTGGAATTGATCATTATTGTCAAGATCGTCACATGTAACACTCTAGTCAGGGTAGCTTTTACAAACTGCTTCAGATAACCGGTAGAACACTAGTTGAGTTCATCACAGTATAATCAATATAAATAATGTCCAACAAAGATCGTTAGAAACACAGAGATGACATCTTTTTTTCTTTTTAATCTCGTTTAATTGCGGGATTCCAAGGGGCTTTTTAGATGGAGGCAGGGGGCTTGCCCCCCTCCTGAAGGTAGGGTTACACTAGTCGACGAAAAGCTTGCAGTCCAACTTTTGCATTGTAGAGAAATTTCCACCAATCACGTAAAAGGAGTTAGAGCAAGCCCCGCCCTCTGTCCAGAATGAGGAACTCTGATTGGCAGAGCCAGTGCCTATGCCACTCTCTCAAACATTTTTTCCCAAATAATTTTGAACGACTCGCAATTTCTCTAAAATGCATATTTGGCGATATTTGCATGTCTTATAGACGCGCATGCGCGTACACACACACACACACACACACACACACACACACACACACACACACACACGACTCGTGGCGCAGTGGTTAGAGTTCCCGGGTGCCACTACGGCGGTCCGAGTTCGAATCCCACCCAGGGTTGAAATAAGTTCAGTATCGCTGCGCTGTGAGTCGTTACTCCAACTCTCATGGGTGGGGAGTTGGGGGGGGGGCGTGTAAGGTCACAGCATTACCCATGGATCGGTCATATATGAGCTCTGAGCTCTCTTCCGGGAGGGAAATAGCTGTCGATCACGAGTCCAACACGTGATCCAAGACCATGGTGAACCATGGTGAATCACACACACACACACACACACACACACACACACACACACATGGACATATTAAGAAATGTAGCATAATGGAGTTCGGAAAAGGTAAAAAAAAAAAAAGGGGGGGGAGACATCAGGACAGTATACAATTAAAAAAAAGGAAGTAGAAAAAAAAGTGGGATCTGAAAAAGACCTGGGAGTAATTATCTCAAACGACTTGTCCCCTGATAAACAAATAAACAAAATTGTCGGAGAATCCTATAACTTGCTAAGATCAATAAAAGTGGCGTTTACCTATTTAGACGAAGAAATTATTAAAAAATATTAGTCACACTAATAAGGCCTAGACTGGAGTATGCTGCGACATTATGGTCACCCAGTACCAAAAAGAATATAAAGAAAATTGAAAGAATCCAGAGAGCAACCACGAAAATGGCCCCAGCACTTTCAAACTTGTCATATGAAGAGAGACTGGCTAAATTGAAATTACCGACTTTGGAACAAAGAAGAGAGAGAGGCGACCTACTGACCATCTACAGAATCATGAAAGGCATGGAAATACTTGATAGAGAGGACTTACTAAATTGGGACAAGAGAAACTCAAGAGGACATGGAAAAAAAAATCAAAAAGGATATTTATAAAAGAGATATAAAGAAAAACAGTTTTCCACACAGAGTAGTGGACACTTGGAACAAACTGGACGAAACAATAGTGTGTGCAGAAACCATACACGAATTTACTAGCAAACTAGACACTGCGAGATACAAAAGCGGGACACACGAGTGTAGCTCCCCTTCCCGTTAGATACAACTAGGTAAATACACACACGAGTTCAAATTTAAACATGATAATTGGAAATCAAAGATATAGATTAAGTTGGAACCGTACATGAATTTGACTCTAGGTATGCTAGAAAATTAGAGAATAGGAGGCAAAACCCAAGGAGCTCCTTTCCTGTAAACTACAATTAGGTAAATATATAGATTATCGACCACTAGGCAGAAAACATTTGTCATCCATAGAAAACGGTAATTGAAGGGTTGACTCAGTGAGAGAAATAATATCATTATTTCTTAATATGGTCGGGATGCCTCGCATCCCAAAGCGCCTCTTGTGGTCGTATCTTCCCTATTAGAGCATGGGTAACTTCAGTATTCCATTCCATCACGGCGAAAAGTGTAGATATCAAGCAAATGGTGAGAAGAATTTTCGCGCATAAGAAAAATTACCAGTGTTTACATACAGCAGTATTCAAACTCCAACTCAAATCCTCCAACGCTGGACGAAATCCATCCCCAGGCTCGGAATCCAACCCGTCCGTTGACTAATGTAACCATACCTATACATGCACATACACATTTGCCCACAAGAATAGAGCCCAGCTCCAGGTCATGTGTTTTTCTTGGCTGAATAAAATCATCTAGTGGTGGCAACTGAAAAGATACAGAGGGACAAACATCCCGTGACAGATTAGATTAGTGTACCAGATTGTGTTTGCCGTCTCCTCCATCGAATGATGTGTCTTGCGGAGACAACGCTGAATAGGATCACCACCAGGGAAACGTGTCACATGCCCACACTTTAACAGCCGGAGTTGATGGTCGCAGGCCCAGACTGAGACTCATGGAAAGGAGTGTCACTGTGCTCATATATGAAGAAATAACTGGTCACAAACGCGGTGCTGCCTCAACTGCATTTGTCTCATTACTTTTGCTGCGGTGTTGTCACAAGGGGACACGGGGAGGAGCTAGTAAACTACAGGATAAGTCGAGATTGATTCGGAGGTTTATATTACAACACGCAAATGGAGGTGAGGCGAAAGGAAGTAGGGAGACAAGAGACTGAATACGATGAATGTGAAGACGCAGGCGGACTCTTGACTGCACATTTTCGCAGAGAACGACGAAGAGATGGAGAGGATGTATAGAATGAAGAATTTGAAGATGGAGGAGGACATGGAAGATGAGATTGAACATAAGAATGGAGGGGGACTGCAAGAGACCATAAGCCCTAGACTAGGCAGTTCCATGTCCCTTGTCCCCTTTCATTCCTATCCATAAAGTTATCCAATATTCTGTTAAAGCAACTATTTGTTTCAGCGATCACTGCATTGTTACGGAGTCGATTCTATTCGTAAAATAGTGGAAAACAGGAGGAGGAGGCGGCGAAGAAAGACGAAGGAAGGAGACCATAAAGTAGGCTTGTAGTTCTTTTGGCCAACTCTAAACACTGGGCTCGAAAATGTTGAAGAATGAGTAATAAGGGAGAAGTACAACTGGCACTGTCCACTGGCAGGACATAAAGTAAACCCACGCTGAACTGACGTGCAGACCAGTAAAGAAAAAAAAATGATAAAGAGAAAGATAGTATGCCAGCGGCACAGTCTTCGGGAGACTATGATCTGCAGATATTGTTCGGCCAAACGCATACTTGCTTCTTGATACTTGAAAATAGGCATGGAGTAGTTCACATTAGGAAGAGATTCGTTGTCATCAAGGTCATCACCTTTGCCCTGTATACTCGGAATTGCAGGTCAAGGGAGGCAACAGGTCACCGACAGGCGTTGCTGGCTTCGAACGCGGTCCGTCCCCGTCATGCCAAGAGCGATCGAAACCAACCCGATAATCGCCATAGGAATGAATATATATATATATATATATATATATATATATATATATATATATATATATATATATATATATATATATATATGTGTGTGTGTGTGTGTGTGTGTGTGTGTGTGTGTACACAACACTGAATGGGTCCCAGTGATTAGAGATACATTTTAACAATCACAATGCACTTTAATTCTAAGTCATCAACATAGGGAGACCGAATGGAGGCCGACATGCAGAAATTGAAATATGGTACTGCCGAGGACTCGAACTCAGCAATCACATTACAAGTGCCGTAGTAACTTACCAACTACGCTATATATATATATATATATATATATATATATATATATATATATATATATATATATATATATATATATATATATATATATGAGAAAGGTGGAAAAGGGAAAGCCACAGGTCTGAATCTGATTCTTGAGTTTTATTCCTGATCGGTTTCGTTCTTAGCTTCTTCTGAGGAATCTGAAGAAGTTGAGAGCGAAACCGGCCAGGAATAAAACACAAGAATCAGATCCAGACTCGTGGCTTTCCATTTTTCACCTTTCTCAATACGTCACAATGTCTCAACATATGTATGTATCTATGATGATGAGCTCACACTTAGCGAGGATTTCTCGGACAGACTGTGCGCAAGTACATTTTCTCTCTTTGCTAATCTCTGCATGAGTTTGGGGTCATTAAACTTCCATGAGGGCACTGACCTCTTACGTTGAGACATTGACGAACAAAAACTACGCGGCCCACAGTCCTCCTCCTCCTCCTCCTCCTCCTCCTCCTCATGATAGGGGAAGAAGCGCTACTCGCTACGCAAGGGAAGGGCATAAGTGTAAGCTGCTGTGACACTTTATGGAGAATCAGAAACCCGTTGGATAAGGAATAAAATTGGCTTTAGTTGTAGTCAAAATTTGACGATTTTGACTTGTATATCCAGCAAAGGCTCTCTCATAATAGAACACAACAGAAAGTCAAATAAGGTTCTTGTTCCAGGAAGAGGGTTTGAGTGCCCTCCTTCCCCCCGAAACCAAGAGGAGAGGACTTGCATAAGCTCATTTTTCATTATTTTTCATACAGAATAGCTAGCTAACACCAATATTCATTAATCTTTTGATGACATGCAGTTATTGCATGCAATATGTTTTTATAGAATTTTATTAGAGGTTATATGTATAAGTATTTAACATAGGTCGTAGCTTCTATGAGAATTGGTCAGGAATTAGAAGGATCAAGGAACGACATTCACCTCGAGGAATAGGCTTGACATAGCAATTCATAAGATGTCTTGGTTTAAGTATTTAACATACGTCGTAGCTTCTATGAGAATTGGTCAGGAATTAGAAGGATCAAGGAACGACATTTACCTTGAGGAATAGGCTTGGCAATTCGTAAGATGTCTTGTTGTCCGAGCATGGGTGTTTGCTTACCTGGCTGGATGGTTACTCTTGATGTATTGGTCGAGAAGTAGGAGAGTAGTGGTCCCGAGTCCCGTCAGGATGACGAGGAGGATGATGGCCGAGTGACCGAGGTAGCAGGACGCATAGCCGCTCTCGCCAGCACTTTCGCCTTGGACGGAAAAGACGTGAGGAGATTAGTTGGTGATGTCGTCGGCTGGCCAAGATTTGCATGAATCAACGCGCATATACACCCGCGAACATAGTACCTGAGATTTATTTTACAGTTAGAAACCCATTTCGGTGAATTAAGTTAACACACACACACACACACACACACACACACACACACACACACACACACACACACACACACACACAGAGAGAGAGAGAAAGAGGTGTGATTAGATAAGAAATTGAGCAGTGTAGTACAACCAATCTTCAAAGGAGGAAGTAAAGAGGAGCCTGATTTATGGGCTAGTCTCCTTGGCCTATACGATAGCCAAAATTGCGAAAAATAGTAAAAAGATGGGCGGATGAATGGCGTGAAATGAAACTTGGTTTCTAATTAGGATTGCAGAAATGGCCTTGCGTGACCAACCAGTTCAAGAGCGATTGATGTAGGCTACTGCATGAAAGAGAGGGATGATGAGATTATTTTTACCTGGACCTGCAGAAGGATTTTGACAAAGTGCCGCACAAAAAAAAAAAAAAAAAAAATATATATATATATATATATATATATATATATATATATATATATATATATATACTGTATATATGTATACATGTATATATATATATACATGTATATATATATATGGGAAATGGAAAACCGTAGAAGACTTACAAGGAGCACATTGGAATGAATGAATGGATGGAGTATTTCCAGAATGATAGGCGTATGCAAACAATAGTGAATATTGAACTAGTGGATTGAAGAGGGGTGTCTAGTAGGGTACCAATAGGGCTTAGAGTACATCGGTGATATGATGAATAACTTCGCAAATGTATTTGCTGATGATGCCAAACTCATGAAAAGAGTTAAAAGTGAAGAGGTTGTAATTGACTACAGAAAACTTAGATAAAGTTTATGAATGAAGCCTGAAGTGGAAGATGAACTTCAGTGGAAAATTGTCAAAGCAAGAAGAGATCATAATGGAGTTATAATTGGAAGATGAAATAATCACACATGCAGAGGAAGAAAAGGGTTTAGGAATTTCTTTGGACGGAGCGACATTATCTCTCTTTGTGTGTGACTATCACATAATCAAGTCAGGCAACTTATAAAAGTTGTAGAGACGTACCTCCTCGTGCCGAGATGACGTGGATGGGGAAGGCGACGACGAAGGAAGCTACAAGTCCACTCAGTGCTTGCGACAACAGGAGAACGGCCTGTACAGACTTAATGGCTGACGGCCGAGCGAATACAGCGACCTGCATGGGACGTGAGGACAGAAAAAAAAAAAAAACATTAATGAAGGCCCGACGAGAGGATAGGGTGAGAAACAGTATTTTAGGCTAATGGGAAGAAGGTGACTTTGTTGCGTCCCTTTTAAGCAAATAACTCCCTTAGGTTTTTTCTCATGTTAACAACAGGCTACTTAATGGAGCTTGAGGAGGCAGACTCAAGTAAAATGGGTTGTCATTAGATTGAGACTGTTGAACATGTCACCGACAACAAAGCAAAATTGTCTCCTGTCAGCTAGAACAGAAGCTGTAGAATATATTACCGAGCCGAAGTGTTAAAAGATGTAAAAATGTGTTCTTGAGTGATAATTTGGGAACTGAGGAATGACTTGGTGACTAGTAATGATCATGTGATCAGGTACAAGGGTCGCATTACCTGTACTAGGTTGGTGAAGAAACAGACGGTGGCTAGAGCGACGCTGACTACGAGGAAGAGCTTTTGGTCCACAGAAGGCTCGGAGTCCGCAGGAGAAGCCGCCACGACGTCCCTTCGGAGGATCTCCCTTACGCGCGGAGGAGAGCTCGAGACTGCCAGGTCGGCCATGGCCGAAGGCGGGAAGAACGGACTCTGTCGCTCGCTGGAGTAAGACGGGAAGAACGGACTTCGTCTCTCGCTGGAGGCGGTCCTCGAACTGTTGATTAAGGCGGAGTGACCTTTGACCCGTGGGTTTCGCACCTGCAGGCGGGGGTGGGGGGGGATGAACAATTTTAGTGACACTTGTAGACGCACAGCCCCGTCAAGGACAGTGGGGGGATGATTGAAACTTTTGTCATTTTCTTATTGCCGTGGAGATTGATGTAGGTTTTTAATGTGTATGAACGTGTATATACGCACATTCGTGCGCTCCCAAACGAGTAAACACATTCGCACATATACATACACGCTCAAGCGCGCGCACACACACACACACACACACACACACACACACACACACACACACACACACACAGATTCTTGAATAATTGGAATAATTTAGAAGGTGATACAGCCTAAGCTGGAACAATACATTAATTCAAATTTAGATATGACGATTGGAAATTAAGGATATAGACCAAGATGGAAATGTGCATGAATTTGAGGCTAGGTATGATCAACTGGAGAGTAGGAGGCAGGATCTAATGAACGTTGCTTCCTTCCTGTTTACTAAAATGAGGCAAATACTTGCACACACACATATACACACACGAAAGCGTTGCCACTCTCCTGTATTGTACAATTAGGTGGATTTTAATAGTTTATTCATTCATTTTATTTTATTCGTTTATGTGTCTTTATTTATCATTATTTTTTTGTTTTTCTTATGATCGAGGTCAGGGTTATTGGCCTATAGTTCTGAGGATTCTGTTTATCACCCATTTTGAATATAAGGGTAACGTCTGCTAATATCTATTCTCGTTGTATATCCTTGTTCGTGGTAGATATTTTGAAAAAAAAATTGTGATAGTAACTGCATAGTGCATTTCCTTCAAAACTGTTAGATGTCAACCATCAGGTCCCGGGTTTTATTGATTTCGAGTTTTTCTATTCATATTCCAATGTTTGGTCATGTTTACAGAAGTAACACAGGACTCCGATGAATGATAAAAAAACGCTGAGGTGCTTCGTTTACGGATTCCGAGCTAAGATAGCTGTTTAAGTTATCGCACATTAGGAAAAAAAACAGATAATACAAAGGGCGACAACTGGAATTATGCCAATCCTGGCAAACAAATCGTACTAAGAAATATTGGACAAATTAGGATCGCCCACGCTGTCAGAAGAAGCGAGATGATTGTTGTGTACGGAGCAACGAAATGTGTTTAGGGCGAACGAATATCAAGAGGACAGCAAGAAAGTTTTTGAAGGACACGAAGAAATTAAATCTTGACACACATGCATTAACTTGTGTGTTAAATGATAAGAGCAGTCCTAGCGAACAGTATGAATGATTTTAAAGCAAAATTTTTATTATTAGGTACACATACCCGTACAGAATGGAGGATATCAGAATAAAGGAAATACAAAGAGCAGTGACGCAATTGGTTGCCAGGCTTGGAAAGAGTAGAAATTTTGGACCTGCCATTTTTAACAGAGGGAAGGAAGAGTGGAAACGTGATCACGGTGTACAGGTAAATAAAAAAAAAACAGAAAATGTATCTTGGTTTGGGACGGGAAGGCATGGCGAATTCAGGGAAACAATTTGAAAAATATTACATGCTTGAGCGATATCAAGGAATACAAGTTTCCATATCACATAAATACTTCTCGGAAGTATAAAAGAAACTGTTTTCAGGAATACTTTGGGGATATAACACAAACTAATACCATAGACGAACTCGTAGGTAAACACGTACACAAACAAACACACACATGTATACACTACTCGACGTTGCAATTATACAACTCTTGACCGGTCATGCAACGATCCGAATTCGAGTTATGCCATGGGCTGAAAATTTCAGCATCGCTGCACTGCAAACCGGTAATCTAATTCCACTAGGCAAAGAGTTGAGTGTGTGTGCGTGTAGGGTCACAGCATTAACCATAGATTGGACCATATGTATGAGCCCTGAGCTCTCATTCGGGAGAGTAATAGGCGTCGATCACGAGTCTAACACATATTTCAAGACCGTGGTGAGTCACGGGCACGCGCGCGCGGTTTGGTGGTATAGTAGCTAGCGTCTTGATTTCACATGAGGAAAGTCCATACCCCGCTTACGGATTTAAAGCTTCACTGACACGCAAGCCGTCATTGTTCCCCTTTAGCAAGGTGATGGGGTATGTGTGTAAGGTCACAGCATTGCCCAGAGATCGGGTTCTTTGTGAAATCTGAACGCTGATCATTGCATATGTTAAGCACAGCCCCCGGGATACGCATGGTCGGTCGCTGGTCGAACGGATCCATCGGGGAATCTTTTGTGTTTGTGTTTATAATCCTCCCGGTTAACATGTATTTGGTTCCACGGTTTTGTAAAGCCCTTTGCCACCTAAGTGGTATGCACAGTATATTTTTGTGTTTGTGTGCGCATACATATACGATATCTTGTCTCTCTCCGTCTTACCCTATTTTATTGATTTGATTTTATATATATACTCGTGTGTGTGTGTGTGTATATATATATATGTGTGTGTGTGTGTGTGTGTATATATATATATAATATAATATATTATATATTATATATATATATATATATATATATATATATATATATATATATATATATATATGTATATATATGTGCTGTGTCTTGCGACACTGCTTCTGACCCAGGGCAGTGGACAGAATGCAGGGATGACCCGTCATCCAGGAGGTGCCAAGATAAGAGGGAGGGAGGAGGGTGGAGGGGAGTGGAATATATAGGAAATGGATTGGGTGGGGGTGGTTTCTATGCCTTTTTCTTTTTGGTTACCCCCCGTGTAAGGGGAGAGAGCCTTTGGTATATATATATATATGTATGTATGTATATATATATATGTATATGTATGTATATATATATATATGTATATATATGTATGTATATATATGTATATATATACATATATGAATATATATATGTATATATATGTATACATACATGTGTATATATGTGTATACATATATGTATATATATATGTATATATGTATATGTATATATGTATATGTACATGTATATATGTATATGTATATATGTATATATATATATATATATATGTATATATATATATATGTATATATATATATGTATATATATATATGTATATATATGTATATATATATATGTATATACATATATTAGTTGGACTGTCTTCTTTAGGTTATCCCAAGGTTTGACGCGTCTGTACGAAAACTCATTTCTTGATATCCCTCAGGCGGCCCAGGTCACTTTGTTCCCATGACCTTAAGAGGCCCTGCCATCCCAAACGTAGAGATCTTTGGTCTTTCTCCAC
Organism: Oratosquilla oratoria; assembly: GCF_046742065.1. Lineage (NCBI taxonomy): Eukaryota > Metazoa > Arthropoda > Malacostraca > Stomatopoda > Squillidae > Oratosquilla > Oratosquilla oratoria. The sequence continues at coordinate 14,716,043 of NC_134778.1, read as the reverse complement.
TCCCCCTTATTGACCTAAACGCCGCGGTCGCGTGCGTGCCCATGTGTGCGTGTGTACAGGGTAAGACACTCACTTCCAATGGTCAAACGTGGATATAAGTTAGTTTATCCGTTCGTAGGACTAAAACGAGCAATCAATTTTTTTTTTTATTTTTTTTTTCCATGTGGACAGTTCCATCCTATTTAGTCTTTCCTGGTATGGCAAACCAGCTTGGCTGGTGACCGTTGTGATTGCTACCTTTTATATTCTATTTGTATATTTGTCTTTGTATGTGAGGACCACGCCATTGCTATATATCTCGGGCGAACCAACCTGTCGATCAGTCTCATCACAAATTTCTTGTTCATGTAAGGAAATATCAACCTCAAGTTCAACTGTTAACATTTCTCTTGTAATCTTATGATGATGTGTTTCTGCTGCCAAATTCCCCACAAACAAAATCCCTATAGTATTTCTTCTTCTTTTGTTTCCGTATCTGTTTGATTTTCTACGGAATCATTTAGTGATGGTTTCTTCGTGTGTGACCGGCTAACAGGAAGAGGACTGAGTAGGTCGGGGGGGGGGGAGTTGCCAATTGTCAGCTGTGCTTATTGGAAAAGAGTAGAGGAAAGATGACCTTAATTGCTAAAAACCCTGGGCCCAGACTGGAGAGCAATTGGCAATCTTTAGGGGCGCACCTACAAATCGAGATGTGAGGGTATTGATAGGATCTGGAAACAAGTGACTGGAAGATCATTAACTTCAACTTCCATGTAGTAATACCGCCACAAACAGATTCCAACCGCAGGTTCCCCGCACATGGTCAAGCACACAATCTAAAACTCGTATTAATGTAATCCCTAGCATGTGATTGGCTGCATAACCTGTGGATGATATTGCCACTCGGTTGACTTGTGGCACTGAAACGGGTTCACAGGTCCACGGAGCTGCTCCTTTAGCGCACTAGCAGGCCACACACTGCTGTGCCACGAAACGGAACCAGCTGCGTTTATTGATCCCCATCGTCATGCATCAAGCGTGAACGCGCCAGCTGTGTTAAAGGATCGGTACCAACTATTGGATACCTTCAAAGGTGCTGTGTGCGAAGTTGTAGTGTAGTGCCCTAATTGGTGACAACTGAGGACAAGGCTGATAATAGAGGACCACGGAAGGCATTTTGAAAACCGCACAAGCTACTCAAGGGTTTTCGCAGGACTTCTTAACCATCAGTAGGGTTTTCGCTTGGAGAGGTACCAGTAGTGACAAGACCAGCAAATGATAATTCATTGGGTCAAAACCTTAGCAGGACTGCAGGACCTATGGTGTGAGCATAAAGGTTTCGAACTCTGGCATGGCAGAGAAATGTCCCTGTGCTCCATCGCATAATCATACAATTTTGGACTAAGAGTGATGCAAAGGCAGAGGGATGGGGTATGTGTGTAAGTTCAGAGACCATTCAAAATATGAGTTCTGGAGCTCTGATCGTGGAGGGTAGTAGCTGTCGATCACGAGTCCTGTACATGATCCAAAACCATGTATTTTCCCTCCATGATTCTCATTCTCTCCACTTCTTTCCCGTTCGGTCTTTCTCACCCTTCCTCTCTGTTTGTCCTTGCTCCCTCCCCCCCCTCTCTCTCGCACACACACTATATACACACATACATACACACTTCGGAAGGTCGTGCTGAATGCAAGGTTTCAGGAAGTCAACCGCGACAGTATCATTGTTGAGTTTGTATTGAATTTCATTATGTCTAATGACGAATTTTTGGGCAGGTGGTTGCTGAGTAGGACTCCAACTGACATATTGAACTATACTCCGTTCCAATAAGAAATTACACTCGATTTCTCCCGTCCAGATCGATATAGTTTGTAGTCCTGCTCCACACTGGCACCAGCGACACGCAAATTCCTCACCTCCTTCAGAAAATATTAAATCTCTCCACTTTGTTCATAGGATAGGAAAATTTGGTTTCAATCATTAGAAATTATCGGTTTATACACATCTTTACTTTCAATTGATGTTTACAGCAATGTTGATAACACGTGTAGAATAAAACATGTGTTCTACATAAACATCTCATGAACACGATGGTGCATTCAGATTTTACATAGAAAGCCATAAAAAGTTAAAATGAAGGATTTTTATGAATATTTTGCGTCATGACGCTCGTGGCTCGAAGGATGGATGGATGGATGGATGGATGGTAGTTGCTGACTCCTTCCCTCCTCCCCCTCCCAAGTTAATCATTTAATTTACAAGTATTCGTTTTCCATCATTTTTACCCGAGACTATTTTGATGTAATGTGAATTTATCAATAAGGAGACGGTAGGTAGACTATTTGAGTGTACTCGGAAAGGTAAGAAAAATATAGATGCAAGTAAAACAAATACTTTCTTGTATTAATTAAATGATGAATAAATTGGAAGGAGGAGGAGGAGGAGGAGGAGTAGTCAGCAACTACCATCCCTTCCTCCCTCCCGCGCGCCGCGAGTATCATGACGCAAAATATTTAAAAAAAAAAAAAATTATGATAATATTTTATGGCTTTCTAAGTGAAATCTGAATGCATCATCGTGGTCAGGGGTTGTCTATGTAGGAGAACACGGGAAAAGAAAAAGATTCCTAGTGAATATGGGCGATATTCACATGGCCATACACTGTGCGTTGAGGTCTGGATGTGATGTTTCGGATCAAATGTTTGTTGTTTAGGGTGCAGTCTTTCTGGGTGCCTCATGTGAAGTTTGTGATTGCGTTGGTCGAGTGGACGGATGTTGGGTGTAGAGACTCATAGGTACTGAAGTCGCTCCATCGCGAACCCATGATGAATTTCACTATGACATTCTGAACTCTCTGATGGGGGTGGCTGTAGGGCATGTCATCTGACCAGGACTGGCACAGGAGTGGCCTGACTAAATTACAATCGACGCTTGGCGGAGTGATGCGGTTTTGAAGCGATTAAGCCTTCCCAGCACAGCCTTAGCTCTTGCTCCCAGTTTGCAGAAGTCTGAGGTGCAGGTAGGGTCACTGTCCAGTATGCTACCCAGCACACAGGCACGATCTGTTACTGGGATGTTTGTGTTGTTTATCTTAAGAAGAATGTTCGTGATTATTCTGTTAACTTTCTTGCAGTGGAAGTATAGAAATCTGCAGTTCGACGCGCTGGTCTTAATGCGCCAGTGTTGCTCCCATACGTGTGCCTCGTCTAGTATGCTCTGCATTACGTGTAAAGCTCCATGCAGCGTCTTGTGTCTACTAATATGGTTAGTGTCGTCCGCATACGAAAGAGTAAGATCCTGGTTGCGTGAGTAAGCTGGCTCTGTGAGGTCATTCGTAAATGGATTGTGCAGAGTGGGAGCAAGGACTGACCCCCGAGGCACTCCAGTCTTCGGCACAAAATTTCGAAACAGGGAGCCCCGCTACTTTATTCTTATTGTCCTGTCGTCCAGGTAGTTACATAGCAACCGTGTGAACGGCAGAGCAAAGTCGAACATGTGGTACAATTGTACTAAGGCGTTCATGCCAGACAGTATCGAATGACTTCACACCCTTACAAAACAGAGCGGCCTTACCAGGGCGACCGTCTGGCGGTCTTTGAACCCAATGAGTGATCACGGAGATTATGTCGTCTGTACCGCGCTCCGGTCAAAAACCGAACTAGCAGTCTCTCAGCACATTCTTCACCTGCAAGTACCCAGCAAGACGACGGTAGAAGACATGCTTGAACACCATATCAAAGTACTTTAGAAGGGAGAATGGGCCGGTAGGAAAGGGGGGACTTTGGGAATGAGGATAGTATGAGAAGCCTTGAGATGAGGGGAGTACCCAGAGGCAAGTGAACTGTTGTATAACGTTGCCATGTGTGCAATTATGTTGTCTAGCATGCGTTTGAGTAGGCGTGAATCAATGCCTGAAGGGCCAGGGGAATTTGATTTTAATACGGAGATGACCCCATTTATCTTCTCCAGGAAGTGATGGGTGCACGGGTTTATATATCGGATGTGTATTGGGAGAGGTAGCAATTGTTTTGTGAATTGCAGTACGGGTCTTGATTAGCTTGTTTGGTTTCGTCGATTGCTTTAGTGTGTGTTTATGGGCACGAGTTGGAAATTAATGGACGCTTTCTCCATGTAGATGCTGCACGGATTCGGATATCTTGAGTCGGAGGTCGTCCGCTTTGTAGACGATTCTTATGTTCTCCTTTAGTGTTGGTCTGGTGAGGGGGGTTTTGTGCTTTTCATGGTTTTTTTTTCCGTTCTAGAGGTGGGATGACAAAATAGCCATGCGCGTACATCGAATGACGACACTGACACAACAATCAAATCTGTAGACGACATTGACTTCCTGTAACGGAGAATTGGGCGGCTGGCATTTTTTCATCGTGTGTGTGTGTGTGTGTGTGTGTTTTATGAACTACGAGGAGTTAGGGTTGGACCTTGCGTGAGAAGATTCGTCGTATTGTTTTTTCGTCTTCGTTGTAACCGATGTTCATATGTCCTTGGTATAGGTTGAGGAGTCGTTGTGTGTGGGTGTTGGTCGAAAAGCGAAAGAGTTCATTTTTTCATTAATAATGGAGTCTAGTACGGTTGAGATGCGTTGGGGTTCATTGTTGGTGTCAGCCCAAATACTGCAGTGGGAGAAATGTCTGTTAACTGATGCCAGGATAACGCTGCATTTAGAGCGTTGCCGATTTGTCTCGACGGTAACTGCAGATGTCCTGAAACAAATGCAGTTGAGGCAGCACCGCGTTTGTGAACAGTTGCTCCATCATATATGAGCATAGTGACCAGTGGCAGTTCTTCCTATGGGCGGTCGCCCAGGGCGGCACTTGGGAGGGGGCGGCATTGCCCCCTTCCAAATGCAGATCAAACCATGAGCGCCTGAGTCTGTCTATACCGAATGTATAAAAGTCCCATAAAAGGAGAGAGAGAGAGAACACCTAAAGTCTATGAAAACGTGGAAAGAGCTGTGTATGTGGAAGAGGGGCGCCGAAGGTGAGGTTCGCCCAGGGCGCCATGTGGGCTAAGTCCGCCACTGACAGTGACGCTCCTCTTTTTGGGGCATCGATGGAATGACTGCATCACACCAGAGACTGTTCCATGAGTCTCAGTCTGAGCCTACTGTACAGTATGGGCATGTGACACGTTTCCCTGATGGTGATCCTATTCAGCGTTTTGTCTCCGCAAGAGACAACAATCGATGGAAGAGACGGAGGTGGGGCAACAGGACTCCTGCCCTTGACAAGTTGATCGAACCTGTCGAGTTATTTGGAATGGGAAGGGTGTCTGCATGGAAGCTTGTTTGGAAAAACTATAGGAATTGGCAATGACGCGTGAGTGAAGCGACGACCCTTCCTCCCCGGGATGAGGGGGTCGTATGATCCCAATTGATGTGTGCGTGCGTGCGTGTGCATATACATTTCCTGTGCACGTCTGCGTCCCTGAATAAAACTATTCCAAAACATTAGGAAACTATCTAATGGGCTTGGAGCGTTCCACGTTTTTATTGGTGTCTTCCTTTTTTCAGGTAAGGCGGGTACGTGGAGGTGAATTCTCTTCTGCGGTGAGTACCTGAGTATTTTGTTTTATCCTTCTCACTGATGTTCTTGCTGCCGAGAGAAGATTTCATTTTAGCCAAGGGCAGCCCCACGGGGGCAGAAAATGTGTTAATCCCATCTCAGTTGTCTCTTCCACTATTATTAATGACGTACACATTTGTTTTTGGCTACCACCAGGCAATTTTATTCGGGCGAGGGTAAAACCCTTACACAACAAAATAATTATTAATGATCATGTATGTTTTTCGATAGTGAAGTTTTACGCATAGCCGATCTTCTGTTTACTCAGGCTTGATTATTGACTAGTAAATACTTAAAATAACTCATTGTCTTGTTGTTTCATATTGCTTGGGTTAACGCCAGGCTAAGCAGCAAATGTTCGGAGGCTTGGGTGTCGATAGATTATAGTTTCAATCTGACCCGAGTTTGTGCACCTCACCGGCGGCCGGCGACGTTACGTTACCCAGAGGGATGATAGAGGAAAGTAGTAAATGTAAATCGATGGTTACTTCCAGATTTTGTATTGGTAAACAGTAGTTGACCGTGTTCAGCTCGATAATTCTTGAGACTGAAATATGTTTTATTAAGAAAAATCGATATGGTATACATATTTTGCAATTGTAAATGACACTATTTCCTTCAAATGAGGGAAGGTGTCAGACGAGAGGTCATAGTCATCTATATTTTAATCAAGTCTTGTTTGGTAACAGAGCAAATACACGGGGAATGCTCAGTTTATGTTTCTGCACACGAATGGTTAAAAGATGATAATAAATTTCTGGAGCCACTTTAAATGTACCGTCAATTGTTCAGTTCTTGAAATGTTTCAAATCCTGTAGCCCAGATGCAAATATGAATATGCGATCCTCATCGTCAATACCTGATATATATTGAAGAAAATCTTTCCCGCCATCTATGGCACGAATGGAAATTTTGAAAGATTTTGTCTCCACTTCCCAGTAGTCCTGTTTATGTCACATGTACTGGGCATTTGAGAGACGATAGCTTCATCGAGAAACACAGCAGCTTGAGATGCCAGAACGCTACTTGATTGATAAGACGTTTTCACTTTTTCTTTTAAAGATTCATGCACCGCCTTAGCATTTACTCGATCTTTCGTTGATGATAGGATATGCTCCTTAGCATTTACTCGATCTTTCGTTGATGATAGGGTATGTTCGTTTGTATGCTTCAAAAATTCAAAGTCGTCTTTTGGCGTTTTTTGTATGTAGTCCCGCCTTGCAGTTTCTCTTGGGCTATGGGCTATCTAGGGCAGACCACCCGCTCGCGCGGGATCTGTTTGTGTGGGAGGGGAAGAATGTCTGTAAGAAAATGAAAAGATAGTAGTGTATAAAAAAAAAATTCTCTCTTTTTTTTCCCGTTAGATGCACGCCCAGTATATGACTGTACTGGGCATTTCCCCCCCACGTTTATGATGCATAAACTGTTCCTCATCAACGAGCTTGTCGTTGCTGTGTTCACTCTTAATGATGGATGCCATTATGGGCTGAAGTTAGCAGAAATTGTATTTTTGTTTGAATTTTTTAAAGTTCTTGACTCACTTTACTTGTGTAAATGGTGCTATGTAAACTCCGCCCACGAATAGTCAGGATTTACGGAAACACTTTTGTGAGTCGACGGACAAGAAACACGGAATGTCGTTGTCGCGTTTACCATTAAGGACTAAAGTTAGTACAAAGGCAAGGGCAGAAAAATGTCGCATTTTCAAAGAAAATTCGTTGTTGTTGCTGTTGTTGTGGCATTCTTGTTTAAAAGTAAGGTCAACCATTTCCTGGTAAAACAGTGAACTGTGGAAGGGTGGTGAGGTAAACACCAGGAACCGGTGGAGTTTTATTACTAACGTTTCGTCCTGAAAGGACGTTAGTAATAAAACTCCAACGGTTCCTGGTTTTTACCTCACCACCCTTCCACTCATTCTGTCTTACGCACTTCAAAACAGTGAACTGTGGAAGGGTGGTGAGGTAAACACCAGGAACCGGTGGAGTTTTATTACTAACGTTTCGTCCTGAAAGGACGTTAGTAATAAAACTCCAACGGTTCCTGGTGTTTACCTCACCACCCTTCCACTCATTCTGTCTTACGCACTTCAAAACAGTGATCTGTAAGCAGAATTCTGTAGAACCATGCAGTTTTGCATTATGGACCAGGGAAAAAACGACGATTTGCGTGCGCAGATCGACCATTTCTGAACCCTGTGCTTTTAGACACATTTATTACATTATTTTCCAAACATACCTGTCATACTCCTTAACGACAACTGGCGATATTCAGTATTTTTAGTTTATATTGGCATTAATTAATTATTTGAACCATATTTTATCATAACTGTAAGCTTTAAACCATATAACCACATGTGTATCGAGATAATCAAGATGTGATGCATTATCGACAACTCTGAGCTCGACCCAAGTAACAAGACGCCATGTTTGTTTTTGTTGTGTAAGACGAATTAACAGAAATATGAGGATGGACCTATCGTCTTGTATGAGTATAATCTTACCGAAAAAAATCAGCCACGAGGCATTTCTGCTAATACGGTTAACTCCCATCATATTATGAAAGCATGTGACCACGTCAGTATCGAGATATTAATTAAGATTTCTGATGTACCGTGGATATGCTGACATGACCCACAACTAGAGTTTCGAGGCATTTCATGCTGTGTGCGCGGACGTTTGAATCACCGGACTTTTGGCCCAGGACAGTTCAGCCTGGACAATACCGACCCCTGACGTTTCGCTACCATTCATATACAGTACACCGCTTATATATGACGTCTTATTTTGATTTATTTATCATATTTTACTTAATACATCTTCACTCAGTCTATATGTTACAAATATATGTTTTATCAGTTTAGTTACTCTTTTATTTTATTCATAATCTTGGATTCACAAGGGATTTTTTTATTGTTTTAATTTATTATAAATTATCATACCGCTTTTATTTTGTCTTATTTAAAGTTCTTTATCACGTTGTTGTTAAAATATCGTAACTCAATGAAATATACGCCACAAATTTATTTCCATTTAATTTAGATACCTTGAGTTCATAGTTTTTTATATAAATTACTTTGTATCTAATTCATAGTCTTGATGTAGACAAAGATTTTTGGATTTACAGGGGAATCTTTATTTTATTCATTTAATATAGGTTATTGTACAGCTCTTGTTTCAACTTGTTTACGTATTAGAAAATTTAATTAATTTAGTTACCTTGGCTTCACAGCTTAATTTTTATAAGTTACTCTTTTTCTAATTTATAGCCTTGGCGTAGAGAAAAAAATTGGCTTTACAGGGTAATCTGTATTTCATTAATTCAAATTTACTTATTTTTAGTCAATATTTCACCATAGTTGATGTGCTATTTAAACATTTTATCACATCTTTCGCTCGAAGATTTTCTAGGGGCAATATTCCTAGACGGGCGAGTGGCTCACACTCCGGGGCGGACCCAAAACTGTTCACCTCGGCTAGTATATCCTCTACATTTTCACATAAGGAGAGCTAACAGCTGTTGACTTTTCCCAAACTATTTCAACCTGGGCAACAACTCAAATTTTCTTTCTAGAGAGACGTATCGCACTGCCCGAGGAAAGTTGCCAACCGCTGTGGGGCTGCGGGTTTCCAATGGTTGAAACTCAAGGCAACTGTTATTATTATATGGTATCTAAAATGATTCAAGATTATATTTAGATTCGTGAGGGTAAACCTCCTTTAGCTGTCGGGCCCTGCTCTGGATGTGCGACATCTTGCTACATTGTTTCTGACCGAAGCAGCGGGCTGGAGACAGGGATGACCCGTCATCCACAAGGAGCTAAGATGAGAAGGGGAACGAGTAAGTGACAGATGGGAGTGGGATGGTTGTGTGTGGGGGGGTGGAAGGCGTGCATGCCTTGGCCGGCTACTGACCTTATAAGAGGAAAGAAGCCCTTTGGTGTATAGACACAACACATGGTGATATGGATTATCCTTTGTATTTTAACGAAAGAGGTCGCGCAAACCAGTATGGAGTGTGTGAAAAAAGGCGGTCGGGATTAATTATTAGGTGCAAATTGACGTCCACCAGCCCTCTGTTATGTAAATTTTATAGTAATGCACCAGTTCCTGCATCTAGCTGTCTCATCTCGATTAGCCAAACTGAGGATGTAAATACTGTGCACTTGGTAACCATAACAGTGGAATGTAATGGAATAAAACGACTTGACTTGACGGTGACCGGCCCAAAACCTTTGGCTAGCTAGCTAGTAATATCTTGGTCTTATTTTCATAACCAATCATGACTCCCTTTGTATCATTTTCATCATAAAAGGGTGGAGCTATGAACGTTGGAGGAATTCTATCCCAGTGCAGTAGTTCCTTCGAGAAGAAATTGACGACAGGCGGCGGCAGAAGTCACTGCAGGCGAGGAAGACGGGGTGAGAAGGGGGGGGGGAGGCAGTGTCGTGGGCTCTGGTCCTTTCTGCGAAGAAAGAGGAGGAGGAGGACGACGAAAGAGGCGGTCGTTACCATGTGGTGCTGAAGGGCCACTTTTTCGCCTTCGTATTTCTCCCTTTAAAAGGGGAGAGGAAATCCCAAAATCCCGTTGTTCAATCTTTTGGGAAGGATTTTACTTCTCTCGCCATTAGGTTTTGGTATTGAACTTTTTTTTTTATTGCCATTTTATATATTACTTTTGATGGATAGAGAGGAAGAGGAGGAGGCTACGGGCGACAGTGGCAGTGGAGAGGTGGATGCGTGCGTGCGTGCGTGTGTTGCTGCTACGAGAGCCCGACCAACGACCCTTCAAAGCAAACACGATTTGAACAATGCCTCGGCTCTCCTCTCGTCACTTGTCCTCTCTTTTCTAACCCTCTCTCATTTCCCTTCTCTCCTTTCCTCTCCAATTATATAATTTCCCTTTCCTTCCATTTTCATCTTCCCTAACCCTTCCTCTCTCCTACCTTCTCTTTTCCCTCTTTTCCTCTTTCCACTCTATTCCTTTCTATTCCTTTCTTTCCTCTTCTGTTCTCTCCTCATCTCGGCTTTCTCCTTCATTTTTATCTTATTATCTTGCTTTCTGAATGTCTTTTTATAGCCTCGTCATCTTTATTCCCTGCACTTTTCTTATTTTCTTTCCTCTGCTCTTCCTCCTGTATCTCCTCCTCCTCATCCTCTTCTCCCTCTTTTTGTTTTAGTTCCTGTCCTCCTTCTCTCGATGCCCCGTGACTGTGTCAGCCTCGATGAGACGGAGGTTTTTGTCGTGATGGCGCTGCTATTGTTGGTTCTGCTTTTTATCCCCCCACCGCTTGTGTCTGTAGACAGTGGCGGTAGAGGAAATCGCTTTGAAGGGAAAAGGAGACACGGTGGCCACAAGCGACGGCCTTCCAGGGCACGAGGGTAGTACATCAGCAGAACCATCACCTCTATCAATCACCACCAACTACATACGACTACTACTACTACTTTTTTTAACGACTTCCATCCTCGTGGAACTGTGTGGTGAAAGCAGTCAGGATCTGTCCTCCACCGACAAGTTCATTGACCCTCTCGCGCCAATGACTGTGGTCGGCTACTCTTTTTCTCTTTTCTATCTACTACTACTACTAGTAGTAGTAGTAGTAGTAGTAGTAGTAGTAGTAGCAACAGTTTCAATATCAGGTTACGACCGTCATCACAGAGATGGTTAACCGGAGAACTGTATTTAGAACCATTTGCGCCCACATCAGGCCAGAGGGACCATTAATAGATATGGGCTACTACTACTAATTCCCACCAGTATGTACATAATTATTATTATCTGCACTGTTTAATTGTTCAATGGGGCTTGACGCTGAGTGATCTGGTATGAAGTATTTCTAATGAACGCATACCGTCTTCGCCTTTTCTGCATGAAGGGACAGAGAGGAAGAGGGGTCGCCGATTAAGTGAAGCGGCCTTGCTGTGGATGTGCTCTGTCTTGCTGCATTGCCCACTGACCCGGGGCAGTGGGCGGGGTGCAGGGATGACCCGTCATCCACGAGGAGCTAAGATGAGAGGGGGGGAGGGGAGTGGAATGGGTGTCTTGGATACCTTCCTTGTGAGGGGTGGAAAAAGATCTTGGTGTATAGGAAGATACCTACGTACACACTGTTAATATTTTTTTCTGCACTGTAGTGCAGATTTGGAGTCGTCACACTTGTTCTTTGTCATGTATCAGACAGGTCCCCTCTCTCTCATCTCTCTCTCTCTCTCTCTCTCTCTCTCTCTCTCTCCCCTCTCCCTTTGCCTTACATCATTCTTTCATTTTCTCTTGTATACTTCCGTTTCTACATGATCCACTTTCGTTTTCAATTTTCTTGTCCTCCTCTCCTGTTTCCCTCCTCCCTATTTAGTTTGTGTGTGATTCACCATGGTCTTGGATCACGTGTTGGACTCGTGATCGACAGCTATTTCCCTCCAAGAAGAGAGCTCAGAGCTCGTATATGACCGATCTATGAGTAATGCACACACACACACCCAACTCCCAGCCCACGAGAGTTGGAGTAACGACCCTCAGCGCAGCGATACTGAAATTATTTCAGACCTGGGCGGGATTCGAACCCGGACTGCCGTAGTGGCAGCCAGGAACTCTGCAACTGCGCCGCGAGTCGTGAGAGAGAGAGAGACTATACTCAACTCCACTATTCCATCCATTTTCACCTTAGTGAGTTCTTTCCTGTGCTTCACTTTACCATGAACGAATCGGTAGAACAGTTTTTGTTCATCTTTACAATTGTCGATTATATTTTTCTGAAAAAAAAAATTCTTCATCTCTTATTATTTTGTTCTCATTCTTGGATCTTCTGTAATATTACCTTGGTCCAGTATGTATCTTTCTCCATCTTTCTCCATCTTTCTCATGTTTTATCTCTTTCCATTTTTATACACACGCAACTCCTTACCCACCAGAGTTGAAGTGCCGGTTCACAGTGCAGCGATGCTGAAATTCTAAGTCCTGGGTGCAACTTGAACAGGGATCGCTGATGAAACGGTCGACAGTGGAACCAATGCACGATCGAGTGTGTATGTGTGTGTTTATGCACGTGTGTGTGTTTTCTTGTGTATGTTTGCGTAAAAGTCTTCATCGTATCGAAGGAATAAAGTGAAAGTGAGAGCAGGAGAATAGTTTACATAAGATAGAGGAAGTCAAAACAGTGTTGCAGGAACATAGAAATAATGTTAATAGTTTGTACTTTCAGAAAAAAAAACTCGAAAGTTAATAAAACACCAAGGCCTGGCGATTGGCATCCAAGAATCTTGAAGGAAATGAAATACGAGATTGTTGTTCCATTAGAGATTATATATTAAAAAAAAAAGAGAATGGGAGTTAGCTAACGTTACTCCTATGTTCAAAAAGGGTAACAAAAAAGAGCCAGTGAACTACATTTCTATAAGCTTAACTTCAATCGTAGAAAAGATATGGAAACTATCATCAGAAATGCTGTCGAACGCCGTTTAGAAGGTAGCTTTAATAAATGATATCTAGCATGGATCCAGACGGAAACGTTCTTGGACGACTAACCTACCCTAATTCTACAACACGGTCAACTCAAATCATGACAGAAACAATATAAACTTAATATTACTAGACTTTAAGAAGGTTTTTGATACCGTCCCGCACGAAAAACTACTTTATAAATTAGCTTCACATGGTATAAGTGGTAGCCTATTAAACTGGACTAGTAATTGGTTAAACGGTCGTAAACAGAGTTGTTCTAAATAGCAAAACATCTAGATGAAAGAATGTTACGAGTGGAGAACCTCAGGGCTCCGTTTTTGGTCCCCTTGTATTCATCATACATACATATACCAAAGACTTTTTCCCCCTACATGGGGGGTAGCCAAAAAGAAAAAGGCATAGAAACCACTCCTACCCATTCCATTTCCTATATATTCCACTCCCCTCCACCCTCCTCCCTCCTTCTTATCTTGGCACCTCCTGGATGACTGGTCATCCCTGCATCCTGTCCACTGCCCTGGGTCAGAAGCAGTGTCGCAAGACACAGCACATCCACAGCAAGGCCCTTGTATTCATAGTATATATAAATGATAAGACCACGGACTGAAATCCATTGTCTCCAAATTTGCTGATGATACAAAAATATGCGGAGTGACAAATGATTATTTAAACCAATTAGATGTTCAAGAAGGTTTAGGTCAACTTCAACAATGGTCTGAAAAGTGGCTAATGAAATTTAACCCAAATAAACGCAAGGTTATGCATATGGTAAAATAACAATACTGTTACAAGTTATTTGGGAATTTGTTAACAAAAGTGGATAGCGAAAAGGATCTCTGCGTAATTATCAGTAACGATCTCAAATCATCTGAGCAGTGTATTTCCGCCTCAGGGAAAGCAAATAAGATTCTAGGACTGATTGCGCAATCGTTTGATATTAAAAGTGCATCTGTCATTAAGAAGTTATATAAATCGTTAGTTCGTCCACATTTGGAATATACTGTTTCCGTATGGTCACCAAATCTCATTAAAAACATTGACAAATTGGAAGAAGTACAACAGCGAGCCACAAAACCGATTCCAAATATCAGAAATAAATCATACGAAAATCGACTAAAACGCATAGACTCAGGGGTGATTTGATACAGGTCTTTAAGATTCTAAAAGGAATTGACATCAAAAGTGACGAAATTTTCACACTAAATGCGAATCAGACAAGAAATAATGGTCTCAAGTTGTCAGGAAGTAGATTTAATTTGGAAGTGGGTAGAAACAACCTCGCCAGCCGTGTAGTAAATGAATGGAATAAACTTCTTGCAGGGGCAGTGCAATGTATTACAGGTTGAAGTTTTAAGATTCATATAGATAAACACCTGAGCAAAGGCTGTAATATCTGCCATTTATTAAATTTTGCTTTATTGATCTATTATTATAAATTATTATTATTATCCGCCTATTTATTATTATTTATCTGTTCGTTTATTATTTATCATTATTTTTCCGCATCCGACCTAGTTATGGACCAAAAGATCCGTCGGGATCCTCTTCCTTTGTTATCCTTTGTAATCCTTAGTACCATTTGGGAAAGGTTCATCAAGGTTACTGTTGCTCTCACCCGCACGATCATCCCGGCCAATTTCCCAGGTAGATACATTGCCCATCACTACATGTTATTTCATCTACGGTGGCGAACACCTTGGCATGGTGGCAAAAAAAAAAAAGAAAAAGAAAAATATTTGTGCAGAAGCCTAACGATGTCTTGGTTCTTCAAAATACCCAAAGACTGGAACTCCTAAATATTGTTCCTATATCCAGTGATTATATATTTATGCAATTATATTCCTCGAGGATTATATATATATATATATATATATATATTTTAACCCTTTATCGAGGACATGATATAATTTGCGTTTTATTCTGATTGGTGTTAGACGATTTGGTTCAGGAAAAGGAAACATTACACTATGAAAGGTTAAATACCTATGTTGACTAATTATAATTGTCAGAGGTCCCTCTTTTTTTTCCTGTCTAGTAATTCTGTTGTGATTAAGGGAATTTTCTAGACTGAAGTTTCAACAATAGCACCGTCTTGCATGGAAAACTGGCAGTACTGTAAGGAATAGTATTGTTTATTTTATTATTTATTTATTGATTTGTTTATTTATTCATATGTTTGTTTGCTCCAAATTGATCCTGACACCATCATAGAATAACCGCCGTGTTTTACTGTTAGCTGGAATCTTTTCAAATAAAATTCTTGGCTACAGAGTCTCCAGACCTACATTCGACCATGGTCAGATAATAGGGCAATTCGGGAATCATCAGTTTTAAGATTTTCCGTTCACTCCTTCTGCTTCCGGTCTTAGCTCATTGTATGTATATTTATCTTCCAGTCATCTTATTTTCATCCATCTTCTACATGCTTACATTTTCTTCTCGTTGCTATTTTTACATCTTCACCCCATCAAGCTGTACTCTTCTTCTTTGTTCCGTACTTCACGTGTATTCCAACCTTTTCTGCTGTTTATGTATATGTTTTCTTTCATATAGTTCCACCCAGCCGCAATACCTCTTTGTTCCGTGATTCCTGTTAGTGTACTTTCTGCTAAATTTTCCTTTGTTCTATTTCTTCTTCTTTCTTCTTCTTTTTTTTCAAATTTCCAGCTGAAATGGTTTTTGCTCCGTTTTAACCTTCTTTCTAGGTTTAAAAAATTACTCTTGCAACATTCAGTCTATGATCACATGAGACCAGTGGAATTGTTTTAATATCCTTAAACAATCTCTTAATTTCTGCCAAAAACAAGTCTGGCATATATTATTCTGAATAATTTTGTTGGGCTTTATTCCATCAATACCATGTATATTTGTGACTTTCTATGTTTATAGGTCTTCATAATCGAAAAACCATCTACTATACAAAAATAAAAAATTCTACTTCCCTTATTTTGATTTCCAACACTGAAATTTACCAACACAGATTCCACACCTCGTTCATCACCCGCAAGATTATTCATATGTCCTGCGCAGATAAAGTTTTCATCATATTTAACTGTCTCCACCACGTCCTGTATCTGCGAGTATAATTCTTCCATTTCCGCAACAGTTCTACCTTGCTGAGGTGGATGTATTTGAATCAAGCTAAGCTGATGTGCACCCAGTTTTAACGAGATTCCTATAATTATTTAATTTCTTTATATTATATTGTCATCCTCCCAATTTGAAACCAAGGAGGATGTGGTAAATGAAACACCATGATGTCCCAATG
>NC_134778.1:14689758-14694758 GCF_046742065.1 Oratosquilla oratoria | reverse complement strand
GAATGACGCTCGATTGTCTTCAAACGAGGTTTATATACCCTTAGATGATCTGATGCCTAGGCTTGGGCCCAACGGTCATCTAAGGGTATATTAATTTCGTTCGAAGACAGTCGAGCTTATTATTATTTTTTTTTTGTCTAGTAAATAAATTTCCTTGTTATATCATTATAACCGCTTTAAATTTTGTGTTCATACTTGTATATTTGTATTTCTGTATTTTCCTGATTTTTTCCCTGGAAATGTCTATGTAGACGAAACGTTGAATAGGATATTGAATAGATGTTTTTGGTAAATTCGTCTTTGCTTAACCCCCCCCCCAAATGACTAGATCCTTGTTAGAAACCTAGGAAATAAGAAGAAGATTATCAACTGTCAGAATCCTGTCGATTTCAATACTAGTATACAAGAGAATCTGCTTCCATATTTTCGGATATGTGTGTGTGTGTGTGCGTGTGTGTGTGTGTGTGTGTGTGCGTGTGTGTGCGTGAGAGGTGAACATAGAAAACATTTAAAAGAGTTTTTGTCCCAACTGTTTTCTGTGTTTACCCTACCACCCTGCCACTCGTGTATATATATTTTTGCAACTTTCACATTATCGTACTCTTGGGAATAGGTATAGAGAGGCAAAGATAGGCCATAGAGGGAGTATTTTTCTGTATGAAGGACATTTGCACGGCATCAATAATGTATTAAATTGGAAACGGTCATTTTTCCTCCCTTACCATTTCCGCTTAAAAAGTAATTCAAACGTGTTGAACTCTTAAAGTCTACGGATGTATATCGCCTTTTCCGTGGTTATATTGTCATTCGCCCTGGTCTGACCGACTCTCCCATAGAACATGCGGATGACAGGAGCCCCAACTACAGGCATTTACTTAATTGTAGTATGCAGGAAAAGAACTACATTCGTGTGGTCCCGTCGCCTCCTCTCCATTTTATCATACCTAGCTTCAAATTCATTTGTGTGTGCGTGTGTGTGTGTGTGTGTGTGTGTGTGTGTGTGTGTGTGTGTGTGTGTGTACGTGCGTTTAAGAGGTAAGGGTATAGCTGTGTGGTGTATGGGTCCAGTATATTAGTATAATATAGAACCACCGTTCGTTATTGGTGCTACGTAACGCAGAGAATTGACAATCGGGTATTTGTATTAGGATAAGTCTCTAAACTCATTCATAACTAACTGATGTGGTAGTCGAACTCAGTTCGATGATATTATTATCGATTTATTTTTAGGTGATTTCCTTTTGTTACGGCTGGTCCTGAGTCGTGGTAGCTATCGAACGACATCCTGAGCTTTGATCAGTGTGTGGTCTTGAAGGGTATTTTCCATTGTTAGATACGTAATTTTTGTCGCATAGGCCTCGGGGTTAGGCCTATGGCAGGGTCAGATATATGTCAATGATGTATAGATACAAGGTATCCGAAGTAGGCCTTTATTTATGGTATGCTGTTCATGTTAATTATCTGGTGCATGCGTTTCTGTGACGTGTGAGATTAAAGCCGATGGTCCGTGGCTATAGCCGGACCGGGACACAGTGGCTTCGTTTGTGTATGTGTGGATCGACTTGGGCATGCGTCTTTGACATTTGGGCTGGAACTGATGTGCCGTTCCAACTATTTAGGTGACTTCCGTCAATAGGCCCAGAGGTGTTTGTTCTTGGCGACCATAGGGCTCTCATTTGGGGACGCAGAAATGTAAAGCTATGTTTGGTAAGGGATGAAAAAAAAAATATTTAGCTGATTGGTCGAAAGCGGGTGGAGAAGTGAGGGAACACGCATTTCCGTGTATTTCTTGAGGTAAAGAACATATGTTGTTAATTTTTTTTCCCTTAATGGATGTTGTGGTAGTTTTGTATTTTGTTACATTGGGAAATCAAAAGACTGCATGCGTACGAGTGTTTATCCGTGTGTGTGTTGTGTGTGCGTGTTTGTTTATGTTTATGTCATTGAATGTGTCAGTTACAACAAAAGGAATAGGTTTGGCCTGTTCCAAGTGTGCACACGGTGGGCGCAGATAGAAATATTCTCGCTTGGCAACCGTGGGTACTTGACAGCGTACTCAGGTTAGCTTACTTGTTCCTCTGCACTTGGAAGAATGGGAGTTGGACGCACCGTGTACTGGCTTGGTGTTGACGACATTAGGTAGGGCAGTGGTGGCAATGCCGCCGTGTCTTAACTCTGCGAGAAAAGCATTTTCATTTCTTCGTCTCATGACGTAAGAAAAAAAAAAGAGGATTAAAGGAAAAGGTAAGTATGAGGATTGTTTCCGGGTTGAAGGTTCGGGAGCATTGGATAGATACTCTGAAAAGGGTTAAGGGAGTTTGTTAATAGAGATGAGGGTTTTGCTTTGTTTGTTCTCGAGTTGAAATCTTTAGGAACTTTCTGTCCCGCGGGTGAAAGGATTGACTTGCTAATCCTTTGGGTTGAAACACGTGCAATTGGCTACCCAATGGACCCCATGGAATCATCCCAATCAATTGAATGAAGTCGTTTGTCGCTGGCCGTGACGAAATGTCACCGGGCATGGCAAAATGCACAAAATATATCATCGGGATATAATTAAGTTAATCGAGATAAATGCTTTTAGTTGGGAGGGTTCCCTATCATCTGATTGAAGTCGGGTCGTTAGTGAGATTGGAATCTGTAAAGCTCATCATCAGTTAGCTGAAGGAAACCCGAAACCCAGCAACTGTCGTCTAAACTTCCGACATCTGTCTCCAGGAAGAAACGCTGAACTTTTGTCTGTGTTGTACTTGTTCCCCCCCTCCCCCCGTTTTTTGTTTTTTGTTTTTTTCTCCATTAATAACAGTTGGGATGGGGTAGGGGAAGAGAGCATTCTCTGGTTAGCAGCCCTCCGTATGTGAAAAGGTGGAGGAAAAAGTCGAAGGGGAAAGAAAGAAAACGTGGAGCTTCCTCCGGTTCATCGACCGAGCGCGTCACCCCTGGAGGGGGGCTGGCACTTGCAGATAGAAGTGAGGGTATTAAAGTAGTTTGAAAACTAGCGACGGGGAGATGATCCTCTCTGACTCCTGTCACACAGGGCCACCACTTGCAGGTACCCATTACCGGTCCTATGCTTAAGATGAAAATAGTTTTAATTGTTTCATCAGTAAAGGCAAATCATTGATTTTTTCGGAGGACTCTTAACATTATGTAGTGAATGCAGGTCACTAACATATTTTTTTAACGTACAAGAGCTGTGTCGCCTCTATCCTCAGGGTGAAAATATTAGGATCAACTAGACATGGCCGTCCCAAGAGTGGGAGGTCTTTTAAAGAGTACAAACTCGCTGTTTCTTTCTTTTTTTGTGAGAGTTCCGCAGACTTCGTATTGCTATGCTTTCGTGTTATTAAAGTGATGCGCGCGCGCGTGTGTGTGTGTGGATGTATCTACCTAACTGTAACATACAGGATACGAGCTGAGCTCACGGACTTTCGTCTGTGTCTTCATTTCCAAACTTTGTTGTTTAATTATGTTGGCTGTCAGGACTGTCTCTTTTTAATTAATGTATCTGTGTAGAAAAATGCATCGCTTCATTTCGTGCCACGTCCTCTTTGTATTTATTCGTCCCATACTAATAGATCTTCTTTGCCTATGGCTTTCGTAGTTGACAGCAATCATATTGCCTCTTTCTCTTTGTTCTTCCAGTGTCAGAAATACCAGCACGCCTAGTCTTTTCTCGTACTGTTTCTCGGCTAGACAAGGGATAGTTTTAATATCCACTCTTTGTATTTCGTAGTTTTCTTGCTGTTTCCTATTGTGTAAGATACGCCCACATTAACGCGTATTTTGGGACATATATATATATATATATATATATATATATATATATATATATATATATGTATATATATGCGTAAGTAACCACTAGGAAAAGTAAATTAACGAAACAGAGCGCTTTCGTATAATTATATCTTCAGTGCAGATGTAATTATACGAAAGCGCTCTGCTTCGTTAGTTTACTTTTCCTAGTGATTACTTACGCATTTGTGAACACACGTTCCTAGTGTTTTTATTGCATATATATATATATATATATATATATATATATATATATATATATAAACAAATATATATATAAATCTTCATTGTAGTGAAATGTCACTGATGTTTGTCAAGAGCTCATATGTCTCTCCCATTACCCTCTTATGTTTTTTTTTCTTCTTCTTCTTCTAAGGGTGACAGGTTACCTACAACCAAGACTCCCCTTCTTCCTTTGCTTTTGTAATATATTAACCTCCCATATTCTAATCACATGACATTCTATTCTGACTGTTATCCATTTCCATTTTCATGCATTGAATTTAATTTTCAACTCGTATATGTATGCATCTATTTTGCTAGTTGTAGTACACAGGATAAGAGCTATGCTCATAGGGTCCCGTTTCTCTGTTCCCAGTTTTCAATTTTGATTTTATGTTGTGTGAGTGTGTGTGCGCGCGTGTGTGCGCTTTTGCGTGCCTTTGCTTACACATTGTTAATTAAATGCAAATAATGATATGTATGTATATATGTATATATATATATATATATATATATATACAGTATATATATATACATACATACATACATCTAGGCCCTCTTCTCCCTTACAAGGGATGTAGCCAGTCAAGGCACGCACCTACTCCCACCACCAATTTCTCTCTCATCCACCTTCCATTTGTTTACCTCTTATCTTTGCTCCTCGTGGGTGGAGGATCGTCCCTGTGTCCTGCCCACTACCCGGATCAGAGGCACTGCAGCAAGACGCAGCATATCCACAGTAGGATCGCTTCGTTTACACGGCGACCCTACCCCCCTCCTCGTCTCCTCATGCGAAAAATAAAGACGGAGATGAGTCTCCTCGGTCTGCGTCAAAATATCATCCATACACAACCATTCTCCACTCACGCCTATCCCTGCCTTCTGCCTTCCCTCCTCAACAGACATTCGAGAAGGGAAGAGAGGCACACACATGTATACATTTTTAGTAGTGGACATTTTACCACACTTGGAAGACACCC
>NC_134778.1:14514758-14684758 GCF_046742065.1 Oratosquilla oratoria | reverse complement strand
GCACATCCGTCTGCTTCCCCCCGTGTCTTGCCGTCCCTCCTCTTCCCTGGCATCCACTTTTTTCTCCTTTCCTCTCCCGTCTCTTTTCTTTTCTTTCCCCACCCCTCCTTCTCTTTCTCCTTACCCCAACTCCCCCTTGTCTCCTTAAATTAAGATCCTCTCCCTTTTCTTTCACCGTCCCGTCCCCTCCCTCTTCCCCTCTTCTTTCCTCACCACATACCCTCCTCCTGCATCCCCCCAAGCCATCCATGCTCTCCTCCCTTTGCCTCCTCTCTTCTGCCTTCTCCTATTCATTCCTTTCCCTAAACCTTTCATCCCGTCTTCCCCATCTACCATTCTTCCTGAACACTATAATTTTCCTACTCTTCCCCGTTCCTTCCCTTTCTTGTTCCCCTTTCCCTTTCTTGTTCCCCTTTCCCTTTCTCCCAGCCCACCCCTCCCCTACTACCCTTTTTCCTCTCTTCTTCTTCTTCCCATTCTTTCTGGGACCTCTTTCTCCTCCCAACCGTTTTACTTTTCTTTTTCTCTCTCCAGCATCCACCTCCGATCACCACTTCCCTCTAGTACTGTTTTGCTTCCCCACTCAAGTGTCCTTCCCGTACATCTAGTTCCCTTTATCCGATTTTCGCCTTCGCTGGCATAATGAAAACAGCATGGCTGGTATTCTGCTCGATTATTCTCTCCCGGTACTTTTTCAGTTAATTCCTGCTATACCTTACCTTCCTTGCTTTCGACATTGTGTCAACGAGGTCTTCAAATTATGAAAACTTGTAGCATTTTTTCGATGAAAAAAATAGTCATTGTGTTCAGTATTGGGTCGCAAGAGAATAATTTTGATTTAGGTTTACATGCATTTGATATGAATTTGATAATTATGGAAAGTAAATAGCTAGATTATCAGTTACTGTTTGTGTAATTAATTTTCGGTGCATATTTTGCAATGTCATTTCACCCTTTCACGACACATACAAAGAAATAAAAAATGAGTGGAAAGTGGAACAATACAACAAAAAATAATCTTTAAAGAAATAGTACAGCAACGAGTGGAAGAAAATGCTAAAGAAACAGTAATTAAATTAATTAAGGAGAAAGAGAATTGGGTCAGAGACACAGTGGATAAAAAGTGCATAGTAGTTTATGGTATTAAAGAAAAACGTAATGCAGCTAGATACCATGCATCATCCATACACAACCATTCTTAACTCACCCCTTTCTTTTCTCTTCTCCCCTCCTTCCTCAACAGACATCCCCCTCTTTCTCAGCGCCCCTTTTACCCTATCCAACCATCTCATCCTTGGTCGCCCCTCCATTTTCACTCCATCCACCTCTCCCTTCCACACTTCTTACACTAATCTTTCTTCACTCATTCTTTCCATGTGTCCAAACCATCCCAATACTCTTTCATTAACACTCTTTTTCAACTCCTTTTCCACCCCTGCCCTCCTAGTTTCTCACTCTATCCAGTCAAAGCAACCAAGCAAACCAAGCAAAGGTTTCTTTTCATCCAGTGTGTAAACAATCTAAAATATTGTATCTAGCTTGTCATGTAAAGAATAGTTAATTTTATTGAGTAACAAATCACCATAATTAACCCTTTTACTGACACACTTGGGCCGAAATTAAAAAATTCTGTATTACATTGTAGACATTGTTTACAAAGGGTGTGGCAGAAGAGAGAGTGAGTGGTTTGAGTTAAAGGTGGGACTTCGTCAGGGGTGCGTTATATCACCCTGGCTGTTCAATTTATACATGGATGGGGTGGTGCTAGAGGTAAATGCAAGGGTAGTGGGTCAGGGATTGGAGATGGTTAAAGAAAATGGAGAAAAGTGGGAAGTAAGCCAGTTGTTGTTTGCTGACAACACTGCGCTTGTAGCAGGATCAGAAGAGGGATTGAGGAAGTTAGTGACAGAGTTTGGGAAGGTGTGTGAAAGAAGGAAGTTGAAGATAACTGTGGGTAAAAGTAAGGTGATGAGATGTACAAGGGGAGAGAGTGGCAGCAGGCTGGAAGTGAGTATTAAGGGAGAGAGACTGGAGGAAGTGGATAGTTTTAGATACTTGGGTGCAAATGTGGCAGGAAAGGGAGTGGAGGTGGAGGTAGAATATAGATTGAGAGAAGCGAGTAAATGCCTCGGTGGATTAAAAAGTGTAATGAGAAATAGACATTTGGGAATGGATGATAAAAGGAGATTGTATGAAGGAGTGATTGTGCCAACAGCACTGTATGGGGCAGAAACATGGAACATAAGGGAGGAAGAGAGGAGGAGTTTGAATGTGTTTAAGATGAAATGCCTGAGAAGTATGATGGGGGTTACTAGGCTAGAGTGAGAAATGAGTAGGTGAGGAGAACAGGGGTGGAAAGGGAGTTGGGAGATAGGGTTGATGAAAGAGTATTAGGATGGTTTGGACACATGGAAAGAATGAGTGAAGAAAGACTAGTAAAAGAGGTATGGAAGGCAGAGGTGGAAGGAGTGAACATGAGGTGTCGACCTAGGAGGAGATGGATGGATGGGGTAAAAGGGGCATTGGAAAAGAGGGGAATGTCTGTTGAGGAAGGATGGGAGAGGACAGAACATAGGGGTGAATGGAGAATGGTTGTGTATGGATGATGTTGTGATTCATGAGGAGAAGTGGGTGGAGGATGGGGGGTGAGGGAGTATGTATGAAAAATAAATTGATGCAGCCCGAAGGGATTTCTCCCCATCTTCTCCTTTTCTGCATGAGGGACGGAGAGTGGGGGTCGCCGATTTGATGAAGTGGCCTTGCTGTGGATTTGCTGTGTCTTGCGACACTGTTTCTGACCCAGGGCAGTGGACAAGATGCAGGGATGACCTGTTATCCAGGAAGTGCCAAGATAAGAGGGAGGTGAAGAGGGTAGAGGGGAGTGGAGTATATAGGAGATGGAATGGGTGGGAGTAGTTTCTATACCTTTGTTTTTTGGCTACCTCCCGTGTAAGGGGGAAAAACTCTATGGTATATGTATGTATGTCTTCTTTTTTAAGTTCTCACTATTGGTAGTATCATTGATTTTTATCTTTTCATTTTCACATTTAACCTCTATTAGATCTTTTTTTAATTCCCTCAGCTCATTATTAAGTTCGGAATTTGTTTTCTTTAGTTCACATATCTCATTGTTAGCTTCGAAAAGAACTTTTGTTAAATTCACAATCTCTTTCCTTAGTCCTATGAATTCTTTCTCCCACAATTTTCTATTAATACTCATCTCCCTTTCCATGTCTAAGAATTGACTCAAACTTCTTCTTTCGTAATTTACGAAACCAGAAAAAGGGTCTTCGTTTTACAATCTATTCATCCCTCTAGGTGTTTCAAGGTCTCTGTTTACATAATTTTGGCATAGTGCCTCCAGAGGGCTCTGGATTTGAGTCAACATTTGGCTCAAAAACATTGTATTTATTTTCTTGTATTTTCTCTTGTTGGATCAATTCAAGACTGCAGAGAAATCATTTTAGATAACCGCAAGTGCTCCCCCTCCCACTCAATACAAACCAGGCCTCTTGTTTTCCTTGCACTATTGAGAAATTTCGTCTTTTTTGTCAGCCTTCGGAGCTCCAGTTGAGAGGTGTTGACAGCTCAGAAGCTCGGGTGTGTGTATTTACCTAGTTGTATAATACAAGAAGGGGAGCTATGCTCGTAGTGACTCGTCTCTGTATCTCTCTGCATCTAGTTTGTTCTTAAATTCTTGTATGGTTTTTGCACACTATTATTTCATCCAATTTGTGTATATATATATAATATATATATATTTTTTTTTTCTCGTTCTTTTTACATGTATATTTCTTCCATGCTATTCCATAGAATTATGCACCTGCACAACAACCTGTACCTCTTGATATCCTTCCAGCACCTTATCTTTGGTTTCTATTACTTCCTAAGTCTAAACTAAGACACTTACTATTTGTTTTATATTGTCCCCAAGATCACGTAGTCCTTAGTTTACCGCATATTAATAATCACTGGGCAGAAAAAATAATACAGGTTTATCTTATCTTTTCAGACAAATGACACTCAGGTTCTGCATATTGTTTGGTCAAGTTTAAAGGATCTAGACCAAAACTTGATTCAGCTGGTTGGAGAGTTGGTCAGAACCTTGGGTATTGTTCCTGCACAGCTCTTTAAAGGACAAGTCCCTTCTGATTCTGGAAACTTTGATCTTGTTGTGACTCATGCAAAGAACATCATCACTGTTAGAGAAGATCTCTGTAAAGTTTACAGTGGTAAGCTAGGGTCTGTCATTGTGATAGGGTAGTATGTTAAAATTTGATTCTGGATTATAGATATCAATTTATGCTTGATTTTAATGGAGCTTTTATTTTTTCTTTTCTACATGAGTGAATGAACCAAAAATTTTTCAGAAACTATACTTCATGTCCAAGAGCAAATTGAAGATGTGGTCTCCAGACTTTTTGACCAAATTAAAACATCAGTGTCCAAGGTATGATGCATTCCATTAAAAATGAGGTAGTTCAGGTCATTAGTAATTTTATTTATTCTCAAATAAGGTCATTAGTGCTTTCCATATGTTTTATGAAAATATGGACAATAATCTTTATCATTATTATCTCTATCACCAGAACAGTATTACCATTTATTAGACCTTTTCTCATTGAGTTAGAGTTTTAAGAAATACATCATTGCAGTTGATTTATTTTTTATCAAGTAACTGTACATCATTTACATTAATCTGACATGGATTCTATAGCTGAGGAATTATTTATGACTCCCAAATCAATTTAGATTTGTGTTCTACTTCTTAGGTTTTCTTTATATTGAGTCTATATTTTACCAAGAAACATTTCTCAGCAACTAGTATGCAGTCAATCAATCTGTTGTCCCAAGTCTCTCATATAGGAAACCCAGAGTTCCCAGGTTCTTGGCCCATAGGTCACTCAGAGAAAAAATACTGTACACCTAGGTCTCTTAATCCAATACTTGACAACTGCTATTTGTGCAGATGTTTGGGCCCAGGACATAAGCCCACTTTTGCTTTTGTAATGGGTTCACTTCCCAAGGAATAGTTTAAGGATGGCCTTTTGCCACTATTGCCCATTTCTAATACTTTAAATTTTTTTGGTGTTGAACTTCATTTCCCATTCTTGTCTCCATGCAAAAATTAATCCATCCATATTAGTATAAACCACTTTTAATTTTCTGCACTCTCCATCTCATTCTCTGTTCCTTTCATTTCTTTTTCTTGAATATACCATTTTCTCAATCTCATGTCTAACACTCCAATAGAACTTCTTTTTCTCAGTCTCCGTTCTTTTCTTGTTTTTCCTTTAGCTTCGCTTCTTAATATCTTTTTCTCTTTCCTCATTATTCATGTCTCTTTTTATCCATACACCTTTATAGTGTAAACTTTTTGCTAACTTTCCTATTATTGCTACTATCTCTTCTGCTGCCATTGGTGACCTTAATTTGATCTTTATGAATCGATTTCCTTCTGCATATTTTACCATTCTGTGCACTTCCTCTATTTCCTTCTCTTTGTCTTGTACTATTTTCAGAACTTTTCTTGCTAATTCTTTCTCTTCTTCATCTCCCAAGAACCTAACTGGGTTGTATTTTTCCTTTAGACCAAATACTACTATAGACTTCTTTTTATCGTATCTCTTAAATTTTCTTTTTCCTTAATTACCTGAATGACTGTATCTTAAGTGTTCTGAATTTGTTGGTGAATAATTTCCCTAAAACCTATCTTGCAATTTTCTTTGTGTGTGTATATATACAGTACTACCTCTCATTAACGGACTAAAAGGGGGGTAACGGTGTCCGTTGATGTGAATAATCCGTTGATTTGGAGTGGTTTTTGGGTGGCATAGTGATTGCACGCACTAAACAACAGCACCAAAAACACCGAAAACACAGTGAAAACACCACAAACACAGCTAATTAACGTTCGTTAATGAGGGGTAGTACTGTATGTATATATAAATTTCTGTGATGTTAACAGAAACAGGCTATACAGTAGCTTCTTTTCTCTTTCATACCATTACTATTCCAGTTGGAAAGCACTGGAGCCCAAGCAGAGCAAATATGTGCAGGAACAGAGTCCCCTCTCTTAGAAAGTCAAAATAGTTTGATTAAAGACTTTGAAGAAGTCACAACTAAAGTGTATCAGGAAGCTCAGCATGAAAAGGTAAGATGTGACCTTTTTTTTTATCCTCATTGCAAATAGAAATAGCAGTGTCCTCTTGGATTGAAGTGGTATTATTGTATTATTATTAACTACAGCTGTTCTCCATATAATGTTAAAGATATATTCTTGGAAATTGTGACTTTAAGTAAAGTGGTTTTTCAGTTTTTATATGGATAGGGTGGTACAGAAAGTAAATGCAAAGGTGATGGGCAAGGGATATTAGATGGTTAGTGAGAATGGAGTGAAGTAGGAGATTTATATAATTGTATTATACTGACAAGTTTGAAAGTGCTGGGGCCATTTTCGTGGTTGGTCTCTGGATTCTTTCAATTTTCTTTATATTCTTTTTGGTACTAGGTGACCATAGTGTCACAGCATACTCTAGTCTAGGCTGTATTAATGTGACTAATATTTTTCTAATAATTTCTTCATCCAAATAGATAAACGCTAATTTTATTGATCTTAGTAAGTTATAGGATTCTCCAACAATTTTGTTTATGTTTATCAGAGGACATGTCATTTGAGATAATTACTCCCAGGTCTTTTTTAGATCCCACTTTCTTTACCTCTTTAGTTCCCATTGTATATTGTCCTGATTTTTTTTTTTTTTTTTTCTTATTCTTCCAAACTCCATTATGCTACATTTCTTAATGTTAAAGTCCACTTCCCACTTCTGACTTCATTTCCAAACCTTGTTCAGGTCTCTCTGTAGTGATTCACAGTCCATTTCGGTTTTCACTTTCCTCAACAATTAAGCATTGTCTGCAAAAAAGCTCATGTACCATTCCACATCATCATCCATGTCATTCACATAAATAGCGAACATTATTGGAGCCAATACAGATCCTTGTGAGACTCCACTAATCACCTTCCAACCTGAATACTTTTCTCTGAGTACTCTCATTTTTTTGCCATTCAGGAAATCTTTCATCCAGTTTAGTAGGTTGCCTTGTATCCCTCCTATGTTTTCCAATTTTTTTGATCATTTTTTGTGTGATACTTTGTTGAAGGCTTTCTGTAAGTCTAGGAAAGCACAATCAGCCCATTCATCCCTTTCTTGTATTATATCTATTAGTCTTGAGTAAAAACAGATTAAATTTGTGGTACATGATCTTCCCTGTCTGAATCCAAATTGTCTTGGGTTTATTACATTGTTTTCTTCCAGGTGTTTTACCCATCTATTCTTGATAATCTTCTCACAAATTTTGGCTACAGTGTTTCATAAGGAGACTGGTCTGTAATTAGTTGGTTCTTCCATGTTTCCTCCTTTATATATCAGTACAATGTTGGCATTTTTCCAGTCCTTTGGTATTTTTCCTTCTTTGAGTGGGCATCTTATTATGTTGTATATTTTGTCCATTAGTTCTTTGCATTCTTTTAGTATCCAGTTTGCAATTCCATCTGGGCCGTGTGATTTCTTAACATCAAGATTTGTTAATTACTTCATTATTTCTTTTTGTGTTATTTTTATTTCCCTTATAGGGGGAGATTACGCTTTGCTTCCTTTATCCCAATGCTGTACTTTTTCTTTAGTGAAAACTGACTTGAAGTGATTGTTCATGACTTTGGCCATTTCTAGATCTTCTTTGTATTCTATATTTCCTTGGTGTAGTTTCACCATTTCCTGTTTGTTTTTAAGGGAGTGTCGCATCGCTTTATAGAGGTGAATTTTTTTTTCAAATATGTGTTTAATGAATATAGTATAAATACTCATTACATTAATGTGTAATTCCTCAGGGCATTGTGTTCCTCCCATGTATATATATAAGGCATAGTGAATATTTAATGAAGATGTAGTGAGCTCTAGTGAAGCTCTAATTACTTAATGGAAAATCCTTCCACATCATTCAGCTTGGTATGAAATGAAAGCTTAGAGTCTGGGGAACAAATCTTATTGAATACATTTTTTCAAATTAATACCTCTGATTTGTTATTAATTTGTTTCTCTGAATAATTAAAAAATGCTGCAAAATTCAAGTTTCATAGATAAAAAAAATATATATATCTTTTATTTTTTACCGTAGAAAATAAAGAGTTTGATGTTTTCTTTCAAATGAAACAAAAATGACAAAAATCCATAAATAACAACCAAAGATATTACAGCAGAAAGAACAAAAACATAAAGTTTACAGGACGGAGGATTTAAATTTTCACGACCATTTTTTTGCGACCCTTTGTTTGATGGTTGCGATGTATAGCAAATCTCCAATATCCGCTTTGCTGATGAGGTGTGACGTGAGGGTGAGTGATGTGGCATGGGTGGAAGAGGTGTAAGGTGGGTGTGGCTAGTAAATGCTTGCAGAGTGCTGGGCACAGCTGTGCTGCATTTCTCCTCTTTCTTTTTCCTTATTTCTGTTTCAGGCACTCACGGGCCCTCTATATTCTGCCACTTCACTCTCTTGTTTCTTGTTAATTTTTCCGTAATCACAGCAACAATACAGGGTGAGAGCGCCAGGAGTGATGTCACCTTTGACCTTTTCAAGAGTACTGGTGCCCTGTCCACTGTCTTTGTGAGGTGTGCTGGTGGGAGGAGTTCCCAAATATCTCCATAAACACAATTCTGTAGCAAGAAATGAAATAGCTATAGAAATGTTGATGCTATTTCAATATACAGAATGTTTTTTTATGCAATGGGGTTGCCAGAGGTTGCCAATATTTTATTTATTTTATGCTGTATAAAAAAATAGAAACGAAATACAGTTGTATAATTTTGTATGAGTGTTCCCACCATCATAGAGATTCTTTTGAAATGTTTACCTAAAATTCGCTCACGTACCAGAATTTTTCAAATGATCGCTGGCGACACTCTTTTAAGTTTATTGTTCACATATCTGTAGAGTAGTTTGGATTGATCCTTGCATTTTTCTATAATGTCTTTTTCATAGTTTCTATTTTTCTCTGTGCACTTTTACATATTCATTTCTATAGTTTATATATATTTGCCATTTTCCAGGTTTTTTATCTTATCTCCATTTTTTCCAAGCTTTGTCTCTTCTATCTTTTGCCTCATTGCATCTTCTGTTGAACCAGTATTTAATGTACAACCTTTCTTATTTTTGTCTTGGTACATACCTATTCACTCCTTCATTATAGATTTCCATCAAGATTGCCCATTTCTCTTCCACTTTTGTCTCTTCAATGTAAAATTTTTCCCAGTTTGCTTTTAGAAAGATTTCCTGTAGTTTTCCAAAGTCCATTTTGTTGTACATCAATCTTCCCTTTCTGTAATTTTCATTTCTCTCCATATATATTTCTTCTTTAGTTCAGCCTCTATTAGTATGTGATCACTTTTTCCAAATGGCGTTTTGTATTCAATTTTATCTACAATTTCAGGTTCTGTTGTAAATATTAGATCCAGTCTTGACGGTTCGTCATTGCTTTTGTATATGGTATTTTTATTGACCCATATGTACAGTACATATGTGTGTGTATATGGTTTTTTTTTTATCTGTGATTTTATTTTTTTACCAAATTAAAATAATTTTTTCCAGTTTCTAGGTTCTTTATAGATATATTAATGGTCATGGAAATGTACTAAACTGTTTTTCAGTGAAGCTTTATCAGCAATGAGTTCAGTCAGGCATTGGTGAAGGCTGAAATTTTCTAATTAACATTTGTAACTTAGAAATAAATTCATGCTATATATTCTTATTTGTTATTTTCATAGATGCAACTACTTGAGGCGCAGAAGACAATGGTTCACAAAATTCTGGAAGATAATCAGGTTAAATTACAGCAAGTGTGTGAAGAATATACACAGCAGTTACACAGCTCTAAAACTGTTGATGGTATGTAGCAAAGATTTAATTTTTTATGAAAACAATTACGTAGTTTTAGTTTGTAAGTTATTTGTGGAACAAACCATGAATATATAAAGTTTCCACTTCACTGTCAGCAAAAATAAAATTAGAATATTGTGATAACAATTGTGGTTGATCTTCATTGCTCAAATACATGATTTATTGGATGAACATCATCAGCAATGATCTCTGCCAATTTCTTGAAATTACTAAATATTTTTTGTATATACTGTACCATTTTGTGGAGAAAATATAGTTCATTATAATTTTTCTAATAAGTTTACCATATTTTTGGGAATAGACGTTTCTGTTTTCTGTTGATTTCATTGTTTCAATATATTTCAAGAAATGTTAGTCAGGATTGTTTTTATGTGTTTTTCAGCCATTAGGTATTTTTACTTATAAAGATATTATTTACAAATTAGCAAATCTAAAGATTCATAACTTTAGATATATAATTTCCCCCAACAGAAGCAGTGTTATGTTTTAAGGCTCTAGTGATGGCCTTAGAGAAGACCCTTCAGGCAGAAATTGTATGGGTAGAGAAAGAATACCGAGAACTGGTAGAGCAGTACAGCTATGAACAAACCCTTCATCTACAAACACACACACTTGTTGTGGCAGAAATGCAGGAGAGAATGCACAATATTCTGTGCAAGAACCAAACCCAAGTACGTATTAGAACTCTTGACCTTTAGGTGTTACTGAGAACATGATATGCATAGGCCAATCAATCATTCAATCTGTACCCCCAAGTTTTCTCATGGAGAAGACCCACAGCTCCCAGGCAATTAGCCACAGCCACTGGGCAGGCCCATAGGTCACTCAGGGAAGAAATATTGTGTTGTCTAAGGCTTGTTAGTGTGGACCAGTATATGGTAAGGTGCTTAATGCTTTCTGTATTAAGAATATAAGAATGAAGGAGAGTGCAAGAGACCACAAGCCCTACATTAGGCAGTTCCATATCAATTACCACATATCCCCATTCATAAAGTTTTCTAACCTTCGGTTAAAAACAAGCAATATTTTTAGTGCTTACTACATGGTTACAAGTCTGTTCCATTTGTTAACCACATTGTTGGTAAACAAGTTTCTCCCATTCAGTTTTCTCTAAAAATAAAAATGTTGTCTAAGCTTTACCTTTTTTTTGGGTTGTGTAAACCTAAACACTGCACTTTTAGATATTGAAGTTCACTTGCTGTTTCACCACCCATGCAAACAATTTGTTAAGATCTTCCTGCATTATCCTGGCATGTTCAAAGAGGAAGAGGTGATATGGTTACAGTGTTCAGGTCCCTAATTGCATTGAGAGAAGGCATCTGATTAAAGATGGGAGGGCTTTAAGAGGATATGGGAGCAAATTAGAAAAGACCACATGTCTAAAGGATGTGAAGAAATACAGTTTTCCAAAGAGATGCATAAATTCTTTGAATAGCTAGAAGGTGATATAGCTCAAGCTCAAACAATACACGAGTTCAAATCTGAATATGATAATTGGAAATCAAGGATATTGATTAAGTTAGAACTGTACATGAATTTGAGTCTAGGTATGATAAGGAAATTTGAGAATAGGAGATAGGACCCAATGAGCATTTCTCCTTTCCTGTATACTACAATTAGGTTAATATATAAACACTCCCTACTCCCCACCTTCCCCTCCCTTCTTTGCATCACAGTATCATCTGTATACAGCCATTCTCCACTCACCCCATCTCCTGCTTTCTCCCTTCTTTGCTTGACAGACATTCCCCTCTTTCTCAAAGCCCCTTTCTCTTCATCCTTGATTGTCCCCTCAAGTTCACTCCATCCACCTCTGCCTTCCACACCTTTTTTTTACTAATATACTGCAACTGTCCCTCTGTTATGCTGTCCCCCTACTCTTAATACTGTCCTGTACCACTTCTCTGAATTTGCATTTCCTTTTTTTGCAGAACCCTGTGGTAGGGGAGAAGAATACTGCCACAAAGTATTCCCACTTGAGTTGTAAAAGGTGACAAAAATGGGATGGGGATAGGACTCTCTGTAGCCCTAAAGGGGACATTCCTAATAAAAGCAAAGGCATAAGAGGGTCTGGGAGGAACTTTCCAACCACAACCCTAAGGTTTGGGTCATTCAGTGTGCATGGATGTGGTACAGATGAGAGTAAAATGGAAGAGATGGGCAGTATGTTTGTGAGAAGAAAGAGGGATGTGTTGGCATCGAGTGAAACTAAGTTGAGAGGGAGGGGTGTGAGTTTGAGTGGGAGTATAAGTAGGTGGGTGTCATAAGTGAAAAGAGGATGAGGAAAAGAAGGGGTGGCTATACTAGTAAGTGAAGAGATATATAAACATGTGGTGGAGTGGAAGGAGGTTTCTTCAAACTTAAATGTGGATGAAGGTGAAACTAAGAAGGGAGATGTGGGTTTTTGTATGTGCATATGGGCTTAGTAGTGAGAAGAGTGTAGAGGAAAGGGAGGCTTTTTGGATAGATTTAAATGAGTGCATAGAGGGTTTAGGGAGAAATGTCAGTGTAGTGGTATTGGGAGATCTAAATGGTAGGGTAGGAAATGAACCAATAGATGGAGTGGCTGGGAAGTGTGGAGTTCCAGGAAAAAGTTGTAGTGGAGATGATGGTGGAGATATGTCTAGAAAGAGAGCTGATGATAGCAAATACAGTGTTTCGGAAGAAAGTCAAACATAAGTAAACATGGGAGAAGGTGGTGGATGGAAGGGTGGTAGATAGGGCTTTAATAGACTACATAGTGGTACCCCCCCTCCCCCCGGAAATCAATGGTTGTGTACTTTTAGCAAAGATTTGTTGAAGGTGTGTGAAAAGTATGTTTAATAACAACAATTTTCAAAATTTATCAATGTAAAATCAAATACAGTAACAAAATAAATTAATTTTAATTAAAATTTTCTCATGTGATGTAAGTATGCAATACGAACTTTAAAGAAAAATTTCACAAACTTTGAAAGAAAAATTACTATTTTGGCTCAAGTATAGATAAAATACCTAAAACCATATATACAGCAGTCTTTATGTATGATCTGTGTGAATATATATTTGAAATATCCCAAAGAAAAACAGTTTCATCACATACTTGAAAGTATGTATGGTATGTGAAAACCTTTCAACAACCGTTTGTATAACATTTGCTTTCTGGAGGGGCAGGAGAAGAGTAGGAAGAGTTTTGGATGTACATGTTCTAAGGGGTGAGAGTGGGGGAATATCAGATCAATTTTTGTTGGAAGGTATGTTGAGAGTGGAGGATAGATGGAGAAAGAGGAAAAGGACAGAAGGTAGGGAGGTGCTTAGAGTAAACAGCTTAAATGAGAAAGAAAAGGAGGAGTACAAGAAGCTGAGAGAAGAATGTAGAGAAACATTAAACAACCTCACCAGACAGTCCACTATCATCGTACCTCCCTTTTTTAGACATTCCACATGACACCCATCCAACCCAGGTGCCTTACCTGCTCTCATCATTTTAACTGCTTTCACCTCATCTTTCCTTATTTCTCCTCCATTTTCCTCATGAATTACTGTTATTTTCTTAGTGCTTCCCACTGCAACCATCTTTCCCTTCCTATCTTCCTTCACATTTAGCAACTCCCTAAAATACTCTTCCCATCTTCCTCTTACTGCCGTCTGTTCCATTATCATCTCTCCATCTGCACCTTTTACCTTTTCTTCTCTACTTGATTCGCCTCCTCTTCCTCTTTTAATTTCTTTCCAAAACATCTTTTTATTACTTTCAAAGTTTTCTGACATTTCTCTTACCCCATTTCACATCTGCTCTCCTCTTTGCCTCCTTTATCTTATGCTTTACTTCTCTTTTCTTTTCTTTGTACCTCTCATATGACTCCGTCGTCCTATTTCGTAACCAATCTGTGAAAGCTTGCTTCTTCTCTTCTACAACCTTCTTTGTTTCCTCATCCCACCATTCACTACCATTCCTTCTATTTCCTCCCATCCTTCTTGTTCCACATACCATCTTTGCACACTTTGCGACTCCCTCCTTGAGCCATCCCCATTCCTCCACTCCTAGTTCTACTCTATCCTTTACTCCCTCCCACTCCTCTCTCAGCTTCTTCTTATACTCCTTCTCCTTTTCATTTAACCCCTTCCATACGGTGCCGCACACGTAGGCGTCATGGGGAGCGAGTGTATTCGCGAGGCTGCCATATCGGCGTCTTGATTATATTTATTGTAGTCGCCCCTCCATAATGACATTCTTTCTAATTCTTTTGTAATCGCATTTTCTATGGTTATCAAAATTCACGGGTGAAGAGAGAACGATCGATATAAGCGGTGACTATATTTTATGATGCGAGTATTATTACGACACGTCGTACGGCTGGCATTGGCTGCTGCCACCGAGATCTAAGTCCATGACGCCTACGTGTGCAGCACCGTATGGAAGAGGTTAAAGAGTTCACTCTAAGCACCTCCCTACCTTTTGTGCTTTTCCTCTTTCTCCATCTATCTTCCACTCTCAACTTACCCTCCACCAAAAAAATTATCTGATATTCTCCCACTCTCTCCCCTTAGCACATGTACATCCTTAACTCTTCCTTTTATACTCCTATCTACCACTACATAGTCCATTAACGCTCTGTCTACCACCCTTCCATCCACCACCCTCTCCCATGTGTACTTATGCTTGACTTTCTTCTGAAACACTGTATTTGCTATCATCAACTCTCTAGACACATCACCATCAACTCTCCACTACGATTCTTTCCTGGAACTCCACATTTCCCAACCACTCCGTCAATTGGTTCATTTCCTACCCTAGCATTAAGGTCTCCCAATACTACTACATTGATGTTCCTTCGTAATCCCTTCTACACTCTTCTCACTACCAGGCCCAGATGCACTTACAAAAACCCACATCTCCTTTCCCAGTTTCACCTTTATCCACATTATCCTTGAGGAAACCTCTTTCCACTCCACTACACATTTACCTATCTCTTCACTTACTAGTATAGCCACCCCTTCTCTCCCTTGCCCTCTCTTCACTCCTGAGAACCTCCCAATTACACTCCCATACTCAATCTTGCCCTTCCCTCTCAATTTAGTTTCACTCAAAGCCAACACATCCATCTTTCTTCTCACAAACATACTACCTATCTCTTCCATTTTACTCCCATCTGTGCCACATCCACACACATTAAAAGACCCAAACCTTAGGGTGCTGGTTGGAAAACTCCCAGACCCTCTTATGCCTTTACTTTTTTTTAGGAATGTCCCCTGTGGGGCTACAGGGAGAAGGATGCCTGGTCCCAATCCCCGTCCCGTTTTTCTCGCCTCTTACAATCCAAATGGAAATAATTGGTGGCAGTATTCTTTTCCTCGTACCACAGGGTAGGCGAAACAAGGAAATGAAATTCAGAGAAATGGTACAGAACAGCAACAAGGGGTTGGGGGACAGCATAACAGAGGGACAGTAGCAGTATAATAAAAGTTTCATAATTTCTCTATGAGCAGAGTCCTCCTCTATTACAGACAAAATTATGTGTGGCTCTGTTCCGTAGGGCACCCCTATAGACCCTAAAGTATCAACTGTATGCTACTTTGCCATAACAACATGCAGCCAATACCCCAGACGGGGTTAACTATCTCTGCCTCTCTTAGATTCAAAGTCTCCACCCCATACATTGTTGTCAGTACAATCAACCCTTCATACAATCTCTCTGCATCCATTCCTATATGCCTTATTCTCATGACACTTTTTAATCCCTCAAGGCAAGGAAAGGGAGGAGTGGAGGTGGAGGTAAATTGTATGTTGAGAGAAGCAAGTAAATATCTAATGGTATTTACCTAATTGTAGTATACAGGAAATGAGTAACACTCATTGTATTCTGACTCCTACTCTCCTGTTTATCATACTTAGCCACCAATTCTTGCACAGTTCCAACTTAATCTATATCCTTGATTACCAATATAATTTATCAGTCACCTTACCTGTAGTTGATTTGTCAGATAGCATTTATATGGGTGGATGGTATTATTATCTGCTCTAATTTTGTGTAAATAATTGTAAAAGTAAATATGCCTGTAATGAACCCTTAATGAATATTAAGTATAATTGTAGTTCAGATATAATAACCTGAAATTGATGTCATAAATATTTATTTTTTGACATTGTGTTTGTATGTTTCACCATTTTGTTATTTATTGCCGTAATTATTGAATGAGTAATGGAAATATAAATATTTTCAGAATGAGGAAGCAACTAAGATAAAAGTTAGGTATGAGGCAGAACTAAATCAACTGAAGGAGGAACATTTGAATCAGATCCAACAGTTAGAGCACCAACTAACTTGCAGAAATCAGGAAGCTCATGTAAGTAGCTTTTTCTTCTGTTGGTTGATATACAACCATTATATTAGGAAATTGTGTCTGAAATTATGACTGCATGTTATTGTGCAGTATTAATTACATAGTAGCATGCAGCCAATATTTCAGGGACTGTTTTGGGGTTCCCCTATGGACTAGCCACACATAGTTTTATCTCTGTTAGTGTGAAATCACTTTTCCTAGAGGAATGATGCATATTTTTGTACTGCAACTATCCCTCCATTATGCTGTTCCATCTTAAAACTGTACTGCACCATTTCTTTGAATATATGTATATATATATATATATTATGAGTGTATTTGGGCAGGAGTTTTTCTCTAATGCATATATCATTAAAAGTGATGGCTAGTTGTGCATTAATTATTTTCTTAAAGGTATTTTCCATATACCTTATTATAGATTTGTGTTCCTTAGAAAGGAAATTTATGACTTGGCTGTGTGTAGTCATATTAGCTTGATCGTGATTTCGGGATCAAGACCCTTCTTCAGTAGCTATAGGGATGTTCTATCTTGTTAGGATAAGAATTAATTTGATGAGTCTTGTTAAAGTTAAAATTAAAGTGATTAGCAAGTAAGAACTCTAGTACAAAACTTAGAACTTTAACAAGACTCATCGGATTAATTCTTATCCTAACAATATACATCCCTATAGCTACAGAAGAAGGGTCTTAAACCCGAAATCACAATCTAGCTAATATGACTACATACAGCCAAGTCATAAATTTCCTTTTCAGAGGAACACAAATCTAAAATAAGGTATATGGAAAATATATTTAAGAAAATGATTAATGTATGACTAACCATCACCTTTTTTTTTTTTTTTTTTTTTTTTTTTTTTTAAAATTTAAGTTTGATCTATATGGTTATTTATTCCAGTTGGGTATGGTGACATTGGGAGTTCTAGCAGGGCCATGTTGGTCTGGAATGCTCTTTGTGGGGGATTTTTATGTGGATCTGGTGCAAGGGGGTCGGTGCAGGAATGGGATGTATTTCAACATAGACCCTATGCTTCAAGTCAACACCCCCAATGGGCTGGGAGGCCAGGAATGAAATACTTTAGTCTTTGGGATAGGGGTGCTTTGGGCCATTGAAGTGGGGAGGATAATGGTGTGATATTTCTTATGTATTAAGCTACTTGTTCTGTTGTTTCAGCTGGGGAGTTCAGTCTCTTCTCTGGATGGCAAGAGGAGGATTGGGAGTGATGAGGTAAGTATGGGGAAAAGGGACAGGTTAATACTGGAACAACGCAGTTAGCTAGTGTGATTTCAGAGCATTGATAACCTACAAAAGACCAATTTGACAAGAATACACAGAGTGACCAATGGCAGGTACCAACATGTATTTACCTAATTGTATTTATTTAATTTTAGTATACAGGAAAGGAGAAATACTAATGGAGTCCTGTCTCTTACTCTTCAGTTATACCTGGCTTCAATTTTACATATGGTTCTATCTTGGGCTATATTTCCTTCTTCAATTATCGTACATAGATTTATATTCATGTATTGTTCCAGCTTGGGCTATGTTGCCTTCTTAACTGTTCCAAGTATTTATGTACTATCTCCAGAACTTATAACCAGTACAGCAGTCACCCTCCCAGACTGGGCTCAAACAAGTAACGTCCTTCTTCCCTTGAAAGGTGGCTGGACTAAATGAGGTAATTGACTCTCACAGTCTCACTGTTGAGGTCATTCATTTGTAATGCAAAGTTACAATCCAACTTGTTCAGTGTGCTAAGATTCACATTAGATATTACCCTTATAGTATCTATAATGTAAAACTAACCTGTGTTGTTACATGTGTAATACACTCAACGCATTCAGTTGAATTGTTCACTGTGATTGATATGCTACAAGAGAGAGCTGGGTGGGTAAATTGTGTGGACCTAGACCTAGAGAAGGCTTTTGATAAAGTACCTCACAGTAGACTTATGTGGAAATTGAAGCATATTGGAAGACTAAGAGGTAAACTACATATATGGATGAAAGACTTTTTGAAGAGAAGGTACAAGTACATGAGGAAGTAGTAAAAGATAAGATGTCAAAATGGAGAGCAGGAATGGAGTTCCACAAGATTCAATTCTTGCACCAATAATGTTTCTTGTCTATTTCACTGACATGATGAAAGGTACAAGTTATACTAATATGTTTGCTGATGATGCAAAAATTATGAGAATTGTGAAAAATGTGGTCTGCAAGCTAGTGCAAAAATATCTAGACATTATTTTTGCATGTAGCTAAGAATAGGAAATGAAGTTCAATACCAAAAAAGGCAAAGTACTGGAAATGGGCAATATCTGCATAAGACCATCTTTAAACTATTCCTTGGAAATGAACCCATTACAAAAGCAAAAGAGGAGGAAGATATAGAGGAGTTGATAAAAAACTTTTCACCTGACATATCAGCAGGATTGTGGGAGAGATGTATGGACTGATGCATGAGATTAAAGTGGATTTTCTTTGCATGGATAAAGAGATTATAGAAAAAAAATTGGAAAAACCCTGATCTGTCCAAGACTGGAATATGCACCACTGTAATAGTCCCCACACAGATTAAAGGATATAAGCAAGATTGAGAGAATACAAAGGGCAGCAACCAATCTGGTCCCCAGCCTGGCAGATAAGCCATATGCGTAAAGACAAAAATCACTGGGATAAATTACATTGACAGAAGAGATCTCTTGATTAATGATAGGAAGGCCTTAGGAGGTGGTTAGAACAAATTAAGGAAGACCACATGACTAAAGGATACGAAAAATACAATTTTCCCATATAGATGCATAAATACTTGGAATACCTTAGGTGATATAGCCCAAACTGGAACAATATATGAATTAAAATTTAAATACAATAATTGGAAATCAGAGATATAGATTAAGTTGGAACCGTACATGAATTTGAGATTAGGTATAATAAATATGAGAGCAGGAGACAGGACCCAATGATTGTCACTCCTTTTCTGTATACTACAATTAGGTAAATATGATTAGGAAAATACACGCTCATTATATTCTTTTGGTTAGAATGAAAAGATTGATTATATAACAAGTATGCAGTGAATGTGTAGAGAAATTACAATTTTCCCAAAATTTTATTTTCATATCATTGATGGTAAGTTATGTGAAATAATGAAGTCTAAGTTTCTCAGGAGCCCTGTAGACAAACTATTGTATTTTCCTGCTTATAGAACCCTATGTCTTATATCCTATCCTTGCATGCTTCTTGTGTGGCTAGGAAGCACTGGATGAGGAAATGGAGATCCTAAAAGACCAAATACAGTATGAGACATATCACAGATCAAAGGTTTCTGACTATCTCTTGTCTGAGTTGGACAACATCAAGATACAAATAACACAGGTATTTTAAGAAGTGGTGTGTGCTCTTGACAACTCTTGTTTCCATCTGATTTTGCCATTGCAACAGCTTTTTTTGTGCTTTGTACACCATGTTTGTAGCAATGCATAGATATTGTTTCTGAAACCTTCAACATTTGGATTTATCACTATTACACATTACTATTTCTGAAGCAATATTGATCATTTTATTATATGTCTTTCACACTATAGATTATATTCGTCTCTGATTTATGACTCAGCAATAAGTTTAAAACTGGGAAAAGATGCATAATTTCCCCCCAAAAGGTCATAATTTTAATATATTGAAGAAAAATATGTGTAATCTGTACATAGATAGTTATAAGATATGGAAGGAAATGGGGGAATTTTAGGACTGATGCCTGGGGTGCAGTTTTCTTTGCCATGTCATCAATGGAAAAATATTTACCTGAATCTTTATCCCAACCAGTCAGTTGCTCCACGTTTCTCTTGCAGAAGATCCACAGCCCCCAGGTATTTATCTAAATGCAATATGCAGAGATGTTTTACTTCTTGGGTCTTGTCTCTTTTTCTCCATGTGTCAAACTTGTTTTAAATGTGCTTATGGTCTTAGTTTGTGCTTTTGTCTTCTTTCAATGAAATGATGCATCTGTAGTAGGGGGGAAGTAAGAATTCTGCCACTAAGTTTCTCTTACAGGTCATAACAGGTGACTAAATTGGAACAGATTGATGGGATTAGGTATCTTGCTCTCTGTAACCCTATCCAATGAAAAGTCAAGGCATAAGAGGGTCTAAGAGAATTCCAACCAGAATCCTGAGACTTGGGTTATTGAATGTGTATGGGTGTGATGCAGATAAAAGTAAAAGGGAAGATTTGTAGTATGTATATGAGAATGAAGATGGATGTGTTGGCATTAAGTGAAACTAAGTTGAAAGGGAGGGGAGATTTTGAATTTGGGATTGTAGTAGGGAGGGTGTCGGGAGTGAGGCGTGTTAAAAGTTATGGGTATATTGTAAACGCTTAGAAAAGCACTTAACTGTTTATTGTTCTTCAAAGGCACAATATACTTGACACACATAAGTTTATGTTCAGACAATAATATACACATCAAATTCTCCACACCGTGGCTCCACCATGGCTGACTTGCAATGGCATGGATTCCACCTTAGCACGGGAAAAATTCTCAGGCCTAGCAACTGAACTTTGTTATACATGCAAATTAAGTACAGATTATACAAATCAAATGGAAAAAATTCTCACTATACATTGCATCGTACATTCAATAAAAAATAACACAAGATGCACAATAATGAATATTTATATTTCAACTAGGTGGGGATGAGGGAGAGAAGGGGTGACTGCTTGTAAGTGCTGAGATAGGAAAGTATATGGTGGGGTGGAAGTATCTTCAATGTTAATGTGGACAAAGGTGAAAGTGGGTTGGGAGATCATGGTCCTTGTATGTGCATATGGGTCTGGTAGGAAGACGAGTGTAGAGGAAGGGAGGCTGTTTGGATAGATTTAGATGAGTGCTTATGTGCTCATTGTCACACTAAAGACAATGAGCACATAATGTATTGCCTCACACTATGCATAGACGACAACTCAGTATTTCTTGTAACTTATGGGTCTGTCCAGTGGCTGTTGCTATTTGCTTGGGAGCTATGGATCTTCTGCAAGAAAATGCTGGAACAATGCATTGATCGATTGACAAATTACATGTACTCATTTTAAGTTTAATCAGATTTTTAAGCCCCTTTAGGTTTCACCAAGTATTGGAAGTTTATATATGGAATGTTCCACACCCTAGGGAACTTATTTATTCTGGTCATAGCTATTGTACACTTATTCTGTACATATATCAATTTAAGAAATTTTGAGCTAATGATATGCTGATTATTTGCAATGCATATAAATTTACTGGTACATTTTACTGCACATATTTGGGCTAATTAGTAAGTATTGTGCTTATTGTGGGTCCTGTGAAGAACTGCATGATTACTTCACATTGGAAATCTTGTTATTGTCTCTCTTCCTCCAGGCATTTCTTACCAACAAGAATATTTGGATATACAGGGAACTTTTTGTTGAATTTTGTTATCCTATATTAGATTACATAAGCTACAGTCACTTCTGTGTAAGGAGTTTTATGATTGTCTACTGCATCATTTAGCTTTGTGTGCTAATTTTACCCTTTTCACAAAATATTTATTTTGAAAGTTAATTTTTTATTCTATTTATGCTTCTGTATTTTAATTTACTGATAGCCTTCAATATGGTTGATAATTTTTTGTGTTTGCATACATTATATTTAACAGCTTGAGGATGTGAGTAACAACCTTCAAGAGCAGGTCCTTATCAAAATACCTTCTGACACTTCTCCTCTCTACTTGCAGCAACATCTCCACAATCTCTACATTGACAGGTAAGAATCCCTTAATTTTTCTCAGTTTATAACCTTCAGTGGATAAAGTGGTTTGTAAAACATAAATGCATTCATATGATGCATATTAGTTCCCTCTATAAGAAATATATACAAGTGGCTTTTCACTGTGTAGATGAAAAGATAAAAAAGCTCATAGAACCCCTGATCTAGCCAAGACTAGTATATGTGTCAGTGGTATAATCCTCACACAGTGAAGGATATACTCAAGATCCAGAGAATACAAAAGACAGCAACTACAGTCATGGCAAAAAAATTGTAACACATTACCGGCAATAAAAATTGTAACACATCAGCAATGAAAATTATAACACATCATTGACAGTAAAAATCGTAACATGGATTTCACGTATTACAATTTTATTTGATGTGTTGGTGTAGTGGCTTTTATGGGCATGTAGCTACACCACACCACCTAGGCATGTCTCAGTGTAGCACCAGTGCTTGTGTAGAGAGGTTGTATAGTAGGCTACTCCCCTTAGCACCAATCCTGGCTGTTACCCTATCTTTGCAGCCGTATAATTCCATTCAATCTGCACACAATGGGACGTACTAAGCTCAGCATGGAGGAAAAGTCTCTTGCTATTGCTTTATTAGATTGGGGCATGTCTGTGATTTATGTAGCCACCGACCTGAAGGTGTCTAGACAAGCCATTTATCGTGTTCAGGATGCAGTGGCGACATTACCACCAGGCACAACCCCCCAAAGGAAAACAGGCTCTGAGCCCCAAGAAAGACGACAGTAAGGATGAATAAGCGGTTAAAACATTAGGTGATGTTAAACCCTTCAATAGCAGCTGTAGCACTAAAGAAAAAACACCAAGACATCCTTCAGAATGTCGCTATTAAGATGATTTGGCACACATGATTCCATGTTACAATTTTTATTGCCAATGATGCTTGTCTGGTGACATGTCTTTGTCAATAATTACTCCTAGGTCCTTTTCCAAGCTAACTTTTTTACTTCCTTTGTCCCAATTTTGTATTGTCCTGATATTCTATTTTTACTTTTTACAAACTCCATTATACTACATTTCTTGATGTTGAAGTTCACTTCCCAGACTTTGTCCAGGTCTTTCTGTAGTGATTCACAGTCTTTTTCTATACTTACTTTCCATAGTAGTTTTACTTCATCTGCAAATAAGTTCAAATAACATTCTACACCATCATCCATGTCATTTATATTTATGGCAAACATTATCAGAGCTAATACAGAATCTTGTGGGACTCCACTTATCATTTCTTCCCAGGTTGAGTTTTTGTCTAAGTACCACTCATTTTTCTCCCATTCAAAAAATCTTCCATCCATTTCAATAATTTTCCTTGTACACCTATTATT
Source organism: Oratosquilla oratoria (assembly GCF_046742065.1). Classification (NCBI taxonomy): domain Eukaryota; kingdom Metazoa; phylum Arthropoda; class Malacostraca; order Stomatopoda; family Squillidae; genus Oratosquilla; species Oratosquilla oratoria. Next base: position 14,661,344 of record NC_134778.1, on the reverse strand, counting down.
TCGAGTTTTCTTAATGGCTTTTTGTGTGGTACTTTATCAAATGCCTTTTATAAATCTAGGAAAGCACAATCAGACCATCCATCCCTTTCTTGCATTACATCTACTAGCCTCGAGTAAAAACAAATCAAGTTGGAGGCATATGATCTTCTGTGTCTTAAAGCCAAATTGTTTTGCATTCAGTATATTATTTTCTTTGAGGTGTTTAATACGTCTATTTTTGATCATTTTTTTCACATATTTCAGCTATTGTGCTTTTAAGGAAGACTGAGCTATAGTTTGTTGGGTCTTCCTTATATTGGTACTATAATTGCATTTTTCCAATTTTGTGGTACTTTTCCTTCTTTGAGTGATCATTTATCTTATATATTTTGTCCATTAGTTCATCTATGCATTCTTTTAATATCCAATTTGCAATACCATCTGGACCGTGTGATTTTCTGACATCAAGGTTTATTATTTGGTTCCTTATTTCTTTCTGTGCCACAATTATTTCTTTCATTTGAGGGGATCTTTCTCTCTGTCCATCATCCTAATTTTGTGGTATTTTCATTTGTGTACAGATTTAAAATGTTCATAATTTCAGCCATTTCTATATCTTCTCTATATTCCTCATTCCCTTGATGCAGTTTGTTTATTTTTTAATTTACCATTTACCGGTAGAATAATTTTTGTTGATACTTACATTTGTCTATTATGTCTTTTTCATAGTTTCTTTTTTCTTCCCTGTGTATTTTTACATATTCATTCTTAGTTTGATATATATTTGCCACCTACCTATTATTATTATTTTTTTTTTTTTTCTTCTTTTTCCATCTTTTCCAGGCTTTGTCTCTTCTATCTTTTGTCTCACTACATTTTTTGTTGTACCAGCACTTAATGTATACATTTTCCTGCTTCTGCCTTGGTACATATTTATCTACTCCTTTATAAATTTCTTTTAATATATTCCATTTCTCTTCCATCTTTGTTTCTTTATTTAAGAAGTTTTCCCAATTTACTTTTTGTAAGAAGTTTTTGAGTTTCTCAAAATCAATTTTGTTGTACATTAGTCTTCCTTTTCTGTGTTTCTCTTTTCTTCCCAAATCAATTTCTTCTTTTAGTTTGAACTCTATTATTATGTGGGCACTCTTTCCAATTGGTGTCTTGTATTCCATTTTATCCACAATTTCAGGCTCTGATGTAAATATTAAGTCTAGTCTCGATGGTTCTTCATTGTTTTTATAGCTGGAATTTTCCTTTACCCATTGAGTCATTGTGTATTCAATGGTCATATCCAGTAGTATATTTCCCCACCTTTCACTGTCATCTCTTCTCAACATATTTCTTTAAAGTCACCCATAATTACTATGTTTCCTCCTTGTTTCAGTAATTCATTTAATGCATGCTTTGTGTCCACCAACATTCTGGAATGATCACTCTTGTCCAAGAATATGTTTTTGGTGGCACATATAATACTACAAATTTTCTACTTTTCATGTCACTGTTTTCAACTTTTATTGTAATCAATTCCACATTATTTTTTCCTTCTGTTATCTTTGTCACATTTAAGCCTTTCTTAGACAAAAACATGACTCCACCCTGTTTCTCCTTTCTATTTTTCATCCAATCGTTGTATAAACTTTGTCCCATTGTATTAGGTAGTGGATTGCCTTTGACTTTGGCTACCTCCCTTGTAATGGGGAAAAAGCCCTTGGTATATGTATATACTACTGTTGACATATGTTTTCCACTTAAAAACTTACCTATTTCACTGTATTCTCCTTAAGACCTCTTACATTTTCCAGCTTCCATATCAGTCTCTTGTGCAGCACTGTCAAATGCCTTTTTCAAATCTAGGTATGACTGGAAAGATTGAATATTGCATTCAAAGGATTTACAAAGGATTACATTTAATGCTAAGTCTGAGGTGGAAAATAAACAGGACCCTATGTCCATAGCTTTTTGTCTGTACATTATAATTGAGATGAATACAATTGAATCAAATACAATGAGGTAGAGAGAGACTTAAACCTACCCATCCTTAGTACATACATATGCCTCATTGTATTTGATTCAATTGTATTCATCTCAATTATAACATATCATATACAAGCATTGACTTTAATATATTCTTTAGAGATATTTTGTATCATTCAATTTGAGTCCGAATTAAGGGTGCCAAATATAATGAAGTAGAGACTTAAATCTACCCATCCTTAGTACCTTAGTATTATTTTCCATGTGTCATATACAAGCATTGACTTTAAATATATTCTGTAGAGATATTTTGTGTCATTCAGTTTGAGTCAGAATTAAGGGTGCCGGAAATTCTGATATTAATTGTTGTCCCAGTTTATTTGACCGGAAATCCTTGCCCCACAATGACAAGCAGCTGTGGAGCTGGGGTTTCAGCACAGAAAATAGTCCATTATTTCTTACCAGAAAGATCTAGGGGAAGTTCTAAGGACTTTTGCTTATCAAAGTGATGCTGGTGGTGGTGGTGGGGTGGGGGGATAAATAAAATAAAATAAAAAATAATAATAGTCTGGTTTAAGTAAATGGGTGGTACATGAAGAGAGGAAGAGCTTCTAGGCATCAGTTCTTACATGAAAAAGTGGAAGAAAGTTAGAGTTAATAGAGTGAGATGAGGCGGTGCAGTTGAAGGTAATAGTGTTGATGGGATTTGAAGACCATTGATGGGTCAATGATTTTCTCTGATGTCCATCTTACAGTATCATCTTACAACCAGGTACTCTTCATTGGTCCACCAGAAATTTTTGTAAATTATATTTGCATATTTTGAGGGGGAGGGGGGGAATCATTGTTTATAATTAGGGAGATCTTCATTTTCTTCTTCTTCTTCTTCTTCTTCTTCTTCTTCTTCTTCTTCTTCTTCTTCTTCTTCTTCTTCTTCTTCTTCTTCTTCTTCTTCTTCTTCTTCTTCTTCTTCTTCTTCTTCTTCTTCTTCTTCTTCTTCTTCTTCTTCTTCTTCTTCTTCTTCTTCTTCTTCTTCTTCTTCTTCTTCTTCTTCTTCTTCTTCTTCTTCTTCTTCTTCTTCTTCTTCTTCTTCTTCTTATGATGTTAGTGTACAAACATCTTATAAAGTTTTTCTCTTTCTTTTTATCAGGGACTGGTATAAGAAGACTGTTGGACTACTCTCTAATGTAACTCTGCAACTTTTACACTACTACAGCGTTGCTCAGCAGTATATCCAAGGACCTTCCCAAGTGTCACATGTCTCTCATTCACTTTCATCTCCATGTAAGAGTTTAAGTACTAACGTAGGAAAAGTCTTGGACCTCTCCTTCCTCTCAGATAATGGAAATCCAGAGGACACTGAAGAAGGGTTAGGAAATGAAACAAATGTTGAATATAACTCTGGAGCCTTTGATCCTTCCTTTAATCTTGATGTGGAGGAGGTTAGCATTGCAGGATCGAACTTAGATAGCACCACCATGAGTGAAGGCATGTTGGATGACATGGACAAGGATGAACAGGTTCGGCAAATTCTAATTAATTCCTATCCCCAGCTTATGGCAATCCTGAAAGGACGCTGGGATCATGTAAATGTAACGAATTTGGAAAGAGAAGCTCAAGAATTAAACATTGCTGTACAAGCAGCAGCTGGTATGCTAAAGATATTCATCCATGCTCATACCAACAGTGGTGATGAAAATGCTTCTTCAAGTATTGCTGTAGTGGATTCTGCAGGTGACAAAGAAGCAACATCTAAATCAGTAGCAAAGACACATTTGATGGCTGACTCCATAGATGGCTGTGGATCTGTCTTCAGTGGAGAGCAGTCAGCAATAGATATGGCTGGAATTTTGGAGCAATCTGACTCCAGTGAAACAGCTTCTCAGAAATTTAGTTCTCCACTTTCAAAACAGAAATATGAAGAAAGACACATGCCAGAAGACTTTACCCTTTTGAAAAGTGAGGATATTAGTAGTGAAGATAAAATGAAAGAAGTTTGCAACCAACAAGTGAAGATTAATGAAGAAAGAAATAGACTCCTTATTGAAATTCATAAACTTCAAGGCTTAGTGAAAGGATATGAATCTGAGAAGAAGCTCATTCAGAAGGAGAGTGATAGGCAGGAAAAGTATGGAATGCGATTAGCTATGGAACTGCAGGTAAGGAAACCCTTTTCCACTTCCACTGCCAGTTGTTTAACACACATATGTACTGCATGCATGTCTGCCCATATGCATATGCTCACAGTTAAACACACTGTGTTTACCTTATTGTACCTACAGTTAGGTACAATTAGGTAGTACATGCACACACAGATACTTACAAATTTGGGTTTAGGAGATATAAATGTAGAAGTGAGTGAAGTGTTTAATCTTTTGGGATTATTGGAGGTGAGAAAAGCTTCAGGATATGACAGGGTCTCAAACTGGATACTTAAAGAATGTAAGGAACAATGGCAGAGAACATGTCTTACTGTATGTTGATTAAAAGAAGGCATAGTGCTGCATGATTAGAAAAGGGCTAATATGGCACCAATTCATAAAGGTGGAAGTAAGGAAACACCACTAAATCATAGGCCAGTATCACCAACCAGCACAATAGTGAAATTATGTAAAAGCATTGTAAGAGATTGATGGATCAAAATTTTTGGGGATGAACATTCTGGCTTCAGATATGGAATGTCATGCGTGTCAAATCTTTTAAGAGGGAGGGTTGGGTGGACATTGTTTAACATGACTTGGAGAAAGCTTTTGATAAATACCTTACAATCAGATTGTGTGGAAATTGGAGCATGTTGGAGGACTGAGAAGCAAACTACTCAGATGGATGAAAGATTTTTTTGAAGGAAAGATATACGAGGACAGTAGTAAAGGTTAAGATGTCAAGATGTTGAGAGTTCACATCTAATTATGCTAATTGGAAGTCAAGGATATATATTAAATTGGAATTGTGCATGAATTTGAGGCTAGGTATGATAAAAAAAAAAATTAGAGAATAGGAGATGGGACCCAGCAAGCGTTGCTCCTTTCCTGTATACTACAATTAGGTAAATACACACACGTGCACACTATGAAATTGTAATGAGTAACATTACATAACTTTAGTATTGTTCTTTTACTCATAACACCTAATATATTTCTCAGGCTGCTAAGGATCAGATAGTGGAGCTCAAAGGTGCCACACACAAGGATAATGGAAATAGTGCTGATTATTCTTCCAGATTAGAATATGCAAGAGAGATCAAAGATAGAGGTAAGATATTTCATTGGATATTTACTGTTTTTCTCATTTTGTCACCTTTCTCCCACCGAAGCCACCAGACTTTAAATTTTCCACTACCCTTACCACAAGGTAATGGAACCCAGAAGGGTTAGTGTCTAATATCTACAGTAAACCCAATTTCTCTCACATTATCACAAATCAAAATTTCCTAAATATTTTTCAGGAAAAGACTGTCACTGGTGACTGCCATATATCTACTTTTAGTTACTGATGCTAAATGAATATGAGTGAATAATTTAACTTAATAGGACACATTATATCCAAAGCAGGGTTGCTTTATTTACATGGTGACCCTCCCTGCTTGTCCCCTCATGTGGAAAATAGAGAAGATGGGGGAGAAACCTTTGGGGCTGCATCAAAACATATCCAAACACAATCATTCTCCATTCCCCTCCCTTCTCCCATTCCTGCTCAACAGATATTCCCTTCTTGCTCAAAGCCCCTTTCAGCCCATCCATTCATTTCATTTTTGGTTGTCCCTTCAAGTTCACTCCATCCAACTCTGCTTTCCACACTATGCTAAAATTTCTTTAATCATTCTTTCTGTGTCCAAACCATCCCAGTACTCTTTCATCAGCCCTATCTGCCAGCTCCCTTTCTATTGCTCTCCTCATCTCCTCATTTCTTATTCTATCCAACCCTGTAACCTCAGACACTTTATTTAAAACAGTCCCTAAAACATTGGCTACATGCTGCTTTGCAATTAATACTGCATGATAACATGCAGTCCATACCATAGTATGGGGTTACTTCTGAATCCAAGAAAAAATACACCAGCAGCATACTACTCAAATGCATACAACAACTTACCAATTGCACCTTGTAACACTTCCATGAAAAACACATTCACTTTTGATTACAAAAAAATCACTCCAAACAGAGCCCTCTTAAAGGGGGGGGGGGGGCATATGCCCAGGGGAGGCACTTTTAGTAGGGCGGCAATTCTAGCCTGGACATGCCACCCACAACGCTGACAAAATGATAATGAAAAAAAAGGCCAAAGAAGCCCTGAATAATTTACCAAAATTGACGAATTTTCCATTAGAATCAACAAAATATTCAATATTTTCCTATATCCTTTCTGCAATAAGAAGATTAAATACAATTTTTAAAATCTGTTTAATTATTTCGCAAGCCAATAGCACAAAAAAATAATTATGTCTGACTCATTGTTTTCATTGAGAAATATAGTGAAGGAATTGCTAACCTTTGTGTTGCTCCAGATTGAACTTGCAGGAAAACCATGGCTCCCAGGTAACTGGCAACAGTTACCAGATTACCCCATAAATTACACAAGGAAATATATGTTGTGTTGTTGTCATGGTATGGCTAGGTTGGGTAGTGTAGGCTTAGGTATTTACCTAATTGTAGTCCTCATTATACGGTACATATGCATTCCTGAAAACCTTACCGCAAATTGAAATTATCGTATACCAAACCCAAGTTTTGACTAATGGCAGACGTACCTTCTCCCTGCTCTTTCCTCTTCAAAATATCTAATTTTACCTCCAAAACACAAGCGGATACCACATCTGTAAATTTTTCTTGCCGAAAATAGAATCGAGGGTAGTAATTACCAAATACCATAATTGTGAATTTACCAGATAAAGAATTACTACATGTATAAGGAGGACTCACTATGTACAGGAAAGGAGCAACACTTGTTGGGTCCCATCTCCTATTCTCTAAGTTTCTAACATACCAAGACTCAAATTCATGCACAGTTCAAACTTAATCTATATCCTTGATTTCCAAATATCATATTTAGAGTGAAGGAAGCAAATATATGTCTTGGGGGAACAAAAATTGTCATGAGAAACAGGTATCTGGGGAGAAGATTCTCTGAAAGGAGGATTGTGCCTATGACATTGTATGGGGCAGAAACAGGAAGACAAATGTAGAGAGATCGAAAAGAGAAGTTTAAATGAGTTTTAGAAATATGGTGGGTGTTATGAGTATGGATAGGAGAGAAATGAGAAGGTAAGGAGGAGAGTGGTCATGGTAAGGGAGCTGGTAGATAGTGTTGATTTAAGAATACTGGAATGGTTTGGGCACATGGAAAGAGTGAGTCATAAATAATAGCACAAAGATTGTAGAAGGGAGAGGTGGATGGGGAGAATTTGAAATAGAAATAAAGACTAGGATGGATAGATGAGGTGACAGGAACCTAAAGTAAAAGGGGAATGTCTGTTAAGCAGGGAAGGTAGAAGGTAAAATATAGTTGTGAGTGGAGAATGTCTGTGAATGGATGATAAATTGATGTGGCCCAAAGTATTTCTTCACGTCCTCTCTATTTAAACTGAAAGGACAAGGAGGGAGGGATGCCTTTTAAATGAAGCAGTGGGGATAAACTAGGCTGTTAGGTCCTGCTATGGATGTGCTATGTCTTGCTGCATTGCTTCTGACCCAGGCAGGGGGCAGGGATCCTTCATCTACAAGGAGCTAAAATAAAAGGGAAATGGGTGATGGATGCAGGATGGGTAGGGGGTGGGTGTATTCCTTGGCTGGCTATCTTCCTTACAAGGGGTAAACAACCCATATGTAGAGTATTATTGTTATTGTGTAGCTCCTGGGACCCCTGGTCAGACTCTTAGGTCTGAACACCTTCCCTTATTCCTGTTAAAATTGGGAAGTTATTGGAATGGTCCACGTGTGGAGCTACTGCTATGTAGATACTATTCAGATCAACCACATCAACTCTCTCCAGAGAAGGGGGGTCCAGTAGCATCTGGCTGCTTGGGAGAGGAGCAATTGCAGAGCTCACAGTTCAGATATTTGGAAGCTATTTTGTTGAGAAACTACTTCTTCTTCTTTTTTCCTTCAGGCATCCCACAGATCAATGCTTTACAGCATTTTTTTATGAATCTTGGAAAATCTGCAAATCCATTTAATTTCCTATTTTCATTGAATTCATTTAATAGGATGTATGTAGTATTTATATTAATGTGAGTCTTTTAAAATAAAATTTGCAGTTCGTGCACTGCTCTCAGCCAAGGACAAATCTATGATGGAACGTGAAGAACTTGAACAGAGAGTTGGAGAACTGGAGAATATTCTGGAAGAAACAGTCAAAGAAAGAGACATGGAAGTAGATGCCCTAAAATCAGAAGTAACTGACTTAAAACAACAGGTAATTATTGTGTCATTGATAACTGTTAAGTTTGCTATTATGATATTTGGTTTGGTTTATATAGTATTTTACCTTATTGCACTTACCTAGTCATACTACAGTAATGCTATATCAGAACTGCCATTATCTGAACACCCATTGGGCTAATTAGTTTGGATGTGGAGGGATTATTGTACTTGGGCCAGAGGTCATTTGACACTGCCTTCCTGGTTGTCCCACTTTGCCCCTTAGAAAACATTTCCCTAACCATTGATGACACAAATATATAAACACCATGTGCCCCATTTAATTTGGATATTTGGGGAAGGATTACTGCATATTCACTTAGTTGTATTTTGTGGGAAGGGGAGCTACACTCGTGGTGTCCTGCCTTTGTATCTCACAGTGTCTAGTTTGCTCATAAATTTGTGAATGGTTTTTGCACACACTATTGTTTCATCCAGTTTGTTCCAGGTGTCCACCACTCTGTGTGAAAAACTGCTCTTCAGATCTCTTCTATAACTATCCTTTTTGAGTGTCTTTCCATTTCCTTTTGTGTTTCTCTTGTCCCAGTTTAACAAGTCCTCTCTATCAAATATTTCTGTGCCCTTCATGATTCTATAGATGGTCAGTAGGTTGCCTCTCTCTCTTCTTTGCTCTAAAGCCAGTAACTCCAGTTTAGCCAGTCTCTCTTCATATGACATGTTTAAAAGTGCTGGAGCTATTTTTGTGGTTGCTCTCTGGATTCCTTCAATTTTCTTTATATTCTTTTTGGTACTGGGTGACCACAATGTCGCCGCATATTCATATTCAGTATGACTAATATTTTTTTTAGTAATTTCTTCATCCAAAAAGGTAAAAACTGCTTTTATTGATCTTAGGAAGTTATAGGATTCTCCAACAATTTTGTTTATTTGTTTAGCAGAGGACAAGTCGTTTGAGATAATTACTCCCAGATCTTTTTCAGATCCCACTTTCTTTACCTCCTTAGTTCCAATTATATATTGTCCTGATGTTATATTTTTACTTTTTCTGAACTCCATTATGCTACACTTCTTAATGTTGAAGTCCACTTCCCATTTCTGATTCCACTTCCAAACCTTATTCAGGTCTTCCTGTAGAGATTTGCAATCCGTTTCAGTTTTTATTTTGTTCAACAATTTAGTGTCATCTGCAAAGAAGCTCATATAACATTCCATGTCATTCACATAAATAGCAAACATTATTGGAGCCAATACAGATCCTTGCGGAACTCCACTAATCACCTTCCAACCTGAATATTTTTCTCTGAATACTACTCTCTACCATTCAGGAATCCTCCATCCAGTTTAGCAGGTTGCCTTGTATCCCTCCTATATTTTCCAATTTTTAAAATAATTTTTTGTGTGGTACCTTGTTGAAAGCTTTTTGTAAGTCCAAGAAAGCACAATCAGCCCATCCATCCCTTTCTTTCTTCTTGAGTAAAAACAGATTTAATTTGTGGTACATGATCTTCCTTGTCTGAACCTAAATTGTCTTGGGTTTATCATATTGTTTTCTTCCAGGTGTTTTACCCATCTATTCTTGACCATTTTCTCACAATTTTTGGCTGTAGTGCTTGTTAGTGAGACCAGTCTACAGTTATTTTTATTTTTATTATGTTATATATTTTTTCCATTAGTTCTTTGCATTCTTTTAGAATCAAGTTTGCAATTCCGTCAGGGCCATCCAATTTCCTAACATCAAAGTTTGTTAAATGTTCCATTATTTCATTTTGTATTTACCTAGTTGTATTTTACGGGATGAGAGCTATGCTCGTAGTGACCCGTTTTAGTATCTCTCCACATCCAGTTTATTCTTAAAATCGTGTGTATTTCTGGCGTTCACTGTTTCTTCATTCAATTTGTTTCAGACATCCATCATTCTCTGTGGGAGGCTTTTTTTTTTTTCTCTCTCCAGGTCTCTTCTGTAACTGTCTTTAGTTTCTTTTCATGTCCTCTTGTTTCTCTTCTGTCCCACTTTAATAAGTCATCTCTACTGAGAATTTCCATCCCTTTCATAATTCTGAAAATGGTCAACAAATCACCTCTTTCTCTTCTCTGTTCCAGTGTTGACAGATGTAATTTCTCCAATCTTTGTTCGTATGTCAGATTTGACAGTGTAGGTGCCATTTTTGTCGCTGCTCTTTGGATTCTTTCTAATTTTCTTATGTTCTTTTTTGTGATAGGTGCCCACAGTGTTGCAACATATTCTAGTTTAGGTCTTATCAGTGTAACAACTATTTTTTTTACCATCTCATCTATGTAGTCGAAGGCCACTTTCATTGATCGCAATAAGTTATGTCTCTCCGAATAATTTATTGTCATGTTTATCAGGTGTCAGGTCACTTGAGATGATTACTCCTAGGTCCCTTTCTGAATCGACTTTTTTGACTTCTTTGTTTCCAATTTTATACTGTCCCGACACTCTATCGGGATAGTGTTATTATTATTTCGCTCATGGGAGGAGATTGCACCTCACTTCCTTCATCCCAATACTGTACCTTCTCTCTGATGAAAAGTGACTTGAAGTGATTATTCATGACTTTGGCCATTTCTAGATATTCTGAGCATTATGTATTTCCTTGGCGTAGTTTCACCATTTCCTGTTTATTTTTAAGTTTACCATTCACATATCTATAGAATAGTTTGGGTTGCTCTTTGCATTTTTCTTTAATGTCTTTTTCATAGTTCCTTTTTTCCTCTCTTTGCACTTTTACATGCTCATTTCTATAGTTTATATTTGCCATTTTCTAGGTTTTTTATCTTTTCTCCATCTTTTCCAAGCTTTGTCTCTTCAATCTTTTGCCTCACTGCATCTTCTATTGAACCAGCATTTAATGTACACTTGTTTCTGTCTTGGTATGTGCCTATTCACTCCTTCATTATAGTTATCCATCAAGATCTCCCATTTCTCATCCACTTTTGTCTCCTCCATGTAGAATTTTTCCTAATTTGCATTTTGAAAGAATTTCTTTAGTTTTCCAAAGTCCATTTTGTTGTACATCAATCTTCCTTTCCCATACTTTTCATTTCTCTCCATATATATTTCTTCTTTTAGTACATACATACATATACCAAGGCTTTTCCCCCCTTTACAATGGAGGTAGCCAAAAAGGAAAAGGCATAAAGTCATTCCCACCCATTCAATCTCTGAATACACTCCACACCCCTCCACCCTCCCTCTTATCTTAGCACCTCCTGGATGACAGGTCATCCCTGCACCTTGTCCACTGCCCTGGGTCAGAAGCAGTGTCGCAAGACACAGCACATCCACAGCAAGGCCGCTTCATTAAATCGGCGACCCCCCCTCTCTGTCCCTCCATGAATAAAAGGAGAAGACGGGGAGAAATCCCTTCGGGCTGCATCAAATTTTGCTCACACATACTACCTCACCCCCCATCCCCCCGCCCATTCCACCTCATGCATCACAACATCATCCATATACAACCATTCTCCATTCACCCCTGTCTTCTGTCCTCTCCCGTCCTTCCTCAACAGACATTCCCCTCTTCCCCAAAGCCCCCTTCACCCCATCCATCCATCTCATCCTAGGACGTCCCCTCATGTTCACTCCCTTCACATCTGCCTTCCATACCTCTTTTACTAGTCTTTCTTCACTCATTCTTTCCATGTGTCCAAACCATCCTAATACTCTTTCATCAACCCTATCTCCCAACTCCCTTTCCACCCCCGTTCTTCTCCTCACCTCCTCGTTTCTCACTCTATCTAGCCTAGTAACCCCCATCATACTTCTCAGTCACCTCATCTCAAACACATTCAAACTCTCTCTTCCTCTCTTATGTTCCATGTTTCTGCCCCATGCAGTGCTGTTGGCACAATCACTCCTTCATACAGTCTTCTCTTAGCATCCATTCCCAAATGTCTATTCTTCATTACACTCTTCAACCCACCAAGGCATTTACTCGCTTCTCACAATCTACATTCTACCTCCACCTTCACTCCACCTTTTCCTGCCACATTTGCACCCAAGTATCTAAAACTATCCACTTCCTCCAGTCGCTCTCCCTTAATGATCACTTCTAGTCTACTGCCACTTTCACCCTTTGTACATCTCATCACCTTACTTTTACCTACATTTATCTTTAGCTTTCTTCTATCACATACTCTCCCAAACTCTGTCACCAACTTCCTCAGTCTCGCCTCCAATCCTGCCACAAGCGCAGTGTCATCCGCAAACAACAGCTGGCTCACCTCCCACTTTTCTCCATTTTCTTTAACCATCTCCAATCCCTGACCCACTACCCTTAGTGTCTATAAGTATATGGTCACTCTTTCTAGGTGGTGTCTTGTATTCAATTTTATCCACAATTTCAGGTTCTGTTGTAAATATTTAATCCAGTCTCGACAGTTCCTCATTACTTTCATATCTTTGCTTAAAGTCCCTTTTACTCCATCCATCTATCTCAATTTTGTTTGTCCCCTCAAGTTCACTCCATTCACCACTGCTTTCCAAACTTTTTGCTAGTCTGTCTTTGCTCATTCTTACCATGTACCCAAACCATCCCATGGTGACATAACACACCTCTGGTGCCGCCCCATCTTCACCTCAAATCACTCACCATTCCCAACCCAAACACAAGCTCTACTGCTCATGTAAAAAATTTTGGCTGCTGTTAACAGCCTTCCCCATATCTCAGATATGTGCAATATCTCTGATAATACTTTCCTGCCTACCCTGTCATAATCCTTCTCTAACTCCATAAAAGCCCCAAAAAACATCCTAATCTTTTTCCAAAAACTTCTCGCAAGCCTGCCTTACCACAAAATTTTGATCCATGTACCCTCTATCTTTCCAAACCCACCTTTGTTCTTCACCTATTATTCCTTCTATTCCTCTCTGAATCCTCTCAATTGATGCCCTCCCATTTATCTTTGCAACTGCACTCAACAAACTAATCTCTCTAAAATTTCTTCATTTCCATTGTAAAGGAAAACTATACAAGCACTATTTCTTATATGGTACTGCAATATTGTTGATTAGTGATTTTATTTCATATAGGAAAACGACATTATTCTAAGGACATAATCTTCTCCCATTGGTTTCATGGTCTTAACTATATTTGTTTTGATAATGCAGCTAGAGGTGGCAGATCGACAAGTGAGGTCACATAGACAGTTTCTTGACGACCAAGCAGGAGAGCGAGAACAAGAAAGAGAAGAACTTGTTAGAAATAATGAAAAACTTACTCTCCTAATCAGGGAGAAGGAAAGTCAAATTGCAATGCAAGCAAATCTACAAAAAGAGGTAAGGAGGTGAAAAGAATGGTCATTAACTGTGATATGCCTAATGTTTGTTACTGAAAATCTATGAGTTGTTTTATTATTACTAATATCTGTTGACTTGAATGTGAATATGTCACAGACTAGCTTTTGAATTAGAAAGAACAACAAGCTATGCCAACAAGTTCGCAGACGATGCAAAAATTATAAGAGGAGGACAGTAGACTATTGCAAAAAGATCTAGACACTATTTTTGCATAGAGTTGATAATGGGAAACGAAGTTCAATACAAAAAAAAAGATGCAAAGTATTGGAAATGGGCATTAGTGGCAAAAGAATATCCCTAAACTATTCTTTGGGAAGTGAACCCATTATAAAAGCAAGTCTCGGAAACACACAAGTTGTTTGAGGAGAAAATGATGCACGGTAACTTCAGGTAGGGGAATCTTCTGGTAGTCAGGAACATGCAGGAGATTTGTTGATGTTTCGCAGTCAAGAAATAGCAGAGACGAGAGAGAGAGTGTGTGTAGAGTCATACTTAACTTTAGTCTAGATGTCCAAAATAATTCAGAAAAACGAAGGCTTTGCACTTTGCGTGGAGACATTTCACAGATTCGGTACTAGAAGATTGTGTAGTGCAGTCATAGAGGTCCAAAGGTCTTGTTTAGTTGAGTTATTGTAATCAACAAATATAGAAAAAATTCTATGTAGATCTTTTCTTGTCTTCTCTCTCTGTTCTCAGTTTTCTCTCTTATATCTCAGTTGTCTCTCTCTGCTTGGGTCTCCTCTCTAGTTCTCTCTGTAATTGCTCTCTGCTCAGCCATATGTAACCCAGGAATTGGTGATTATGTTTCCTGGATGTTAATACATACCTAAACTAGGTAGTTTCAGCTACTAACCAATGGTAAAGAAAAACATGTTTTCACACCAAATTATGTAATATTTTCTAAGCTTGGCATCATAAGACAGAATGTATTTGAAATGCACCCCAACAGTCAGGTATTACTCAATGGTTTACCGTACTTTATAACGTACATGTTATGAAATAGAAAATTTCTTTCCACAAGTGACAATATCAACATTAATGATAATATACATCATATTCACATGAAGCATGCCTTAAAAATACAAACAGGAGATTTTATTCATTCAAGGGCATAGCACAGCATAACCATAGGATTCTATTCACACTAAGGATGTGACACCCTCTCCCTTTTAAGTTGATTCTTAGTAGGGAATCAGCAAGGCATTAACTGATTCTTTTACATGATGTATGTGGAGAGTATAGGATTGTAAAAGGAAACTCCATCTGGTGAGTCTTTATTTAGATTTGGAAATGGAGAGTTGGTTTAGGAAAACTAAAGGGTTGTGGTCAGTATGTAAACAAATGGGTAAAGATGGATGTAAATATGGTTCAAAATGCTGCAATGCTGCCAAAACTGCCAAATATCCTTTTTTGATTGTATCATAGTTATGTTGGCTGGGGTTTAATTTCTTATTGAAATAAGCTGTAGCACTGTAGCATGCAATATTCCAATTGTCTTCTGCATTAGCGTTGATCCTAAAGCAACATCACTTGTATCTGTGAGCAAGTGGAAGATTTTTGAAGGATCTGAGCTTTCCAGGACAGAGTCATTCATAAGAATTAGTTTTAATTTTTCTAAAGCTTGCTGACAATGTTTTGTCCAAACAAACTTCCACTCTTTTATCAACAAATCTGTCAATGGTTCTGCAATATCAGAGAAACTTGGACAGAATTATCTGTAGTAACGTACCATTCTTGTCTCCAGTTTGTGGGTGTAGGAGGTCTCTGTTAGCTTGAACTTTAACTGCCAAGGGGGATATTTCCAAATTGCCTACTTTGAAACCTAAGTAGGATATTTGGGCATGTCCAAAATGACTTTTTTTTTAAATTGATGGTTAGATTAACCTTGTTGGCTCTCTCAAAGAACTCATGCAACAGATTCTGATGTTGTTCCCAAGTATCACTAAATATCACATCACCTAAATATGATTTAACTCCTCTCCTGCCTGAAGTAATTGTATTAACGATTCTTTGGGAGGTAACCGGAGCATCCTTAATCCGCAGGGAAGAACCTTAAACTGGTGTTACAAAGGCTGTTTTGTCTTGAGTATCAGGGTGCATGACGAGTGACAGTTTGGGCAGGATAGTTATACTCTGTTAAAATTAATTATTATTTACAATAGTAAAATAGACACAAGTAACATAAAAAGACATGGAATTAGAAAACAAAATAGCAATATACATCAAGCATCAACATCTAAATAGGTGATACATGAATTATGAATGAGTACTCAATCAGGTGCCTGAGAAGTATGATAGGGGTTACTAGGCTGGATAGAGTGAGAAACGAGGAGGTGAGGAGGAGAACAGGGTTGGAAAGAGAGTTGGGAGATAGGGTTTATGTATTGGGATGATTTGGACACATGGAAAGAATGAGTGAAGAAAGATTAGTAAAAGAGGTGTGGAAGGCAGATGTAGAAGTACATGAAGGAGCAACCAAGGATGAGATGGATGGATGGGGTAAAAGGGGCATTGGGAAAGAGGGGAATGTCTGTTGAGAAAGGATGGGAGAGGGCAGAAGATAGGGGTGAATAGAGAAGGGTTGTGTATAGATGATGCTGTGATGCATGAGGGGGAGTGGGAGGGGATTGGGGGGTGAGGGAGTATGTTTACCAAGTTGTATTATACGGGAAGGGAGCTATGCTCGTGGTGACCCGTCTTTGTATCTCACAGCATCAAGTTTTTTCTTAAAATCTTCAATAGGGTTTGCACACACTGTTTCTTTATCTAATTTGTTCCAAGTATCTATCACTCTGTGTGGGAAGCTTTTTTTTTTTTTTTTTTTTTTTTTTTTTTTTTTTTTTTTTTTTTTTATTTATTTTTTTTTTTTTTTTTTTTTTTTTTTTTTTTTTTTTTTTTCTTTTTTTCTTCCAGATCTCTTCTGTAATTATCTTTTTTTAGTTTCTTATCATGTCCTCTTGTTTTTCCATTGTCACATTTCAATAAGTCATTCTTATCTAAGATTTCCATTCCCTTCGTAATTCTATACAGACGCTCCTCAACTTACGTTTTAGTTACGTACCGAATAGCTGAACGTAAGTTGAAAATGAACGCAAGTTGTTACTGTACTATATATCCATAAATTCTATTACCGTATCTTATAAAACATGCCTAAATCATTAATTATACACATAACATTGTAAAATAATAACATTAATTTCAAATAAATTCAAGCAACATAGATTGAGATGGTGGAGGAGGAGGAGGAGGCAAGGCATGTTCAGTTTGTCGTTTGTGAAATGTAAACAATGGATGCAGCGTCATGTGCAAGTATCGTTTGAACTACGGAGAGCGCGCTAAACTAAAAAATTCACTCAAATTTTTTTTTTTTACGATTTTTTTTTAGTCAGTTCAAACGTAAAATCGAAAAAACGTAAAACGAATGAACATAAGTAGAGGAGCATCTGTAGATAGTTAGTAAATCTCCTCTTTCCCTTCTTTGTTCCAGTGTTGGTAATTCTAATTTGGACAGTCTTTGTTCATATGTCATTTTGGAAAGAGTTGGTGCCAGTTTTGTTGTTGCTCTTTGTATTCTTTCTAACTTCTTTATGTTCTTTTTGGTACTGGGTGTCCATAGTGTCGCTGTGTACTCGAGTTTTGGTCTTATTAGTTTAGTTAAAAAAAAAAATTATAATTTCCTCGTCCAAATAGGCAAATGCCACTTTTATTGACCTCAATAAATTATAGGTTTCTCTGACTATTTTATAAATATGCTTATCTGGTTTCATGTCATTGCTGATCATCACTCCAAGGTATTTTTCTGAGTTTACTTTTTTGACGTCTTCTTCACCAATTTTATAATCTCTCAATATTCAGTTTTTACTTTTTTCAAATTCCATTATACTACATTTCTTGATATTGAATTTCACTTCCCACTTTTGAGTCCATTTCCAGATCTTGTCCGAGTCTTATTGTAATGAGTTGCAATCCTCTGTTCTTACTTTCTTTACTATTTTTGCATCGTCTCAAAGAAATTCATATAACACTCTACTCCTTCATCCATGTCATTTATGTATATGGTTTTGGTCTTATTCATGTGGGAAACTGTATGCTTAAATTTTCTAGGTGTAAGTCCTCAGATAATTCTTCATATAGGTACATACATATAAATGGCTTTTTCCCCCTTAAATGGGAGGTAGCCAAAAAACAAAGGCACAAAATCTACTCACACCCATTCTATCCCCACATAATCCACTCGTATTCATCCCCCTCCCTCTTATCTTGGCTCCTGGATGATGGGTCATCCCTGCATCTTGCCCACTGCAGATGTAATTTTATGCCTGTAACTTCATATATTGTTTTTGACAAATGGTAATTATAAGGTCACCTACAAACCAATGGCATTGAAAAATTCCAACGAGATTCATTCACTCATTTTATGACACTCTATGCAGTTGGTAACATCAAATGAATATGATAATGTTTTTGTGTTGTCTGGTCAGACATTACTTACATGCTCCACTGAAAGTTGAAGTGATAGTATTCATATATGCGTACATACTATGTCCTGTAGTGTTAGAAGGTATTTTGTTTTGTTTCTGTTAAGTATAGTTAAGGCTTGTAAGTTTAAATTAGTTCATAATTCTTATATAATCCTATTCTTTCAAACATAATTTTGATTCCTCATACTAAAACCAATAACTGTGATGATTTATCTTCCATTAAGCTGCCATTGATTGTTTGTAGGTTGACATTTTAGAGAGAGACTTATGGGAAAAAACACAGCAGTTGGAGGAAGCATTGGCAAGTAAAATTGAAATTGAAGGAGAACACAAGGCTGCAGTGGATAAGGTAATGTTTGTGGTAGTAAAAGCATGACTTCATCGCACCTTATGACTTTTGTCTTTTATACTTTTAGTGTGCCATTTTAGAGTGGCATTTTAGAGATTCTATTTCACTAATCACTTGATCTAGAAAAGTTATGTATAATTTGTGTTTAATATCCTCTAAGTTTTGGCTCTGATCAGTTATGAATTCATACAAATAAACCAGTGTACTAGTATTCTTGACCATCATGAAAACAAAATTTTGTGTGAAAATTATGAATTATCGGTTGGTTAAAAACCTTAGAGGAAATTAACATTCGGGAAGACAATCAGTTTGGTTCTAGAATTGAAAGGTTATACATGTATCAAACCTGTTAAGCATTTACTCAGTAGTTGATGTGCTGCAAGAGAGATGGATTGTGTGTACTTAGATGTAGAGAAAGGCTTTGACAGGGTGTTTCCTGTTTAATGTTGTGGATGTTGAGGCATATGAGAGGACTTGGATGTAAACTATTTGATTGGGGGGATCTCATGAAGGACAAGTACATGAGAACAGTAGTAAAGGATAATATGTCAAGATAGAGGGTAGTGATTAAGTGCACCCCACAAGGTCAGTATTGACACCCATAATATTGTTCATCTTTAAAAATGAAATTATGTAATTTATGACAAGCCAAACTAACATGTTTGCATATGATGCAAAAATCATGGAAATAATAAAAGAGGAGCAAGATTACAAGTTTATCCAAAAACATCTTGGCTGGAGCCAAGTGTGGAAAGTTAACATACATACATATATCAAGGGCTTCTTCCCCTGTACAAGAGAGCTAAAGTCAAAAGGCATAATTCCACTCCCACTCATTTCCTCCCTACCCATTCCAACCCCATTCACCACCCTTCCCTCCCTCTCATCTTTGCTCCTCTTAGATGATGGGTCATCCCTGCACCTTGCCTATCACCCTGGGTCAAAGGCAATGCAGCAAGACACAGCACATCCACAGCAAGGCTGTTTCATTTAATTGGTAACCCCCTCTCCATCCCCTTATGCAGTAACATTGAGGATGGGGTGAAATACCTTTGGGCTGCATCAAAACATCATTCACTCATAACACTCCCTAAACCACCCATTCCCTTCCATGCATCATAGTATTGTCCATACACAACCATTTTCCACTCACCCCTATCTTATGCTTTCTCCCTTCCTCAACAGACATCCCCCTCTTGCTCAATGCCCCTTTTACCCCATCCATTCATCTCATCCTTGGTTGTTCCCTCATGTTCACTCCATCCACTTCTGCCTTCCACACTTCTTTTACTAATCTTTCTTTACTCATTCTTTCCATGTGTCCAAACTATCCCAATACTCTTTCACCAATCCAATCACCCATCTCCTTTTCCATTCCCCACTCTTCTCCTCACCTTCTTTCTGACTCTATCTTGTAACCCCTACCATACTTCTCAGACATTTCATCCCAAAGACATTAAACTTTTCCTTTCTCATGTTCCATGTCTCTGCCCCATACAGTGCTGCCAGCACAAACACCCCTTCATACACTCTCTTCCTAGCATCCATTCCCAAATGTCAATTCTCATTATACTTTTTAGTCCCTAAAGCCACTTGCTTCTCTCAATCTATAATCTACCTCCACCTCCACTCCTCCCTTTCCTACCACATACAACCCCAAGTATCTAAACTATCTACTTCCTCCAGCCTTTCTTCTTTATAAGAAAAGAAAAAATAAATAAATAGATAAATAGGTAATGGGGTGGAGGAAAAAGAATTGGAAATGGATAAAAAAAAAAAAAAAAAAATCATCAAATTACATAGGAGAGACAGTTGTAAAAGAAAAGGATCCAGGAATATTTGTCATGGATTGTCAAAAAAAAAAAAAAAATTATATAGCTTTGGTAAGTGATTGTGAGTTCCTTGTAACCTTTCAAAACACATGACGTCCTTATGTCTGTAGGTGAAATAATTTATTGTAATTGCATGGTTTTTATGTGTTGGTTTTGTTCATTGTGGGATTTGTTTTTGTGTTTCTCTTGGTTTGTGTTATTTTAGTATGTGTTGGCTTTGGGTGACTGCATGTGATATTTCCTTGGGGTGAGATGAGTGGTTGGGGTTTGAGTTGGGTTGCACATTTTGATTTAGTCCAAGGTAAATGTGATACTAAATTATTATATATATATATATATTGGTTAATTATTTGAGTGCATGATGGTAGATGTGATAATGTAGCTTGTATTTAAAAGATGTATTATCTTTGATATTTATATAGAATGGGTTTGAAAAAATATCTCGTAAGTATATTGTGTCAGAATGCACTGGGAGATGTTTTGTTATTAAGTTATTGAGTTCTATATATCTGAGGTTTGATATGTTGACATTGTGTTTGGTATTCTATATTTGTTATTTGTAGTATGTGTTTGTATTAGCTGTTGGTTGATATATATAGGTATTTTTGATAGATCTATGTGGATTGGAGAATTTGATGTATATTATTTACTTTACATGTTGAATGTTATGTTGATTTGAAGAATTAGTGATCACTTTATGTCTTGCTATGTGGGGTCTGTTTAATGCATTGTTTCTTTTATATACAGTATACACTTATTGGTTTGTGACATACTATTTATATTGAATGTGTTTACATGTATAAAGATTTTGGGAAAACAGGGTACTTTACGTGATGATAGCTGAAGAGTAATGTTGCTTGGGTAGCCTGGATAGCACTGTGGGTAGTTAGAGACTGATGGTAGACTGAAGGTGTTGATTCATAGCTGATGTTGTTGATCATGAATATTGCTGGGATTGCAATTTTTGGTTGACACTTCGTGTATCTTGGGTGGAGGTAGGAGGTGATGCGTGTGGTGGGTAGGGTTGAATGATGCTGAAGTGCTTAGGTGATCAAGCGAAGAGCTCAGCCAATGTGAAGTTCCTGGTCATGGGTGGAAGGGGGATGGAGAGTAACAGGTAGAGTGTTGAGGTGGTTAAGTGGGTCTGAGCTTAACCGTCACGAAGTTCCTGTACTCGCTGGTCATGCAGGCATTGGAGGTGGGTGGAGGTCAGGCTCTCATCTGGCTCCTGAATTATAAAAAGGGAAATTAGTGGAAATAATATAGTTGATACAATGATTTGGAATGTTAGTTGGGGACAGCATATGTGGAGATGCCTCTAGACAAGTCTCATCAGCCTAGGGTCCTTTGTGTCTTAACTGAAGTTGTTGGGGGTACTGGTGTTGGCTTTCAAGTCAGTCCACTGGATCTCTACAGGTGATTGGAGTCATCTGGTTTCTGTTTGAGGGGTAGAGAGGTCAGTGGTATGACTAACCTAGTGGGTCGTGCGCTGGGTTTGGGGTTTTGCATTGCTTGTCAGATGCCTCGGGGAGGATGGTTGGTGGAGGGAGGTGGTGTATAGATGCTCGCTCACTGGGAGGTGCGTGTAGCTGATTGGAATCTTGTGGAGGTGTTCATAGTTGAATGGAATCTTGTGGTTTGATTTAAGTTCAATCACCTGGGAGATGCACATAGCTGTATGGAATGTTGTGGTTTGATGTCCTAGTGCTGGGCTTGCTTGGTACTGGGCTTTGATATGAAAAACTAGGGCTTCTTGTGGTTTGATTGGAGTATTGATGCAGTGATGTGTTGAGTTGACAGACATTTTCTACTCTGCAGACAGCTGTCTTCCAATTGGTAGCAAACTACCACCTGGTGGTTTAAAATTGAATGCTTTATGATTTCACCACCAATATTAAGATGGTTACAACCGCAGGTCACACCTGTGGTGATCAGCAGATGTTCCTAGAAGTCCAAATGTCATCTCGAAGGGAGTGGTTGGTGGAAGGGTGGTGTATAGATGTCTTGCTTGGAAGCATACAGATGATGTGCTGGGCTTGCTTGAAGTCAATGCTTATTGAGAGGTGAACAGAGCTGAATGGAACCTTGTGGTTAGTTACTTTGATTTTGGGGGCTTTGAAGATTTGGTTGGTGTGGGAATACTGGCGGGTCCAAGGGTGTAGTCAGTGGACAGCAGAACTGGTAGGCGTGGCTGGTAGGTGACCTGGTTGGTGTGGCTTGAGTGGCTGAGGACAAAGATTTTAGTCAAGGGCGTGGAAAGGCACTGCATCCACCAATTATGTAATGGGGGTTTTACATAAGAGGGGGGCTTCATGCAGGCAAGAAATACCTTGATGGTGTTTTCCTTGTTTATTAAAAATAAGATCTGCCGGTACAGGTAGGGATGTCAGGTGAAATAAGATTTCCCACCTAGACAGGCCTTCTGCCTGGTACTTGACCTGTACAGACCTGTCAAGTTCTTGACCTGGACAACCCTATGATAGGAATGATTTACTAAAAAATGACAATGAAAAAACAAGAGGTCATGAAAAGAAACTCAAAAAGGATAACTGTAAAAGATATCAGAAAAAGAATAGCTTCCTGCACAGAGTGCTAGATATCTGGGATAACTTAGATAAAGAAACAGTGTGTGCAGTACTATTCAAGATTTTAAGAAAAATCTTGATGCTGAAAGATGCAAAGACGGGTCACTCAGAGCATAGCTCCCTTCCCATGTAATATGACTAGGTAAAACTAGGTAAACATATCTGCAATACCTTCCATAGTACCTTCCTGTTTACTCTGTCATAAGCCTTCTCCAACTCCATAAAGACACAAAAAAAAATCCTCATCTTTGGCCAAAACCTTCTTGCAAATTTGCTTGACCATAATTTTTTTTTCCACATATCCTCTACCTTTCCTAAACCCACACTGCTCTTCATCAATTAGTTCCTCTGTTCCTCTACTAATCTTCTCAAAACCCTCCCTTAAACATTTCCAGCTACACTCAACAAACTGACCCCTCTGAAACTACTACATAAACATTTGTCCCCTTTTCCTTTGTAAAGCAGAATTA
This sequence comes from Oratosquilla oratoria, assembly GCF_046742065.1. NCBI lineage: Eukaryota > Metazoa > Arthropoda > Malacostraca > Stomatopoda > Squillidae > Oratosquilla > Oratosquilla oratoria. Next base: position 14,637,973 of record NC_134778.1, on the reverse strand, counting down.
TACAGGGACTTCTCCTGTCCTCTGTCACTCTCCCCTCCCATAGGCACACATTAAACAACCTCACTAGCCAGTCCACTAATTGTACCTCCCCTCTTCAGATACCCTATGAGGCACCCATCTAATCTAGGTGTCTCACCAAGTCTTGTAATTTTCAAAGCTCCTTATATGTCATCATTTCTTATATCTCTTCCGTCTTCCTCTCCCATCACCATCATTTTTCATAGTGCCTCCCATTGTCACAATCAATCCCTTATTATCCTCCACATTCAACAGCTCTCTAAAACACTCTACCCATCTTTCCCTTACTGCCTTTACTCCCATGAACATCTGTCCACTGCACCTTTTACCTTTTCCTCTCTGCCTGCCTTACCTCCTTCCTCCTAAAACATCTTTTTATTCTTTAAAAAAAAAAAAAAATCATCCTACCCCATTTTACATCTCTCCTTTTTGCCTTCTTTATCTTGCATTTTGCTTCTCTTCTTTTTTCTTGTACCTCCTGAATCCTACTTTGCAACCAATCCCTAAATGTTTTCTTTTCTCCTATCTTTACTTCATCATTTCGTCACTCACTACCTTTCCTTCAGTTCCCTCCCATCCTTCTCATTCCACATACCATCTTTGCACCCCATGTCATTTCCTCCTTGAAACACATTCACTCCTCTCCTACTACCTCTACTCTACCCTTCACCACCTTCCACATTTCTCTCAGTTTCTCATGGTATTCCTTCTTTTTCTTTTCATTTAAATTGTTTAATCTAAGCACCTCTCTACCTTCTGACCTTCTCTTTCTCCACGTATCCTCCACTCTCAACTTAGCTTTTACTATAAAATGATCTGACATTCCCCCACTCCCTCTCAAAAGAACATGGACATCCAGAACTTTTTGTATCTTACTTTTGGATACCACTACATACTCCATTGATGCCTTATCAACCACATTTCCATCCACCACCCTTTCCCATGTGTACTTATGCTTGATTCACTTCTTAAATACTGTGTTAGCTATCATCAACTCTGTAAACACTTCTCCACCATCAAATTTTTATGTGGCACTCCAGACTTCCCAACCACTTTATTGGTTCATCCCCTACTCTAGCATTGAGATCTACCAACACACTACATTGACATTCCTCCCAAAATTCTCTTAGCACTCAGAAAAACCTCCCTTTCCCATAAAATCTTCTTGCTACCAGACCCTTATGGAATTATAAAAACCCATAACCCAGTTTCACCTTCATCCACATTAACCACGAAGATGCATCCCTCCACTCCACCATGTGCTTTTCTATCTCATCACTTACCAGCAGATCCACCCCTTCCCTCCCTTGTCCTCCTCACTTCTGACACTCTTTCCACCACACTCCCAAACTCAAAATCACCTCTCCTTTCAACTTATTTTCACTTAATGCTAACACATTCATCTTCTCATAAATATGCTGCCCATCTCTTACCAATTATTTTCATCTGTACCACAATCATGCACATTCAGTGACCCAAACCTTAGGGTTCCAGTTGGAAATCTCCTCCCAGACCCTTTTATGCCTTGACCTCTTGTAGGATAATTTTACCAAAGGCAGGATACCTAGTCCCATCACTCTGTCCCACTTTGTTGCCCCTTACAACTCACATTGAAAACACTGTGGCAGAATTCTCTCCTCCTCCCACAAGGGACAGAGGCAAAAGAGGAAAGTATAGGCTACTCAAAGATTGGTACAGGACAGTTTTCAGAGGGATAGTCATAGTACAAGTAGCATCATTCCTCTTGAAGTAGAGATTACTTTTAACATAGACAAAATGATGTGTGGTTCTAGTCTGTAGGGGTGCCCCAAAACAGTCCCTAAAGCATCGTCCGTCTGCTACTGTGCAATTGATACTGCACAATAACATGTAGTCAGTACTCCAGTATGGGGTATGACACTCTTTATAAGTATCAGCAAATGATATAGGTTTCCTATTATTGTCTTCATGTGATTTTCTGGCAATAGATCACCCATAATTATGATCTCATACCTTATATATTTGTAGATAGTATGAGTTTTTTATGATAAATTTTTAACTCAAAAACAGGGGGTCACACTATACACAGGTAATGTTTTTGAATTTGTTAAAATTAATGCATTTTTAGTGACTAACTTAATTGGTTGACCTACTGTCTCATGGTACCTTTGGCTAACCTTAATAGTGTCAGTAAGTTCCGTCAACCTGCTTCCTGTAGCCTACCTTCTTCATTTTTGTTGCCATATGAATATCAGTATTTCATTCACTATGTATACCACTTATAATATACAAAATTGTATATGAATGAAAACTTAACAATTTTTTCCTTTCTCCAATCTGTATACACCTTCAATCACATGTGTTTACATTGCTGAGGTATTGCTCTCCCAAGTATTGTTATTGACAGTTTATAAGACAGGCTTATGAGATGCACCTCATTTTGGGGAGGCATTGTTTAGGTATATACATGGTTATACATTGTCACATAATTTTTTCCTGACTGGTGTTATTTTATAAGAATACCAGTAAGTGCAATTTGTTATACATTATTACCTTGAAATAAACAAGACTTATTTTTGTGGTGCAGAAGCAACAACCACTTTCTTTACATGTATGAAAATGTAGTTTGATTCAAGGGCCACTGCTCCCATACAGTAGCCAATAGCCATCTTCTCTCTCTCTCTCTCTCTCTCTCTCTCTTTCTCTCTCTTTCTCTCTCTTTCTCTCTTTTTATAGTGCATCTCATAAGCCATCAAATATGGTACTTTGTTTTTTGTACTACATTTCTCTACAGGACATACAGGCAGTAAAAGACACAGTTATCATAAATAGAATACTGTTAAAGAATTAGAGGTAAGGCATATATATACCTTTAATTCAGACCAATGGGTTGTTTGTTAGGCAATATTTCAGCGATGGAAACACTTGTGAATGAAAATACATGTAAGTGTTTGACCATTTTGGGGTATTTTTGAACAAACAAGAATGAAGACCATTTATTTGCTATATGTCCAGAATGATGCCAGCAATGCAATATTTAACTAGTAATGTTCAGAAGTTGGGGTCACATTATACATAAGGTATATGAAAAAATTAGTTTCTTTTACCACAAGATTCAGGGGTCATACTGTACATCAAGTTAACTTGTACACAATTTCATGAATTTGAGTCTAGGTATGTTAGAAAATTAGAGAGTACAAGACAAGACCCAATGAGTGTTGCTCCTTCCCTGTATACTATATTTAGGTAAATACAAGTATATATATATATATATTAGATGGATTGTTTCAGCCTTGATATTCTATTTATATATATATATATATATATATACACATATATACAATGACCATCACCCACCACCCATTTTATCTTTGTCACTTCTCCAGATGGTATATCTATAATTCCTGAGCTGTAGATCAACAATTTTAGGACATTAGGTCTCTACTAAGCACAAAATATCCAGCTTATTTCCCATCAAATAATTATTTATCTCTAACCTGGCCAATAGTAAACCAACATTAACATAGGCCATTTTCAGTTTTCTTGTAGCATTTCCTTTCTATACTCCTTGTCTTTAAAAAAAAAAAATTCTCTGAGAACGTTGAGATTTCCAGAAAAAATGCTGTTTTTCTTATTTCCTCATTTCATCCTTGTCCTTGGCCTCCTTTACAAGTTCCAATGTCTGTACACATTCATCTTCTGTTGCATCTTTCCTATCTATCTCTGTATATACCAAAAGTCTTTTCCCCTCTCACAATTGAGATAGCCAGCCAAGGCATGCACCCACTCTCCACCCATCCGACATCCATAGAGCACCCATTTGTTTCCCATAATAACTTCCTCCTTTCCCAAACATCTGCAAAACCCTCCACAATGCCTTCCTGTTGACCCTGTCATGAGCCATCTCCAGATCTATAAAACCCCAAAAAACATCTCTACCTTTCACCAAAAACTTATCGGATATCTGCCTCAATACAAAAATTTTACCCTTGCACTCTCTACATTTTCAAAGCCCAAGTAACTCCTTCCCAGCTACTCCCTCTGTTCCTCTTCTAATCCTCTCAGTTAACTATCTAACTATTTACCAATAGGCATCTTCCTCCTTATAGGGAAGGTAGCCAGCTGACGTATACACCCACCCATCACCCATTTCCCTTTGATCTTAGCTCCTCATAGATGAAAGGGACATGGATGACCCCTCATCCATGAGGAATTCTCTTCTGGGAGGGTAATAATTGCCAGTCATGAGTCCAACACATGATCCAAGACCATGATGAATCACAGTGGTATGGGATGGGTGTAGGGTGGGTATGTGCTTTGACTATCACCCCTTTTAAAAGGAGAAGTTCTTTTGATATATATATATATATATATATATATATATATATATATATATATATATATATATATATATATATGTACCTACAGTTTCATCCATGGTGTAAAGTACATTTTTGGCTTTTGTATGAAACCATTCTTTACATTGTCATCCTTGTAGTTTTTGCATACCATTGACCTGGATTTGGTTGTTATTCCTTTACTTTGATCTTTGCCCTCACTTTAGTGAAGGAATATATATATTAATTTTTAATAAGTTGAAAGTTATTAGTGTGCATGAGTCCTGTGGAGTAATATCATCTAGACTTGGTAACATTTAATGCAGCAGTTGAGTTGTATATATTTTGCTTCTTTCTGCACTAGATTTGGGACCTGAGAGAAATTATCATCACGTTGGAAGGGCAACTAGAGACTAAAGTCTTGAAAGAGAATGAACTATTAGATCAAATACAAAGCCTCACTGCAGAACTTGCTCATTCCAGTCAATGTTCTGAGGAACTCTCTCAACAGGCAAGTTGTAAAATACCACTAGGTGCTTGTTCATTTCTGCTACATTTTGTAGTTAATGTTTTCTTGTAGATTTCCAGTTGTAAATCACTAACCCACAAAGTACTGCCTCTGTTTGAGTATAAACCCATTGGATTGTTGTGGTTTGTAGTTAATGCTTTCACTTTAGATAATTTTCTTAACCCATGCCAACTTATAATGCATAGCTGGAGCATCTTCAGTCAGACCACCAGATGAAGAATCAGGAATCAATTGATGTATATGATAGTAATGAATCTCGAACCATTAAGGCTGATGAAGATGGAGTCTTTCATTCTGTTTATTCTGAAATGGCAGTTGATGTGAATATGCAGAATACTTCCTTGGTATGTAGGCAGATGTTGTGGTATGCTAAGTATTTTCTTGGTACATAGTCAATAGTAATTTGAGTAATACTATTTTTGTATTGTAGATTCAGTGATAAAATTATTCCTTTTTTTTTTTTTTTTTTTCATCTTTTATAAGGTGTAAACCTATAATGATTCTTACAGTTACAGAGACTGGAAGAGAGAGTTGAAAGGACAACTCGAGGACTAGAAGCCCTTCAGATCTCAGTATCATCAGGGTCCATTCCTTCAGATGAAGATCTTTCAATTAAGTAAGATGTTTCTATAAGTTTTTGTAAGTCTTTCTTTACAAAATTTGGTAGACAAGAGTACTAAATCCTTTATGTTCACAGAGACCACCTGGAAACCTCATCTTTGAACGAGTTTGAAGAAGGCCGCGTAGTGTCCCCATCCACAGCAACAAATCGTCTAGAAGAAAAAGTCCTATCTCTTGAAAAAACCTATGAAGCTACTAGCAAAAGAATACGAGATTTGGAAATGGCCCTGAAGAAGATGAGACAGGATTATGATGTAAGGATGGAATAAATGTATGAACATTGAATGTCAAGTAGCACTGGATCTGTCATCATTAAAAAGAAAAAGGGAACTGATATGATTTTGATGTTCAGGGCATTGAAGGGAGGGAACAAAAGTGTCAGTTTGATTTGGGATAGGAGGCTGCCGTATTGTGTAAACAAATTCAGAAAGGTTTGTTGTTATGGACTGATTTCCCAGTGCTTCTATCCTTGTGGACAATCTTGCAATGTCATCATATATTATCCGATAATGTGTGTATTGGTCTAGTTAGTCAAGTGTGTTTATAGTTTGGTTAAGAATCATGTTTCTTTTTTTATAGAAAGTTATGTAGAACTCTCCATTTTTACTTCCTTTATCATGTGCTTTACTTCTCTTCCCTTTTCTTGTACCTCTCATATGATTCTCTTGTCCTATTTTGCAACCAATCTGTGAATACTCATTTCTTCTCTTCTACAATCTTCTTTGCTTCATCATCCCACCACTCACTACCCTTCCTTCTATTTCCTCCTGTCCTTGTTCCACACACCATCTTTGCACACCTTGTGTCTCCCTCCTTGAAACATCCCCATTCCTCCTTCACTCCTAGCTCTACTGTATCCTTCACTCCCTCCTACTCTTCTCTCAGCTTCTTTTTGCTCTCCTTTTCTTTCTCATTTAAGCAGTTTACTCTAAGCACTTCCCTACCCTCTGTCCTTTTCCTCTTTCTCCACCTATCCACCACTCTCAACTTCCCTTCTACCAAAAAATTATCTGATATTCCACCACTCTCTCCCCTTAGAACATGTACATCCAAAACTCTTCCTAATCTGCTGGTTACCACTATATAATCCATTAAAGCCCTATCTACCACCCTTCCATCCACCACCCTCTCCCATGTGTACCTATGTTTGACACTCTGCCTAAACAATGTATTTGCTATCATCATCTCTCTTTTCAGACACATCTCCATCAACTCTCCACTACAATTTTTTTTTCAAACTCCACACTTCCCAACCACTCCATCTATTGGTTCATCTCCTACCCTAGCATTAAGATCTCCCAATATCACTTCATTGATATTTCTCCCTAAACCCTCCATGCACTCATTTGAATATATCCAAAAGGCCTCCCTTTCCTCTACACTCTTCTCACTACCAGGCCCATATGCATTAACAAAGACCCACATCTCCCTTCCCAGTTTCACTTTCATCCACATTAACCTTGAAGAAACCTTCCATTCCACCACATGCTTACCTATCTTTTCACTTACTAATATAGCCACCCCTTCTCTCCCTCATCCTCTCTTCACTCTTGACACCCTCCCAACTACACTCCTAAACTCAAACTTATCCCTACCTTTCAATTTATTTTCTCTCAATGCCAACACATCATCATTCTCCTCACAAGTATACTGTCTATCTCTTCCATTTTACTCTCATCTGTACCACACACACAGTTTAAAAAAACCCAAACCTTAGGGTGCTGGTTGGAAAACTCCCAGATCCTTTCATGGCTTTGCTTTTTTAGGAATGTGCCCTGTGGGGCGACATAGAGTAGGACGCCTAGTCCTACCCCCATCTGATTTTTGTCGTCTTTTGCAACTGGAGTGGGAAGACTCTGTGGCAGTATTCTTTCCCCCCTACCACAGCGTTTGGCAAAAAAGCAAATTTATATTCAGAGAAGTGGTACAGTACAGTATTAAGAGTGGGGAACAGCGTAACAGAGGGACGGTTGCAGTATAATAAAGTAGCATCATTTCTCTGAGAATAGAGATTTCTTCTATTACAGATAAAATGATGTGTGGCTCTGGTCTATAGGGGTGCCCCATATAGATCTATCAGTGGATGATGAGACTCGAGGGTGGAAGTTGCTTATAGGATACTTTGTGAATCCAATTGAATTATTCAGAATGCAGAGGGGGCCAAGGTGTACATGAGAGATCGGATGACCGTGAGGGACCAGACGTCTGTGAATATTCATTTTCTCATTTTGCCAAACCCTATGGTGGGGGTAAAGAATACTGCCAGCAAGTATTTCCACTTGAGTCATAAAAGGCAACAAAAACAGGACGGGGATAGGACAAGGGATCCTTCTTCCAGTAGCTCCAAAGGGACATTCCTAAAAAAAGCAAAGAACTCCTAATAGAACCCTAAAAATTAGGTCATTAAATGTGTGTGGTTGTGGTACATATTAGAATAAAAGAGAAAAGATTGGCTGTATGTTTTTGAGAAGGAAGATGGTTGTATTAGCATGGAGTGAAACCTTATGATGATGAGGGGTGATTTTGAGTTTGGGATTGTAGTAGTCTCAGGAGTAAGAAGGGATCAAAGGGAGGAAGGATTGGCTTGGCTGGTAAATGATGAAATGGTGGAATGGAGGGAAGTATCTACAAGGTTAATGTGGGTGAAGGTAAAACTGGGATGGGAGGTACGGGTTTTTGTGAGTGCGTATTGGATTTGTAGTGATAAAAATGAAGAGGAAAGGGAGGCTTTTTTGATAGATTTAAATGATTGTTTAGAGTTTTGAAAGGAATGTGAATGTAGTGGTGTTGAAGGATCACAGTGCTAGAGTAGGGGATGAACCAGTAAACATAGTCTAGAAAGGGAGTTTATGATAGCAAATAACATTGTTTCAGAATAGAACCGAGCATACATGGGAAAGAGTGGTAGACAGGCAGGTGATTGGCAGGGCATTAATGGATTATGTAGTGGTATCAAAAGGAAGGATAAGAAGAGTTCTGGACATTCATCTTTTCTGGTGAGAGATGGAGGAGTGTCATATAATTTTTTTGATAAAGGGGAGAATGAAAGTGGAGGAAAAGGGTGGGAAGTAGAGAGGTGCTGAGATTTAGCAAATTGAATGAGAAGGAAAAGGAGAAAAAATACCATGAAAATCTGAGAAGTATGGGAGGTGATGAAGGATAGAGGGGAAATAGAAGTAGAAGAATGGGTATGTTTTAAAGATGTGATAACGTTTGCAAAGGTGGTATGTGGAATGAGGAGGATAGAAGGAAGGGTAGTGAATGGTAGGATGAAAAGGTAGAAGAAAAGAAGCAAGCATATGTCAATTGGTTGAAATGTAGAACTAGGGAAACATATGAGAGATACAAGAAGAGAGGAGAAGCAAAATGTAAGGTGAGGAAAGCAAAGAGGAGAGCAGATGTAAAATGGAGCAGGAGTTTGAAAGAAAATTTTGAAATTAATAGAAACATGGTTTGGAAAGGAAAAAAGAGAGTGAGGGAGGATGAGTCTAGTAGAGACAAAAAGGTAGAGGGTCAGATGTTTATGGAAATGAAGGTAGTAATGGGAAGATTGGTAAAGTATTTCAGAGATTTATTGAATGTTGAAGAGGTTAGGGGTTCATTGATTGTGACTGTGGGAGGAGCTGGCAATATAACCGAAGATAGAGGAAAATGACAGCAATAGGGAAAGATGAGGTGCAAAGGGTACTGAAAATTATGAAAGGTGGTAAGGCACCTGGGTTGGATGGATGTCATGTGGAGTGTCTTACAAAAGAAGTAATGGTTATATTGGATTGGCTAATGATGTTTAATGTAGAGGATATCCTGGAGGAATGGAGGAGTGATCCTATAGTACCACAGTACAAAGGAAAAGGTTGCAAATGTGAATGTAGTAATTTTAGAGGGATCAATTTGCTGAGAGTAATTGGGACGGCATATGGGAGGATGTTAGTTGAAAGGACTAGAAGAGGAACAGAGGGAGTAACTGGGGAGGAACAGTGTGGGCTTAGGAAAGGTAGATCTGTCAATCTGCAACCCCTGGTCTCTCTTGTGGAAGACCTACATTCTCCAAAAAACTGGCAATAGCCTCTGGACAGGACTATGAGTCACTGAGAGAAGACATATGACATTTTTGTTTGGGGATTGTCAGTGTGGGGCATAATAACATGTGGTGTTCTGTCATTTGCATGGTGGTTGCATGTGGGACAGTTTGAATTTGTGGCCAGGTCTATTCTGTATTGCTGTTGTCCTAATGTTGGATGATGACCTGAGTGCAGGGATGCTAGTATTTACCTAATTGTAGTATACAGTATACAGAAAAGGAGCAACACTCACTGGGTCTCATCTCCTACTCTCCAATTTATTGTACCTAGCCTCAAATTCGTGTACAGTTACAACTTATTCTATATCCTTGATTTCCAATTATCATATCCACATTTGAATTCATGTATTCCTGGAGCTTAGGCTATATCATCTTCTAATATATTCTAAGTATTTATACAGATGGAGAGATGATAATAGAAAGGTATGGCAGTAAGAGGAAGATGGCAGAGTATTTTAGGGAGTTGCTAGATGTGAAGGAGGATAAGGAGGGAAAGGTAGTTGCAGTGGAAAATGCTAAGAAAATAACAGTGATGAATGAGGAAAATAGAGGAGAAATAAGGAAAGATGAGATGAAAGCAGTTATTATAATGATTAGAGCACCTAAGGCACCTGGGTTAGGTGGGTGTCATGTGGAGTGTCTTAAAAAAGGAGGTACAGTGATGGTGGACTGGCTGGTGAGTTTGTTTAATGTTTGTCTAAAAGAGGACTGTAGGCTATTGGAAAATGATCTAGACACTATTTTTGCATAGAGCCAAGAATTGGAAAAGAATTTCAATACTAGGCAGTACAAAGTACTGGAAATGAACAATATGTGCAAAAGACCATCTTCAAACTATTCCTTGGGAAGTGAATCCATTACAAAACCAAAAGAGGAGAAAGATTTAGGAGTGTAGATAGATGATAAACTGTCACCTGACAGATATATCAGGATTGTAGGAGAGAAATATGGACTGCTGCAAAAGATTAAAGTGGCTTTTTACTATATAGATGGAGAGATGATGAAAAAATTCAATGAAACCCTGATCCATCAGAGACAGATCAGGGTATGATCCACACACAGAGTGAAGTATATAAGCAAGATTAAGAGAATACAAAAGGCAATCAAAGTGGTTCCCAGTCTGGCAGATAAATTACATAAGGAGAGACTAATATCATTGGTTCTGCCAACATTGAAAGATTGAAAAGAAAAAGGTGATATGATTACAATGATCAGATTGCTGAAGGAGATATATTACATTGACAGAAGAGATCTCTAGATTAAGGATCAAGAGGACTTTAAGAGGTCATGAGAACAAATTGAGAAAAACTACATGTCTAAAGGATGTGAAGAAATATTTTTCCATATAGATACATAAATACTTGGAATAGCTTAGGTGATATAGTCCAAGCTGGAACAGTACATGAATTCAAAACTAAATATGAGAACTAGATATCAAGGATATAGACTAATTTGGTACCATACTATTTGAGGCAAAGTATGGAGAGTAGGAGTGGGGACCCCAGAAACATGGCTCCTTTCCTTTATACTGCAATAAAATAAATACAGCAGGCATCCAAAGTTCCTTGGTACCACTATGGATGAAGTGTAAGTATCAAAGTGCAATTTGCACATGGTTTAGATAGAAAGGAGTGAGGGGATGAGTGTGATGGGAATGAAAATAATGAAGATGTTCTCTCCTATGCCTAACCCCCTTGCTTTGCAGGTAATGGCTTGTAGTTTTAAAATGTTTTTAATAAAAATATTGATTAGATACGTTCTTCACTGATCAACACTTGATACTTTTTCAAAGGAAATAACTGCGGAGAGAGACTTGCTTCAACAACAATCTAGTGAAAACTTGGTACAAATATCAAGTTTACAAGCCCGACTTGAAGAGATGAGATGTTCTGACTCTCCACATGCGTCAGAAATACGCCAGAGACTAACAAGAGTCCAGACAGAACTTGACAAGAAAAGGATTGAATTATCTCAGAAAGCAAGAGAGGTAGGAATGAAATTTGTATATAAAAATGCAGTATGTAATGCAATGGTTTATAAATTAAGGTATAACATTTTTATGAGTAAAAATTGTGCCCATTAAGTATTTCAGTCTTTTAATCCTTTGTTCTGGATCTATCATGCTAGAGACTACGGCTAGGGTCAATTTTTTTTTTTTTTTTTTTTTTTTTTTTTTTTTTTTTTTTCAGTTTAATTTACTTCAGATTCCTTTAGAATAGAATTTTAATCATTTCTAGTATAGTCAGAAGGGTGTTGTGGTGTGTCTTAGTGAGCTTAGGGGCCTATACAGGGCTTGCATAATTCATCACTGAGGTTATACATAGTTTGTATACTGTAGTGATGGTTTCTTTTTTGTGTCCAAATGTTGTTCCTGCAATTGAGTTAAGCATGTTAAGTCTAGGTGTGCATTGTGTCTTCATGTTTGTGATATGTTGTTTGAATGACATGGATATATCCTATGTTACACCAAGAATCTTGGGTGAATGTGTGTGTGATATGAGGGTGTTGTTGATAAAAAGACATGTTATATATTTGTGTTCTGCTGTCCAGTTGGTGAAAAGTGTGGTTGTGGATTTGGTTGGAGTTATTTTGATTCTATTTATATTTACCTAGTTGTATTATATGGGAAGAGAGCTATGCTCATGGTGACCCGTCTTTGTATCTCTCAGCATCAAGTTTTTTCTTAAAATCTTGAATAGTGTTTGCACACACTGTTTCATTGTCTAATTTTTTCCAAGTATCTATCACTCTGTGTGGGAAGCTGTTCCTTTTCAGTTCACTTCTGTAACTATCCTTTTTTAGTTTCTTTTCGTGTCCTCTTGTTTTACCATTATCCCATATTAACAAGTCATTCTTATCTAAGACTTCCATTCCTTTCATTATTCTATAGATAGTCAGCAAGTCTCCTCTTTCCCTTCTTTGTTCCAAAGTTGGTAATTCTAGTTTGGACAGTCTTTGCTCATATGTCAGTTTGGAAAGAGTTGGTGCTAGTTTTTAGTGAACTAAGTGTTGAGTGTTGAGGTACTCGTATGGCTGTAGTATTAGACTCTTTTAATCTAAGCATACATTTTTTAATGTCCATAATGAATGCATCTCCTTTTCTCAAACAAGAAAGGACATTACAATATGTTTCTATCATGTCAATTACTGTATATAAAGATACAGTACCCATGTTTGCCATACTTTGTAAGTACCTGGGGTGAAAGTGGCAGTAGTCTGGAAGTGAGCATTAAGGGAGAGCGACTGGAGAAAGTGGATAGTTTTAGATACTTGGGTGCAAATGTGGCAGGAAAAGGTGGAGTGAAGGTGGAGGTAGAATGTAAATTGAGAGAAGCGAGTAAATGCCTTAGTGGATTAAAAAGTGTAATGAGGAATAGACATTTGAGAATGGATGCTAAGAGGAGACTATATGGAGGAGTGATTGTACCAACAGCACTGTATTGGGGCAGAAACATGGAACATAAGAGAGGAAGAGAGAAGGAGATTGAATGTGTTTGAGATGAGGTGTCTGAGAAGTATGATGGGGGTTACTAGGCTAGATAGAATGAGAAATGAGGAGGTAAGGAGGAGAACAGGGGTGGAAAGGGAGCTGGGAGATAGGGTTGATGAAAGAGTATTAGGATGGTTTGGACACATGGAAAGAATGAGTGAAGAAAGACTAGTAAAAGAGGTATGGAAGGCAGATGTGGAGGGAGTGAACATGAAGGGACGTCCCAGGAGGAGGTGGATGAATGGGGTGAAGGGGGCTTTGGGGAAGAGGGGAATGTCTGTTGAGGAAGGACGGGAGAGGACAGAAGACAGGGGTGAATGGAGAATGGTTGTATATGGATGATGTTGTGATGCATGAGGTGGAATGGGCGGGGGGATGGGGGATGAGGTAGTATGTGTGAGCAATTTTTGACGCAGCCCGAAGGGATTTCTCCCCATCTTCTCCTTTATGCATGGGGGGGGACAGAGAGGGGGGTCGCCGATTTAATGAAGCGGCCTTGCTGTGGATGTGCTGCATCTTGCGACACTGCTTCTAACCCAGGGCAGTGGACAAGGTGCAGGGATGACCCGTCATCCAGGAGGTGCTAAGATAAGAGGGAGGGTGGAGGGGTGTGGAGTGTATTCCGGGATGGAATGGGTGGGAATGATTTTATGCCTTTTCCTTTTTGGCTACCTCCCTTGTAAGGGGAAAAAATCCTTGGTATATGTATGTATGTATGTATGTAAGTGTTGAGTGTTGAGGTATGGCTGTAGTATTAGACTCTTTAATCTAAGCATACATTTTTTAATGTCCATAATGAATGCATCTCCTTTTCTCAAACAAGAAAGGACATTACAATATGTTTGTATCATGTCAATTATTGTATATTAAGATACAGTACCCATGTTTGCCATATATTGTATGTACCTGGATATAAACAACAGACACTTTGAATAAAATGCATAGTTGCTCACCATGACTGGTTATCCCCGCTGTATATTTTAACAATAAAGTGTTAACCTCTTGAATATTATGATGCCTGTGTATGCATCATGAGCCATGAGTGGGGTATATGAAAATGTCAGTATTGGCTTCCTGATTATATTTATTTTGTTGTAGCTGAGGTACCCCCACATTCTGTGAACAGGTTTGATCACATTTTCTGTGATGTTATTATTATTCAGGGTGAAAGAGAATGAGTATGACAGCAGTAACTTTATTTTGTAATGCACATATTGTGATGCATCATTGTGCATCAAGCAACCTGATGAGCGCATGAATATTTGACTTGTACTGAAGAGGTTAAGGTGTGCAAGGGGAGAGGGCAATAGTGAGTTGGAGGAGAGTTTACAGTAAATGAAGAGAGGTTGGAGGAAGTCGAGAGCTTTAAGTATTTCAGGTCATATGTGGTAGGGAATAGAGGAGTTGGGGTGGAGATGAATTATAGAGCAAGGGAAGCAAGTAAATGTCTTTGGGGAGAATGGAGGGTGTCATGGTACTGTGCAGTGTTAGGTGATGACCTAATGATATGTATACTGGAATCATGTCTGTCTCTTTAAGAGTGATTACTCTTCTGGGTTAATGTCTAGGGGTGCTTGATAAGTTATTGGATTTCTTAGTGTTTACTTTTTGCAGGTAGAGGAACTGAAATATACTCTGGCTGAAATTCGAGGCAAACTTGTCTCAAGGGAGGAAGAATTGGAGCGAATTCAATCAACAGAGACTATTAGTTTGCCACTTACTACACGAGAAAATTATGAAGCTCAGTATAGACGCCTGGAAGAAGAACTTGCTTCTCATAAAGATGTCATTTGCACTCTACAGGTAATTACTTTTCATGGGGAAGATTGATTATATGCTTTATTTTATTTCTCATGTGTTATGTCGCCCTGGCTGTTCAATCTTTACATGGATGGGATGGTGCGAGAGGTGAATGCAAGGGTAGTGGGTCAGGGGTTGGAGATGATTAAAGAAAATGGAGAAAAGTGGGAGGTGAGCCAGTTGTTGTTTCCCAACGACACTGCACTTCTAGCAGGATCAGAGGAGGGATTGAGGAAGTTAGTGACAGAGTTTGAGAAGGTGTGTGAAAGAAGGAAGCTGAAGATAAATGTGGGCAAAAGTAAGGTGATGAGATGTACAAGGGGAGAGAGTGACAGTAGGCTGGAAGTGAGCATTAAGGGTGAGAAACTGGAGGAAGTAAATAGTTTCAGATACTTGGGTGCGAATGTGACAGGAAAGGGAGGAGTTGGGGGTGGAGGTAGAATGTAGACTGAGAGAAGCGAGTAAATGCCTTGGTGGATTAAAAAGTGTAATGAGAAATAGACATCTGGGAATGGATGCTAAGAGGAGGTTATATGAAGGAGTGATTGTGCCAACAGCAATGTACGGGCCAGAAACATGGAACATAAGAGAGGAAGAGAGGAGTTTGAATGTGTTTGAGATGAAATGTCTGAGAAGTATGATAGGGATTACTAGGCTAGATAGGGTGAGAAATGAGGAGGTGAGGAGGAGAACAGGGGTGGAAAGGGAGCTGGGAGATAGGGTTGATGAAAGAGTATTAGGATGGTTTGGACACATGGAAAGAATGAGTGAAGAAAGATTAGTAAAAGAAGTGTGGAAGGCGGAAGTGGAAGGAGTGAATATGAGGGGACGTCATAAGATGAGATGGATGGATGGGGTGAAAGGGGCTTTACAAAAGAGAGGAATGTCTGTAGAGGAAGGACAGGAGAGGACAGAAGATAGGTGTGAATGGAGAAGGGTTGTGTATAGATGATGCTGTGATGCATGAGGGGGAGTGGGTGGGGGATGGGGGATGAGGAAGTATGTATGAGAAAAAATTTTGATGCAGCCCGAAGGGATTTCTCCCCGTCTTCTCCTTTCCTGTATGAGGGGACGGAGAGAGGGGGTCGCCGATTGTATGAAGCGGCCTTGCTGTTGATGTGCTGTGTCTTGCAACACTGCTTCTGACCCAGGGCAGTGGACAGGATGCCGAGATAGGAGGGAGGGTGGAGGGGAGTGGAATATATGGGAAATAAAATGGGTGGGAGTGATTTCTATGCCTTTTTCTTTTTGGCTACCCTCCGTGTAAGGGGCAAAAAGCCTTTGGTATATGTATGTATGTATCACTTACACTTGAGTTCTTTGTATCTAATCTTATTTTGATTAAATCCAGGATAAAATTGCCTTGCTTAAAGCTGAAGATTCCAGTGACTCTCTTTCACCCATGGCTCATAACCTAATAGATGAAAAGAATGGAGAAATTGAAAACTACAAACGTAAAGTATATAACCTCACCAAGTCACTTAGATCTGTTCAAGAGATTATAGAAAAAGATCGTGGAACAGAGAAGGCAAAAAGAATTGTAAGTTGATTTTTTAAATTTTAATTTCATTTGTCCCTTGGGCATTGCTCCAACCCTGTTCACTACAACTAAGTAAACACACACTGATGCTCTCATGTTGATGCAGTTGATTTGCTTAGTATTGACCATTTTTGTATTGTGCTACATTCCTCAGTGAAACAAATAGCACTACTAGACATTGTGATATTACACATTTGAAACTCATATCCACTCTGAATCATTCTGTGTTTCCTTATTTGGAATAATCACGTTTCCATGTAAGTAATTTGGCAAACTAATCATTTCTCCATTAATGGCTGCCATGAGATATTTCACACCTCTGATATAAATTTTGCCTATAGTTATTGGTTAGAATTTAATTATGCTTGTACAATTCTTTTGTTAGAAAGCTCTCTGATTGCATTTTATATCTCTTGTTATAGATTGAGGCATCTCTGCAACAGGAGTGGAAAATCTGGACTGAAAACCTTAATGAAGAGACCCCAGAATTACTTAGAAGAGACAACCGGGATATCAACAGCCCTCTCTCTAGTCTAGCTATGGTACCTCCTATGTTTAATTTGTTGTTTTTAGTTGTGTAGTGTATTAAAACATTAACTTAAGTAATAACTTAGGAAACATAACATATTTAGAAAAGGAATTGTTTTCTTGAACAGAAAGAAATCAGTGCTAGATGAATTAGTTTTTCTATATGGAGAAGTAATTAATTTGGGAAGGTACAAGGGTGCCTGTAAAATCGTTATCAATTCACATTTGATATGGGTAATTACCACATTACACTATCTTAGTGGTTTCAGTTTAACGAGGTATTCAAAATATTTTTGTGGAACACACGAAATACATTGAATCTTACTCACTTACGTCTAATTTTTTTAAGCTTAATAATTTTAGTTTGGTACCCAAGAAAACTTTGATTCCATATAGTGATGTTTGTTGAATTCATCTAGATAAGAAAGGGCACTTGATGCCAATGCATTTGTTGACAGATCACATAAAGCCTTCTTGTGCTTTGGCATCTTCCCAGATCTTACTAATCTCTATGCAATAAATGTACCAAAATTTGGTGTCACAGTCAATTAATCCATTGTCCCAAGTCTCTCTTGCATGAAACCAATACCTCACTGATAACTGGCAACAGCCACCAGACTCAGATCACTTATTTACCTAGTTTTACCTAGTTCTATTTTACAGGAAGGGGAGCTAAGCTCGTGGTGTCCTGTCTTTGTATCTCTCTATATCTAGTTTGCTCTTAAATTCTTGTATTGTTTTTGCACACACTGTTCTTTTACCTAATGTGTTCCATACATCCACCACTCTGTGGGGAAAGCTGTTCTTTTTTAGGTCTCTTCTATAATTGTCCTTTTAAAGCTTCTTTCCATGTCCTCTCATGTTTCTCCTATCCCAATTTAGTAAGTCTCTATCAAGGACTTCCATGCCTTTCATAATTCTGTAGATGGTCAACAAGTCACCTAAGAATCGACCTCTAAAAATTAAACTAAGGTCACAAATGATAGGAGAAGTATTACCAAAAACAGCAAAGTTTGCAAAAAGTGAAAACTACAAAAATACATACATACATACATATACCAAGGCTTTTTCCCCCTTCCAAGGGAGGTAGCCAAAAAGGGAAAGGCATAAAAACACTCCCACCCATTTCATCCCTAAATACCCTCCACACCCCTCCCACCCTTCCTCTCATCTGAGCACCTCCTGGATGACGGGTCATCCCTGCACCCTGCCCACCGCCCTGGGTCAGAAGCAGAAAACTACAAAAATACATGGATAAAAAGGAAATGAGCAATGAGGAAAAAGAGAGACAAAACACTAAAAAATAAACATACATACATACATATACCAAGGCTTTTTTCCCCTTACAAGCGAGGTAGCCAAAAAGGGAAAGGGACTTCGTCAAGGATGCGTTATGTCGCCCTGGCTGTTCAACTTATACATGGATGGGGTGGTGCGAGAGGTGAATGCTAGGGTAGTGAGTCAGGGATTGGAGATGGTTAAAGAAAATGGAGAAAAGTGGGAGGTGAGCCAGCTGTTGTTTGCGGACGACACTGCGCTTGTGGCAGGGTCAGAGGAGGGATTGAGGAAGCTGGTGGCAGAGTTTGGGAGAGTATGTGATAGAAGAAAGCTAAAGATAAATGTGGGTGAAAGTAAGGTGATGAGATGTACAAGGGGTGAAAGTGGCAGTAGACTGGAAGTGAACATTAAGGGAGAGCGACTGGAGGAAGTGGATAGTTTTAGATACTTGGGTGCAAGTGTAGCAGGAAAAGGTGGAGTGAAGGTGGAGGTAGAATGTAGATTGAGAGAAGCGAGTAAATGCCTTGGTGGTTTAAAGAGTGTAATGAGGAATAGACATTTGGGAATGGATGCGAAGAGGAGACTGTATGAAGGAGTGATTGTGCCAACAGCACTGTATGGGGCAGAAACGTGGAACATAAGAGAAGAAGAGAGAAGGAGTTTGAATGTGTTTGAGATGAGGTGTCTGAGAAGTATGGTGGGGTTACTAGGCTAGATAGAGTGAGAAATGAGGAGGTGAGGAGGAGAACAGGGGTGAAAAAGGATTTGGGAGATAGGGTTGATGAAAGAATATTAGGATGGTTTGGACACATGGAAAGAATGAGTGAAGAAAGATTAGTAAAAGAGGTATGGAAGGCAGATGTGGAGGGAGTGAACATGAGGGGACGTCCTAGGATGAGGTGGATGGATGGGGTGAAGGGGGCTTTGGGGAAGAGGGGAATGTCTGTTGAGGAAGGAAGGGAGAGGACGGAAGACAGAGGTGAGTGGAGAATGGTTGTATATGGATGATGTTGTGACTGCATGAGGAGGAATGGGCGGGGAAGTGGGGGGTGGGGTAGTATGTGTGAGTAAATTTTGACGCAGCCCGAAGGGATTTCTCCCCGTCCTCGCCTTATATGCAAAGGGGGACGGAGAGGGGGGGTCGCCGATTAAATGAAGCGGCCTCGCTGTGGATGTACTGTGTCTTGCGACACTGCTTCTGACCCAGGGCGGTGGGCAGGGTGCAGGGATGACCCGTCATCCAGGAGGTGCTCAGATGAGAGGAAGGGTGGGAGGGGTGTGGAGTGTATTTAGGGATGAAATGGGTGGGAGTGTTTTTATGCCTTTCCCTTTTTGGCTACCTCCCTTGGAAGGGGGAAAAAGCCTTGGTATATGTATGTATGTAGAAACAGAATATCAAAAGATTACAGAATTGGGGAAGAAAAAAAAAAAAACTATGAAAAAGATCTTGGAGTGATGATTGGAAAGGACATGAAACCAGATAAGCATATAAATAAGATGTTCGGAGAAACCTACAACTTATTGAGAGCAATCAAAGTGGCATTTACTTATATGGACGAAGAAATGATAAGGAAAATACTAACTACACTAATAAGACCAAAACTTGAGTGCGCAGCATCACTTTGGACACCCAGTACCAAAAAGAATATTAAGAAACTAGAAAGATTACAAAGAGCAACAACCAGACTAGCACCAACACTCGCCGAACTAACATATGAGCAAAGACTATCCAAATTGAACCTACCAACTCTGGAACAAAGAAGAGAAAGATGAGATTTGCTAGCTATCTACAGAATAATGAAAGGAATGGAAGTTTTAGACAGGAACGACCTATTAGTGTGGGAAAACAGTAAAACAAGAGGACACGGAATTTTTTTTGAAAAGGATAGTTATAGAAAAAAATTGAAAAGGAACAGTTTCCCACACAGAGTGATAAATACATGGAACAAATTAGACAACAAAACAGTATGTGCTAACACTATACAAGATTTTAAGATAAAACTTGATGGGGAGAGATACAAAGACGGGTCACCACGAGCATAGCTCCCCTCCCGTATATTACAACTAGGTAAATACAGTAAACAGAAAATAAGGAGGAAAAGGGAAAAAAATTAAAAGCAACATATACCAACATAGATGGCATGATTTCAGGATTAGATTAATTAAATGATTATCTGGCAGAAGAAAAACCAGATATAATGGGAATTGTGGAGACGAAATTAGAAGGTCCACTACCACTAAATAGTGCTGGACAAGGTTTATATAATCACTGGATAAAAAAATAGAGAGGAAAAACAGGGTGAAGGAGTCATCTTTTTGACTAAGAAGGGCTTAAATGTGACGAAGATCACAGGAGAAAATAATGTGGAATTGATCATGATAAAAGTTGAAAATAGTGACATTAAACGTAGAAAATTTGTAGTGATCTAAGTGCCTCCAAAAACACATTCTTGGAAAAAGAGTGACCATTCCAAAATGTTGGAAGACACAAGGCATACATTAACCCCTTCCATACGGTGCCGCACACGTAGGCGTCATGGGGAGCGAGTGTATTCGCGAGGCTACCATATCGGCGTCTTGATTATATTTATTGTAGTCGCCCCTCCATAATGACATTCTTTCTAATTCTTTTGTAATCGCATTTTCTATGGTTATCAAAAATCACGGGTGAAGAGAGAACGATCGATATAAGCGGTGACTATATTTTATGATGCGAGTATTATTACGACACGTCGTACGGCTGGCATTGGCTGCTGCCACCGAGATCTAAGTCCATGACGCCTACGTGTGCGGCACCGTATGGAAGGGGTTAAATGATATACTGAAAGAAGGAGAAATAGTAATTATGGGTGATTTTAACTCTAAAGAAATATGTTGGGAGATGACAGTGAAGGGTGGAGAGGACCTTTGGCAAAACATACTACTGGACATGACCATTGAATACACAATGACTCAATGGGTAAAAGAGAATACCAGATATAGAAATAATGAAGAACCATTGAGACTAGATTTAATATTTATATCAGAGACTGAAATTGTTGATAAAATGGAATACAGTACACTAATTGGGAAGAGTGACCACATACTACTTGAGCTCAAACCAAAAGAGGAAATATATATGGGGGAAACAAGAAACACAGAAAAGGAAGACTAATGTATAACAAAACAGATTTTGGGAAACTTGAAAGTTCCTTCATAAAGTGAGTTGGGAAAAATTCTTTAATGAAGAAACATAAGTGGAAGAGAAATGGATGATATTAAAAAGAATCTATAATGAAGGAGTGGATAATTATGTACCAAAACAAAAATAGGAAAAGGTGTATGCCCTAACCCACTCAGCTAGCAGGTTAGGGAGTCGTTACTTGCGCCGAAGGTGGAGGGGTGGAGGGGATGGCAGTTTGAATCCTGCCATTGGTGAAATTGAATGAAGGGCATGGTTCATTAAATTCCATGCTACAAAGTCCTCTGAGAGGGGCACCATCCTAGCCTCCAAGTAGGAGGGAGTTTGTGATGTTAAACCATATAACAAAAAATGTAGTGAGGCAAAAGGTAAAAGAGACAAAGCTTGGAAAAGATACATACATATACCAAGGCTTTTTCCCCCTTTCAAGGGAGGTAGCCAAAAAGGGCAAGGCATAAAATCACTCCCACCCATTTCATCCCTAAATACACTCCACACCCCTCCCACCCTCCCTCTCATCTGAGCACCTCCTGGATGACGGGTCATCCCTGCACCTTGCCCACCGCCCTGGGTCAGAAGCAGTGTCGCAAGACACAGCACATCCACAGCAAGGCCGCTTCATTTAATCGGCGAACCCCCCTCTCCGTCCCCCCTTGCATATAAGGAGAGGACGGGGAGAAATCCCTTCGTGCTGCGTCAAAATTTGCTCACACATACCACCTCACCCCTCACCCCCCTGCCCATTCCTTCTCATGCAATCACAACATCATCTTGGAAAAGATAAAAAAAAAAAAAAAACTGGAAAGTAGCAAATATATATCAAACTAAGAAATGAATATGTAAAAATATGCAGGGAAGAAAAAGAAAATATAAAAAAAAACATAATAAACAAATGTAAAGATCAACCTATATTATTCTATAGATATGTAAATGGTACATACATATACCAAGGGTTTTTCCCCCCTTACAAGGGAGATTAAAGAAAATTGAGAAAAGTGGGAGGTGAGCCAGCTGTTGTTTGCTGACAACACTGTGCTTGTAGCAGGATCAGAGGAGGGATTGAGGAAGTTAGTGACAGAGTTTGAGAAGGTGTGTGAAAGAAGGAAGCTGAAGATAAATGTGGGGAAAAGTAAGGTGATGAGATGTACAAGGGGAGAGAGTGACAGTAGGCTGGAAGTGAGCATTAAGGGTGAGAAACTGGAGAAAGTGGATAGTTTCAGATACTTGGGTGCAAATGTAACAGGAAAGGGAGGAATGGGGGTGGAGGTAGAATGTAGACTGAGAGAAGCGAGTAAATGCCTTGGTGGATTGAAAAGTGTAATGAGAAAAACAGCTGGGAATGGGTGCTAAGAGGAGGCTATATGAAGGAGTGATTGTGCCAACAGCAATGTATGGGGCAGAAACATGGAACATGAGAGAGGAAGAGAGAAGGAGTTTGAATGTGTTTGAGATGAAATATCTGAGAAGTATGATGGGGGTTACTAGGCTAGATAGTGAGAAATGAGGAGGTGAGGAGGAGAACAGGGGTGGAAAGGGAGCTGGGAAATAGGGTTGATGAAAGAGTACTAGGATGGTTTGGACACATGGAAAGAATGAGTGAAGAAAGATTAGTAAAAGAAGTGTGGAAGGCGGAGGTGGAAGGAGTAAATATGAGGGGGCGTCCTAGGATGAGATGGATGGATGGGGTGAAAGGGGCTTTACAAAAGAGAGGAATGTCTGTAGAGGAAGGACAGGAGAGGACAGAAGACAGGGGTGAATGGAGAAGGGTTGTGTATAGATGAGGCTGTGATGCATGAGGGGGAGTGGGTGGGGGATGGGGGGTGAGGAAATATGTATGAGAACAAATTTGACGCAGCCCGAAGGGATTTCTCCCCGTCTTCTCCTTTCCTGCATGAGGGGACGGAGAGGGGGGTCGCCGAGTTGATGAAGCGGCCTTGCTGTGGATGTGTCATGTCTTGTGACACTGCCTCTGACCCAGGGCAGTAGACAGGATGCAGGGATGACCCATCATCCAGGAGGTGCCAAGATAGGAAGGAGGGTGGAGGGGAGTGGAATATATGGGAAATGAAATGGGTGGGAGTGATTTCTATGCCTTTTTCTTTTTGGCTACCCCCCATGTAAGGGGGAAAAAGCCTTTGGTATATGTATGTAAGAGGGAGGTAGCTAAAAAACTGGCATAAAAATCATTCCCACCCATTCCATCCCCAATACACTCCACTCCCCTCCATCCTCTACCCTCCCTCTTATCTTGGCACCTCCTTGATGACTGGTCATCCCTGTATCTTGTCCACTGCCCTGGGTCAGAAGCAGTGTCACAAGACACAGCACATCCACAGCAAGGCCACTTCCTTAAATCGGCAAATCCCCCTCTCTGTCCCCTCATGCAGAAAAGGAGACTAGAAAGTAAACATGGAATAGTAAAACTATGTCAAGGGAACATAGAGTGTACAGAGGATATAGAAATGGCTGAAATTATGAACAAACATTCCAAATCTGTATTCATAAAATAAAACATACACAATTGGGATGAAGTGGAGAAAGGTCCACGCACTGAGAGAATTAATTGTGACACAGAAATAAATAAATGACCAAATGAACATTGATGTCAGAAAATCACACAGCCCAGATGGAATTACATACTGGATACTAAAAGAATGTATAGATGAACTAACGGACAAAATATATAAGGCTGCTCGCTCAAAGAAGGAAAGGTACCGTAAGACTGGAAAAATGCCAATATGTAAAGGGGGAAACAAGGAAGACCCAACAAACTATAGACTGGTCTTCCTTACAAGTACAGTAGCTAAAATTTGTGAGAAAGTTATCAAAAGTAGATGGACTAAACATCTGAAAGAGCATAATATACTAAATCTGAAACAATTTGGTTTTAGACAGGAAAGATCATGTGCCACAAATTTGATCTGTTTCTATTCAAGGTTAGTAGATAGAATGCAAGAAAGAGACAGATGGGCAGGCTGTGCTTTCCCGGACTTACAAAAAGCATTTGATAACGTAACAACACAAAAATTGAATAAGAAAACTCGAAACAACAGGAGGTATACAAAGAAAACTATTAAAATGGATGGGAGAAAAATGAGAGTGGTGCTCAAAGATAAAAACTCTACTTGGGAAGAAATGATAAGTGGAGTCCCACATGGTTCAGTACTGGCTCCGATAATGTTTGCTATATATGTAAATGACATGGATGAAGGTGTAGAATGTTACATGAACTTCTTTGCAGACAACGCAAAACTACTAAAGAAAGTAAGTATGGAAAAAGATTGTGAATTGCTACAGAGAGATCTGGACAAGGTCTGGGAATGAAGTCAGAAGTGGGAAGTGGACTTCAACATTAAGAAATTTATAATAGAATTTGGAAAGAGTAAAAAATTAATATCAAGCCACTATAAAATTGGTGAAAAGGAAGTAAAGGAAGTTGGTTTTGAAAAGGACCTAGGAGTAATCATCACCAAAAACATGTCCCCAGACAAGCAGATAAGCAGAATTGTTAGAGAAACCTACAATTTACTAAGATCAATAAAGGTGGCTTTTAATTATTTGGTTGAGGTAATGGTAAAGAAAATACTAGTCATACTGATAAGACCAAGATTGGAATATGCAGTGACATTATGGACATCCAACACAAAAAAGAATATAAGGAAAATAGAGAGAATCCAATGAGCAACAACAAATATGGCCCCAACACTTTCAAAATTGACATACAAGCAAAGATTGTCTAAAGTGGAACTACCAACCCTGCAACAAAGAAAAAGAGGTGATCTATTGACCATTTACAGAATCATGAAAGACACAGAAGTCCTTGACAGATAAGAACCTATTAAACTGAGATAGAAGAAAAACAAGGGGACATGAAAAGAAACTCAAAAAAGGACAGTAATAGAAGAGATTTGGGAAAAAAAAAAAAAAAAACGGTTTTCCACACAGTGGTGGATGTCTGGAACAAATTGGACGAAACAATAGTGTGTGCAAAGAATGAACTAGATGTTGGAAGATACAAAGATGGGGCACCACAAGCATAGCTCCCCTTCCCATATAATACAACTAGGTAAATACATTGACAATGTATGAAGAATGAACAGAACTCAACATCACTGTGGAGTAGATGGTGCCATGGGTAGGTTTTATGAGAATGGCTGAAGCAGAGGACATTTTAGGGATAGGATCAGTAATTTCATATTGCAATAAATAAAAAATGAAAGAGTTCTGTATAATTTATTCAGCTATTATTGACTCTGGGAGGTATTGAAAACATATTCTGGTAAGATAAGACACTTTTAATTTTCAAAGTGGTTACACTTTAAGACTAGGTATAATAATCATACCTGGAGATAAGAAACAGGACACCTGGAGCTCAGTTCTTTACCTGTATACAACAATTAGATAAATATAATTAGACACATATTACTTTCAGAGAGATACACAAAATTGATTGATTGATAAAACTGAGTAATATGTGGGCTGAACTGGAGGTTGTGACAAAAGTTTTGGGAGCTGTAGGTTCCCTGCGAGAGAAAACCAGGGCAACAGATTGATTGACATTTTACTCCTAGACTGATATGTTATTAACATTAAGTTTCATTTATTTATAATATTTCTTATTTGGTATATTGCATTATTTTACAGGCTGAAGCCAAGTACATGATATCCCCAGTCCCTTCTATTATTAGTTGTGAAGGAAGTACACAATACTCGCAAACATCAAGATCCAATCTAACTGTTGAATCCCTGCAGCAGATACCAGCTGTTGCTCAGGAGCAATTATCATATCCAACAAGAAAAGGAGAAAATTATAAGCAGGTTTGTTTTAGGAATTAATTCATGAAATGTGTTAATGTTCTCTGTGATAATTTTTTCCTACCATAGTGTCGTTTGTTTCAAAGTAAATTGCCTTATAGAGGGAACAGTGATACATATTTGCTTGTGGTGATCAACCTCCTCATCAGGACCAATGATGGGCATATATGTGGTGATCCTGCAAGATGGACAGCAAATTTTCAAAACCAATAAACCCCACACCTCCTTCAGGAAGTACAGCCCTGAGGGGCTGATACCTAGTCATTGGACAAGCCCCAAGATCTCTCTCTCTATATCAACTTTATCTGTATCTGTTATACGTTTTTGCAATTAGGGAGCTGGCAACCATGACTGATCTCTTTAAATCATTTTCAGCAGGTGACATAGAAATAGCCTAAAAATAAATGTAACTACCAGCTTTATTTTGACTTTATGAGTGTTTGATGACTGCAACACTTTGTAAATAAGTCTGGTGCAGTCATCGCTTGTTTGACCATCTTTTCATTAGTGCACAGCACTTCCTCCACTTCAAAAATACTGTCAGAGTGGCTCTCTCAAGCATGTCTACACCCCATGACTGTTAACTAGAGGAGCTGAGTGTAATTGGGAAGGCTTATGGGTGTGCTTTAAATGAGAGGATTAGGAGAGGTACAGAAGAAGTATTTGGTGAGGAACAGTGTGGGTTTAGGAAAGGTAGGGGTTGTGTGGATCAGATTTTTGTGGTAAGGCAGATATGTGAGAAAGCTTTAGGAAAAGTTAAGGATGTTTTTTTACTTTTATGGATTTGGAAAAGGCTTATGACAGGGTAGATAGGAAGGAACTGCAGGAGATTTTGCAGATGTGGGATTAGGGGAAAACTGTTATGGGCAGTCAAGAGTTTTTACAAGACTAGTAGAGCCTGTGTTAGAATGGAAAATGGAGAGCGAGTGGTTTGAGGTAAAGGTGGGACTTCGTCAGGGATGTGTTATGTCACCCTGGCTGTTCAATTTATACATGGATGGGGTGGTGCATGAAGTAAAGGCAAGGGTAATGGGCAGGGGACTGGAGATGGTTAAAGTAAATGGAGAAAAGTGGGAGATAAGGCAGTTGTTGTTTGCTGATGACACTGAGTTTGTGGCAGGATCAGAGGAAGGATTAAGGGAGTTAGTGATGGAGTTTGGGAAGGTATGTAAAAGGAGAAAGCTGAAGGTAAATGTGGGTAAAAGTAAGATGATGAAATGTAAAAGGCTAGAGGGTGGCAGTAAGTTTAAAAGGAGAGAGGTTGGAGGAAGTGGATAGCTTTAGGTATTTGGGGTCACATGTGGCTGGAAAGGGAGGAGTGGAGGTAGATTTAAATTGTAGATAGAGAGAAGCAAGTAAATGCCTTGAGGGATTAAAACGTGTTATGAGAAATTGGCATCTGGGAATGGAAGCAACAAGGAGATTGTATGAAGGGATGATTGTACCAATGGCATTGTATGGAGCAGAGACTTGGAATTTAAGAAAGGCAGAGAGGAAAATTTTAAATGTGTTTGAGATGAAATATCTAAGAAGTATGGTAGGGGTTACAAGATTGGATAGAGTGAGAAATGAGGAGGTGAGGAAAAGGAGATGGCAGATAGAGCTGATGAAATATTATGATGGTTTGGACACATGAAAAGAATGAATGATGAAAAAATAGTAATAGAGGTGTGGAAGGCAGAGGTGGATGGAGTGAACTTCAGGAGATAACCAAGGATGAGATGGATGGATGGGTTAAAAGGGGTGCTGAGTAAGAGAGGAATGTCTGTTCAGCAAGGAAGGGAAAAGACAGGAGATAGGGATGAATGGGGAATGACTGTGTATGGATGATACTGTTATGCAAGGAAGAGAGGGATTGGGGGATAGAGGGAGCTTATGTATGAATGATATTTTGACACAGCCCAAAGGGATTTCTCCCCATCTCCTTTTCTGTATGAGGGGGGGGATGTTACTGATTAAGTGAAGCAGCCTTGCTTTTAATGTACTGTCTTGCTGCATTGCGTTTGACCCAGGGCAGTTGGCGGATGCAGAGATGACCTGTCATCCATGAGGAGCTGAGATGGGAGAGGGTGGAAGGGAGTGAAATGGGTGGGAATAGGTATGTGCCTCTGACTTGGCTACTTCCCTTATAAGGGGGAAAAAAACTCTCAGTATATATATATATATATATATATATATATATATATATATATATATATATACAGACGCTCCACTACTTACGTTAATTCGTTTTACGTTTTTTCGATTTTACGTTTGAACTGACTGTAAAAAAAAAAAAAAAAAAAAATTTTTTTTTAGTGAATTTTTTAGTTTAGAGCACTCTCCGTAGTTCAAACGATACTTATGCATGATGCTGCGTCCATTGTTTACATGGCACAAACGACAGACTGAACGTGCCTTGCCTCATCCTCATTCTCCTCCTCCTCCTCCACCATCTCAATTTATGTTGCTTGAATTTAATTTATTTGAAATTAATGTTATTATTTTACAATGTTATGTGTATTATTAATGATTTAGGGGTGTTTTATAAGATACGGTAATAGAATTTACGGATGTATAGTACAGTAACAACTTATGTTCATTTTCAACTTACGTTCGGCCGTTCGGAACATAACTAAAACGTAAGTTGAGGAGCGTCTGTATATATATATATATATATATATACATATATATATATATGGTTGTAGCTGAGTGACCCTGTATTCTGTGAACAGGCTTGATCACTTGCTGTGGTTATCATCATTGAGGGTGAAAGAGAATGAGTATTACTGCTATAACTTTATATTGTATGAAGCACGGATTGTAATGCATCATTGAATCATCACACATCAGGCAGGCTAATGTGTGTGCAGCCAGTGATAGAAACAGTGACACTAATACATAGCACCAGTCTAATGTTTTCTCCCAGAGAATTCTGTGGGAGGACCCAATGAGTGTTGCTGACTGCTATGTGGCTGCAGGGCTCTAGTGAATGAAACTCAATGCAGCTTGATATATATTTCACCTTTATAATTAACTAAATACATTGATCATGTAAGTTTATTTTACATCATGGTAGTAGTTCTGCTCTTATCTTTTGCAGCATAATCTTGAAAAGGATCATGATAATGGTCAGGAATTATTAGAGAAAAGGGGAATAGAGTTAAATGAGTACTCAAAAATGTTGCAGGATTCCATAGCTGCTCTTCCTTCTGAAGCTACTGAAATGGAAAAGAAGGTAAGTTCCAATAATATTCAAAGATTAGGAGTTTTACAAAAGATGTATATCATATTTATGGTGGTAAACAATACAATTTTAAAATTGTTAGATATTTCAGAAAAACTGCCATGTATTCAATGTGGTTGTAATATAGATGGGAAATGGAGCATCACAGGCTAGTAGTCTAGGGTGTCAGACAAGTATGGGTCTGCTGGGCACAAAGATTGTTACTAATGATAAAATTGAAAACAAGCCAAATTTTTACAGTAAATTGTGTTACTAATAATAAGATAATGACTACCTGAGCAGTTACCATTAAGATGGAGGTTATCACATCATGACACAAAACCTCCTTCTATGACTTTGGAGGGGATGTAGAGAAGTGTGATTGGGTAGTGTGATGCTGGAACTGTTGGGTCTTTCTTGGGTTTAGGATGGTGATGATTTTCCCATGCTTCTAGATGATGATTATAGTCACAAATCCACCACCATTGCCAGTCTGGTCTTGTCTCATGGTAGTGAAATGATGAAATGTGGGTGTATTTTGGGAGTGTCTTAGATCCTTAGGCAAAGGTAGTTCAAGGATTCATGATATGATACTTCCATTCTTCTGTCTTTTAGCTATTACTCTAGTTCATTCATGTAGACTTGGATATTCTTTGCCGCTATTTTATATTTACAGTTCAGGGCACATCATAGTTATGGCTGAAATGTGGATGACTGCATTGCTATGTAGGAATTTTCTTACGGGTCATTTGCAATCCTGCCTGGAGGACATGTGAAAAATTCACAGATGGATTTTTTTTTTTTTTCTTTTTTTTTTCTAAGTCATCTCCACACTCACTTCATCCAATCCATTTGGTTTCACATATTTCAAGTTTACCACATTATTCTCCACTTTTTCATGAGGACACTTTTTGGTGGAGCGGGTTAGTGCATTGTTACTTGCACTGAAAGTCGAGGGGATGGTGGATTGAACCCTGCCACTGACAAAGTTGAACCAAGGGCATGGTTCATTAAATTCCATGCTACAAAGTCCTCTGAGAGGGGCACCATCCTAGCCTCCCAATAGGAGGGAGTTTGTGATGTTAAACCACATTATTATTTCTTTTTCACTAATTTATGCCTACCTAACTTTTCTTCTCACTCCTCCTCTCCTCAGTATTAGAATTTTGAAGTTCCTTATCTACACTCACATCTAGCACTTCTTTGAATTAAACATCCCACCTTTCTGCAATTTAACCTCTGTTCATCTTCTTCTGTTCTTATCATTAATCCTGTTATCTATTTTTCCATTATATTTATTAGATAATGTGCAATCCTTGCAGGCAAATACATTGGCAGTGGAAGTAGCTCATTTACAAGTAATGTGTAAAAAATTTACTGAAGAGAATAAGACTCTTGCTGATGATGTCCGGAGATTAGAAGGAGAGGTGCAGGCCCATAGAGAAAATCTTACTATGAAAGTAAAAGAGTTGAAGGAAACCAAATGTAGTCTTGTTCAAGCAGAGAAGAAGCTTCAAGGAAAGACGGAAAACAAGCCAATAGAATCTGAGGTTAGTGACATAAATGATTTTACAGCATTATTCTGATTATATATTTGTGTTTATCTAGATATAGAATACAACTAAAGAGCAAATCATTAGGGTACCAAACAGTCTATCATTAGGCTGGCTGCAGAAAGATATAAAAAGAAGTAATGTGCTGCTCAATTGTTTGTTGTAATGGAATTTCAATGTTTATATTATATGTGAGACTAAGAATTATTTCTATAAATTCTTTCCTATCTATCTCTCAAGGTGGAATTACGAAGCAGAATTGAAAGTCTGAATGATATTGTCAAGCAGAAGGACATGGAAATAAAAGAACACAAACATTCCATTGCAAAACAAGATGAACATTTATCACAACTGCAGTTACATTATGAGGAATTACACTCTGAAATGAGGGAAAAGTTATTTTCTTATGCCAAAGAAAGAGATACCATGGAGCAACAATATCAAAAACAAATTTCAGGTTGGTTTTTCTAGTTGTATTTTACAGGACGAGAGCTATGCTTATAGTGACCTGTTTTCGTATCTCTACACATCCAATGAAACTTTTGGTGTGTATTTATTTACCTTCTGTATATTTCCGTGTATAAGACAACCTTTGTATAAGATGAGGTACAAAATTAGAGTAATTTTTTATGAATTTATCTTGTATCGGTAGTATAAGACGACTGCTAAATTACAAAAGCATCAGTGTATCAAACCTACCGTACAAAAAGAATTGTTTTGATTACGTTTATCAGCTGTTTTTTCCGCTTTTTCTCTTTTCTTTCTCATTACTTAACTGTATCCTTATACCAGATAAATTACTTACTGTATCCTTATAAATTCAAAATAAATGAAATAACAAAGCAAATCATGTATCATAATTTTCTGAGAACACACGTCAATTAACTAACAAAAATTATTTGTTTACGTTCCTGGTTCGACGTAGCTCACTCCACCGCACACAACGGTTGGCACACAACAATCTTGCATTTATCAGTCGCTTGCTAGAATTATTCCTCGAATTTATTAACAATTGCCATTTACTATAAAGATATGCCAGTAATATATAAGGTAAATATGGTTTAATTACCTTTATTACCAGTTCTTATCATAATGTGAATCATTTCCTGTGTATCGGTAGTTTGCCTAGGCTACCAAGTCATCTCACGTAAAATTCAAGGTCTGATTTTTATCATGGTAGTATAAGACGACCCCCAATTTTAAGGGGTGAATTTTTGGATTTTAGGGTCGTCTTATACGTGGAAATATACGGTAGTTGTATTTTATGGGAAGGGGAGCTATGCTTCTGGTGTCCTGTCTCTGTATCTCACCATATCTAATTTGCTTTTAAATTCTTGTATTGTTTTTACACACACTATTGTTTTGTCTAGTATGTTCCATGCATCCACCACTCTGTGGGGAAAGCTGTTCTTATTCAGGTCTCTTCTATAACTGTCTTTTTTTAGCTATCTTCCATGTCCTCTTGTGTTTATCTTATTCCAATTTAGTAAGTCTTCTCTATCAAGGACTTCTATACCTCTCATAATTCTGTAGATGGTCAACAAGTCACCTCTTCCTCATCTTTGTTCCAGAGTTGGCAATTCTAGTGTATTTACCTAGTTGTAGTACATGGGAAGGGAGCTATGCTCCTAGTGACCTGTCTTTGTATCTTTCAACATCTAGTTCTTAGGTTCTTGTACGGTTTTTGCACATACTATTTTTTCGTCCAATTTGTTCCAGACATCCACCACTCTGTGTGGGAAACTATTTTTTTTCCAGATCTCTTCTATAACTATCCTTTTTTAGTTTCTTTTCATGTGTGTGTGTGTGTGTGTGTTTACCTAATTGTGGTACATGTATACTGGAAAGGAGCAACACTCATTGGATCCTGTCTCCTGTTCTCTAATTTTCTAACATACTGAGACTCAAATTTATGTACAGTTCCAACTTAATCTATATTTTTTATTTCTAATTATCATATTTAGATTTGAACTCATGTATTGATTGAGCTTGGGCTATATCACTTTCTAAGCTATTCCTCATATGGGAAACTGTATTTCTTCACATCCTTTTGACATGTGGTCTTTCTTGATTTATTTCCATAACCTCTTAATGTTCTCCCATCTTTAATAAGATCTATTTTATTGTGTATTTACATAGTTGTATTTTACGGGAAGGGGAGCTACACTCATGGTGTCCCACCATTGTATCTCGCAGTGTCTAGTTTGCTCTTAAATTCATGAATGGTTTTGCACACACTATTTTTTCGTCCAATTTGTTCCAAGTGTCCACCACTCTATGTGGAAAACTGTTCTTCTTCAGATCTCTTCTATAACTTAACTATGTTTTTTGAGTTTCTTTCCTAGTCCTCTTGTGTTTCTCTTGTCCCAATTTAACAAGTCCTTTCTATTGAGTATTTCTGTGCACTTCATGATTCTATAGATGGTCAGTAGATCACCTCTCTTCTTTGCTCCAGAGTCGGTAACTCCAATTTAGCTAGTCTCTCTTCATATGGCAAGTTTGAAAATGCTGGATCCATTTTTGTGGCTGCTCTCTGCATTCTTTCTATTTTCTTTATATTCTTTTAGGTACTGGGTGATCACAATGTCGCCACATAGTCTAGTCTAGGCCTTATCAGTGTGACTAATATTTTTTCAATAATTTCTTTGTCTAAACATGTAAATGCCATTTTTATTGATCTTAGCAAGTGTGTGTGTGTATTGACCTAATTGTATTAACATAATTCTGCATTAGTATCCAGGAAAGAAGAAATAAATTGTTTCAGCTTGGGTTATATCACCTTCTAAGCTATTTCAAGTATTCATCCATCTATAGTTAATGGAAAACTATTTCTTCACATCCTTTTGACATGTAGTCTTCCTTAATTTATACTCATGACCCATAAACAAGAGATCTCCTCTGTCATTGTAATCAACCCCTAAAGTGACCCGAATAGTGTAATCATATCACCTTTTTTTCTCTTCATTCTTTCAGAGTTGGCAGACCTAGTACTTTTAGTCTTTCCTCACATGGTTCATCTACTGGGCTGGGGACCAGTTTAGTTGATGCCCATTGCATTCTCTTAATCTTGATGATATCTTTCATTCTGTGTGGGGATCATATTCTAGTCTTGGACCAATCAGATTTTCTATGATTTTTCTCGTCAGGTTTTCTCATATCAACACCCTCAAATCTTTCTCCTACTTTGCTTTTGTAATGAATTCACTTCCTAAGGAATAGTTTAAAGATGGTCTTTTGCAGCTATTGCACAGTTCCATTACTTAGCATTTTTACATACATACATACATATACCAAGGCTTTTTCCCCCGTACAAGGGAGGTAGCCAAAAAGGAAAAGGCATAAAAACATTCCCACCCATTCCATTAACTTAGCATTTTCAGGTATTGGAATTCACTTCCCTACAGTCCTCCTGGTTTTACACTCTTCTCGTGATTTTTACATCATCCGCAAACATGTTAGCATAGCTTGTACCTTCCATCATGCTATTGACATAAATAGAAAACATTGGCATGAGCACTTACCCCTGTAGAACTCCACTGGTTACTGTTCTCCATCTTGACATGTTATCCTTTACTACTGTCCTTGTGTATCTTCCCTTCAAAAAAATCATCTATTTGGATAGTGTGCCTCTTAGTCTTCTAATGTGCTCCAATTTCCACAGAAGTCTACCAATTTGTATGTAATGTCCCTATTGCAGAAAGGATAAGGGAAAATATTTAATATTTTGCTGATTCTAACACAAAAACTGTTGATTATGGTAAAATATTCAGGACTTCTTTGACCTCTTTTTTTATTATTATTATTATTATTATTATTATTATTATTATTATTATTTTGTCAGCCTTGTGGGCAGCATATCCATGTTAGAATTGCTGCCCCCCCCCTAAAAGTGCAGATCCCTGGCATATGCCCCCCCCCTATCATGTGGAGGCCATGTGTGTGTGTGTGTATATATATATATATTGTATATATATATATTATATATATATATATATATATATATATATATATATATATATATATATATATATATATATATATAATATGTTTAAATACATTTCTAAGTGACACAGCCTTGCTGCATTGCTTCTTACACATTGCAATGGCCAAGATGTAGGGATGACCTGTCATCCAGGAGGAGTCAAGAAAGAGGGAGAGAGGGATAGTGAATGGTTGTGGAGTATGTGGGGATGAAATGGGTGGGAATGGATTTATGCCTTTGACTTTGGCTACCTCCTTTGTAATGGGAAGAAAGCTGTTAGTATATATATATATATATATATATATATATATATATATATATATACATACATACATACATACATACATACATATACCAAGGCTCTTTCCCCCTTACCAGGGAGGTAGCCAAAAAGGACAAGGCATAAAATCATTCCCACCCATTCCATCCCCGAAAACACTCCACACCCCTCCACCCTCCCTCCCATTTCTAAAACCATATTTTATGTCTACCAACATGTATTTCAAATATTTAGATTTTCCAATGTCTTAAGTGGTGAAGATGAAACAATTTGAAATGGTAGGCTCTTCTGTGGGGATGTTTTGTCTCTGCCTTGATTTTGACCAAAGTAGTGAGGAACAAGGGTGACCTTATATCTACAAAATGCTAATATAGAAGGAACAAAAAATGGGGTTTTGGATGGGTGAGGGGTGGTTATATTCTCCCATTTGGCCACCCCATAAGGGGAAAGGGCCTTTTAGTATGTATATGTAATGTCTAAATTACCACTAATGAATGTACAAGACATTTTATTGATTATCACCTTACCATACTCCACAGACTTGCAGGAGGAACATAATCAACGGGAGAAGCAGCTATGTAGTAATTATGAGGAACGAGTAACACTTCAGGTAATATGATGGCAGAAATTCATGGTTTGGTTATCGCTGTTAAAGTAAGAAAAATATTTTTATGGCCATAATTGGAAAAATTATGTTTCCCAATTTACTTAAGGTGAGCGAGATGTCCTCCAAATTTGTAAAAGAAAAAGCAGAAGCATTAGCCCGACTGCATCACCAGCATGAGGCAGCAATTGCAAGTATAATTAGAGAAAAGGATCACAAAATCAAGCAGATATTGAAAAGAAGTGAAATGATAAAGAGACTTAAAAATGAGAAGGAACAAGGTAATTTTTTTTTCTTCTTCAAGCTTATTTCTGTGTGAAATATATTCATTAAACTGGTGTATAAAGCAGTTGTTTTGTTGAAAGAGTTTGGCATATCAATGAAGGTTTTTATTTTTTTCATTTTTATTCATGTATTTTTTTTTTTTTTTTTTTTTTTTTTTTTTTTTTTATTTTTTTTTTTTTTTTTTTTTTTTTTTTTTTTCAGGAGAAGCAAGGGATTCCATGGGAGAACTCCAATCTTCATTGCAAATGGGACTCAGTAGTACAGAACAACCAGATAATGTTCTCAAAGTAGGTTATAGTATGTATGTGTACCAAAGAATGTCTCCCCTATATAAGTGTGGTGGCCAAATCAAAGTACATACCCACGTCAGGAGAGGGGGAAATAAATAAATTAATAAATATAATAAAAATCTGCTACCCCTCCTTTCTCAAAGGTCATTCCTCCTCTATCACACTTTATGGGACAAAAATTATGCAAATGTTTGACAGCCAGAGTTGAGTGTCTCACACTTCATGAAATGGCAAGCCCCCTTCTCCTCCACTAATAGAGGAAATGAGAAGAACATCATCCATTTAGCTATACAAAGCTTCTTCCCTTTCACTCTGTCTCATGTAGTGTTTCGTGTTCAGCAGACATACCATATGCATCCAGAGTTCTCCTTATACTACCCATCCATTTCATTCTAACCTTTCCTCATGAACTCATTCCATTTACTTCTGGTTTATACATTTTCTACATTAGTTTTTCATACCTGTATAGGGTATTAATTGCAAAAGTTTTATGCAGTGATTACAGTAGGAACTTTAGCGATACCCTTATAGATCAGAGCTGCACATCAATATTTTTTGGGAAAATAAACTCAACTCGACTCAGCTTGATCATTTTCAACTATTATCATTTCTTTTTTCTGATACCCAACATAAGTCACTCCTTTTCCACCTCTGTGACACCCCCTCCTCAGCACAATGTTGTCCCCAAGGGAAGAAGCACTGGTAGTTACTAGTAATTACCTAATTGTAATGTACAGGAAAAGAGCTATGTTTACAGGTTTCCATCCTACTTTCTCCAGCTATCATCCCTAGTTTTGAATTTGTTTATGACATTTAGCTTGGGCTGCATCATCTAAGTTATTACAGGAGTTGATATTTGTTCCCTCATTCATTCTTTCCATATGCCTAAATCACTTCATATTTCTCTTATCTAACAACTTTTTTCCAGTACTCATTATCTGACTCACATTTCTTTAAACATTAATCATATTTCTCAAACACAATCTTAAAGGAATTGAGCCTATGCCTCCCTCTCTTGCCATATATGTCTGTTCCATCCAACACAGTAGGTAAGATCACTTACTACAAACTTAATATGCTTTTACTCAAGATTAATAGAAATAATACAAGAAAGAGATGGTTGGGCAGACTGCCTTCTTGGACTAACAAAAGGCTTTTGACAAAGAGCTACTAAGAAAAATTGAAACAATAGGTGAAATACAAGGAAAATTATTGGAATGGATGAAAGATTTCTTTAACGGAAGAAAAATGAGGGTGGTACTTAGAGAAAAGAGCTCAAATTGGGTAGATATGATACAAGTCTTTTTCTAAAGAAAAATATTGAACAAAGTAGTAACATAGTCCTTATAGGAGATTTTAATTGTGGTGACATCAACTGGAAGGAATGGGAAGCAAGTGACAAGGCAGATTCCTGGGGAAATACACTGTTGAATATAGCAATAGGGAATACAGTGACCCAGTGGGTAAAGGAAGTGACCCATCAATTCATCTCATTCTTAGTCTATTCCTTAGGTTCGCTTCACCTCTGCTTTCCACATTCCTTTTACTAATTTTTTTTCATTCACTCTTTCCATGTGCCCAAACCATCCCAGTATTCTTTCATTTGCTTTAACTGCCAACTCCTTTTCCACTTTCACACTCCTCACCCTCTCATTTCTCACCCTCAAAATATGACAGGGCACCAGTGTTGTAAGTGAAGAAGAGGAAGCCAGTGACCATGTCATTAAGAAAGTCCAGTGCCTCATTGAGAAGATTCAGCAAGAGGGCGTTCAGGTAAGGAAGGTTTTATTTCTATTTGTATGGTATTTATAAATATTTGGTCATATATAATACATTAGAAAGTGGTCATGAAAGTTTATTACTCAATGAAAAATTATTCTAAAGGTCTTTGAATAATTATCAAGCATAAATATATTCTCTTTTATCAGGTATTAAGCCTGACTGAAGTGATGTTCCTGAAGATGCACCAATCTATACTTAATGACAGCCAGCTCGCCTTTGTAAACAAGACTGGGCTTCTTTCTCCTGAATTCATACCAAGCTCCACAATACAGTCACAGGAAGCATCGGCCCAAGATCTTGACAGTACTCTTATTTGGGCTGTCAATAATAAAACACCTCTTCTAAGGCACATTGCACTATTGGAGGAAGAGCTTAGCAATAAGGATAGACAGATGAGGAAGAAAGGTAACACTATATTGTTGTTGGCAGGTTTTATTTGTGTAACCAAAGAAAGTTTTGGATGGACAAATTCATTGGAAATTATTGACAAGAAAGTAAGCTTCAGGATGTGTAATGCCCATAAATAGTACAATGTAACTGTGTAAGATAAAATGATGGAATGGTGATGAGATGTATATTGAGTGTGAAACCTGGATTACATAATGTCCTTGTGTTTATGAGTGAGTAGTGCATTTTTAGTAATATTCCAGTTAGGTAATCATAGAAGGTGGTAGCTGAGTCAAAACACACACCCAAGTCATCCACATTAAAACCCATTTTATGCCCCTTCCATCTCAGTATTTCGTGGTTGAAAGATCATCCCTGTCCCCCACCAGACTGCTTCTGTTAAGTGCAGTGCAACAAGACAGTGTTTCCACAGCAGGGCCCAACAGCCAGAGCTGATTTACCCCCATCACTTTATTATGTGATGAACTCCCTCTCCACTCCTTATCCATTCAAAATAATTTTCAGAACAGAGAAGTAGAATATCCCTTCATGCCATGTCAGCCTTTTATCCATTCACAATCTTCTTTCATTCTCACCTGTCTTTTAGATTCTCTTTTCCCAGCTCCACAGGCATTTCTCATACATTCAAAAACCTCCTTTACACCATCTATTCATTTCATTATTGGTCCTCTCAAGTTCATTCCATCTACTACTACTGTCCACATTCTCTTTACAAGTCTTTCCACACTCATTCTTTCTATGTACTTGAACCACCTCAACACTCTGATCGTCCCCATCCAGCAACTCTCTTTCCATCCCCATTTACTACCTCACCTCCATATTTCACAATCTCCCCATCCTTGTAATACCATGCTTCTTGAACACGTCATCTCAAATATGTTCAAGATATTCCTTTCTACCTCCCACAGATTCCAAATATCAACTTCCCACAATGTGATGGATACCTTACTTCATACAAGTTTTGTTTGCATTCATCGCCAGATACCTATTTGAAAATTTTCATTCCACCCAAACATTTACTTTCCTCCTTTACTCTATAAATCACCTCCATATCCACTCATCTGTTCATTGCCAAATGCAACCTCAAATGCTTAAAACTTGTTATTTTCTTCTGCCCTTCTCCTTTGTATATACATATACCAAGGCTTTTTCCCCCTTACAAGGGGGGTAGCCAAAAAGAAAAAGGCATAAAATCATTCCCACCCATTCCATCCCTGAATACACTCCACACCCCTCCACCCTCCCTCTTATCTTAGCACCTCCTGGATGACGGGTCATCCCTGCACCTTGTCCACTGCCCTGGGTCAGAAGCAGTGTCGCAAGACACAGCACATCCACAGCAAGGCCGCTTCATTAAATCGGCAACCC
Organism: Oratosquilla oratoria; assembly: GCF_046742065.1. Lineage (NCBI taxonomy): Eukaryota > Metazoa > Arthropoda > Malacostraca > Stomatopoda > Squillidae > Oratosquilla > Oratosquilla oratoria. Next base: position 14,598,019 of record NC_134778.1, on the reverse strand, counting down.
CCCTCTCCATCCCCCCATTGCATAAAATGAGAGGACGGGGAGAAATCCCTTCGGGCTGCGTCAAATTTTGCTCACACATACTACCTCACCCCCCCATCCACCCGCCCATTCCACCTCATGCAATCACAACATCATCCATATACAACCATTCTCCATTCTCCTTTGTATTAATCATTAAGACACCCAACAGTTAATTTGAAGGGATCAATCAATCATTCTGCTGCCAGAGCATACAGGAGACTCTCATCTCCCAGAAAGCTAGCCACAGCCACAGGCTAAGCTGATATGTCAGTGAATAGTGTTGTTGTCTGGTAGGGGTGAATGAAGGGTAGTGTAGTATGATTTCCTTTGTGTCTTGTGTGTGGTGTTTGTATCTGGGGGTAATTACAATCTGTAGCCAAGGTGAATTTATTTTGGTGTCATTTTAGTGTGAGATGGTAACCTGAGTTTAGGTGTACTGATGCAATTATTTCTTGTCTTTTAAGTTATTTCTTTGTTAGGTTGCTTTCTTGGAATTTGGCTGTTGTTGAATGCTTATTTTGTGACCAGTCAATCAGTCTGTAGCCCCTGATCTTTTGCAGATGACTCATGGCTTGAAAATTGTTTTAAAGAAATTATTCCTGATGATATTGCATTGCTGTTCTAATGATGGCATTTCCCCCTGAGTTGCACCAACTAGTCATGGGTTCAAAGCCCACACTCTCTCTCATTCCCAGCTGTGATTGTTACCTGCCTCAGCAGTCATAGTGCATAGGGTAAAGATGACAGCTTTGGCTGTAGCTATGTATTTACCTAGTATTTACCTAGTTATATTTTATGGGAAGGGAGCTATGCTTGTAGTGACCTGTCTTTGTATCTTTCAGCATCTAGTTTGTTCTTAAATTCTTGTATGGTTTTTGCACATACTATTGTTTCATCCAATTTGTTCCAGACATCCACCACTCTGTGTGGGAAACTTTTTTTTTTCAGATCTCTTCTATAACTATCCTTTTTGAGTTTCTTTTCATGTCCTCTTGTTTTTCTTTTTTCTCACTTTAATAAATCTTCTCTGTCAAGGACCTCCATACCTTTCATGATTCTGTAAATGGCCAGTAGATCTCTTTCTCTTCTTTGTTCAAGGGTTGTTTGTTCCAGTTTGGACAATCTTTGTATGTCGATTTTAAAAGTGTTGGTGCCATCTTTGTCATTGCTGTTTGTATTCTTTCTAATTTCTTTATATTTTTTTGTGCTGGGTGTCCATAGTGTCCCAGCATACTTATCAGCCTTTCATCCCCTCTATAAGAGATGAGTCCAAACAAAAGTATATATACACAATTGGAATCCATTTATTGTGTTGGCTGCAGCACTGGGATTAATCAAAACCACCTAACACACATTTTTTGTATCCCTCCTCCCAAAATAACATTGAAGAATATTATTTTGGGGGGAGGAATAAAAAAAACCTTGTGCATTAGGTGGTTTTGATCAATCCCAGTGCTGCAGCCAACATAATAAATGTATTCTAATTGTGTATAATGTGGATATATGCTTTTATCTGGGCTCATCTCTTATGGAGGTGTGAAAGGCTTTTTTTTTATGTATATCCTTTTCAGGTATTGTTGAACCTAATTACAATAATATAGAATTGAATATTCATATATTTTTATCTTTACAGTGGCTATATTAGAGTTTCGTATCCAGCATGGAAAATTGATTGGGGAAGAGTGGAGAAATTCTTTGGAAGCAGCAAGAAGAGAAATTGCAGAGCTCCATGAAAAATTACGGGTAGAACGAATGAATGTACTTGATCTAGAAAATGAACTTACACTTCTCAGACAACAGCTAGCTTCAGCCAAAAGTCAGTGTCAAAGAATTCAAGAGGAAAGGAACGATGCTTTGTAAGTATCAAATAAATCAGAGGTATTTGGTTTGGATAACATTTACTTAAGTTGTAATCAATCATAACTTCAGATGAATTGATGAAGTTGGCTTGGGGATGGGGAATTTGATATATGAGGGATAGAGAGCTATAGTTGATAATTATGGTGAATGTAAAATGTAGCTTAGAAGATATATCTACTTGCATCTCCAGGTAGAGGGTAATAAAGCACTCATGCCCTTAAAATTGTTATATTCTAGGGGTAGCATTGACACAGGTTCATAGTCTGAACCCTGTTTTGTTTCTCCAAGCCTAGATCTTAGCTTAACTTGTTGACTTCAGCATCTTTGTGCATGATTGTTAACAAATGTCTATATTCTCTAAGATTACAGCAATACAGGTATATACAGTGATTCTATTTTAATTTTAGTAAGTGTGCTTAGTTGTGCTGAGTGGTTAATTGCACATACATGTACACATTTCCATTGGGACACTGGGTTGATTAGTAGTAGGCAACATTGGGCATCTAGCCTGACCATCTTTCTATCATGAATGTTAGGCATGATAGAATTTTACCCTGTCCATTGTTTTATGGTGATTTAGGTGGGTGTCACTAGATTAACACATGATGGTTACGGAACAAAATATGATGTGGTTTACTGAAAAGATAAAATTACTGGAAAGAATTTGTCTGCTCTCATTCATTCTTTCACAAGACTAAATGACCTAAAGTTGGCCTGTTCTAATCTCTTTTCCAATTTTGTCAAGTTCTTTTGTTTCTTTGTTAAGAGCATACATCATAATAATCAATTGCCACAAAAAATTTCAGGAAAGATGAGCAATAACCCCTCTATATCAAAACTTAGGAGTTGCAGCTTAGGACAGGAAGAATTCTGGATGTCCATGCTCTTAGGAGAGAGAGTGGATATTATTAGATAGTTTTTTAGTAGAAGGAAAATTGAGAGTGAAGGGTAAATGGAGGAAGAGGAAAAAGATGGAAGGTAGAGGTACTTAGAGTAAATCATTTGAATGAGATGGAATACCAGGAAAAGCTGAGAGAAATGTGAGAGATGGTGAGGGATAGATAATTAAGAGAAGAAGCAATCCTTTGTTCATAAGGAGTGAAAAACAAAATATAAAATAAATACTTCAAAATAAGTCTAAGTCTTTTTAGAGTAATGGAGTTTTTATTTGTCCAGTGTGAATGTATCAAAGAATCTAATGCTTCAGAAGCCACCATACTGGTTCTAGCCTAAGCACACATAAAATTGTCAGTGCTCATAGAGGGAGTACGTCAGCTAATTTGTAGCACCAGAGAAGATTACCACCTACTTAGCATCAAACATTTTAAGAAAATTCACCTTGAACGTGGTGTAATCATAGTTTGAAGCTCTAGGGTTGATGCATGAAACTGACATCATCTCAGAGGCTAGTGAGTTGGAAACAACTTGAGATCAAAGGAAACCTTTTCCGACTCTGTAATGATATTAGTATTGATGATACTATCCTCACATTGTTGAATAAATGCAGATGCTAAATAATTAGGATCCTTTCCTGAAAATTTTGTAATGGAGGGGTCCTGGTGTAATAGTGGGGGTGGGGGTGGGGGCAGAGCTGAGGTTGCCATTTTCTCTATATAAAAATGAAGAACCTCTGTCACTAGACATATTGAGATAATGGCTGACAACTTTAGGGGCAGGTAAGGTTTGACCACTTCTTAGCAACATTCATAAAAAATTAGAAAAACATACCAATAGTCAGACACACATAACACTGGCATTGTCTGCTTGGAGAAGGATATTTGCATCTTGAAGGAGTACCTTTGGAAGGCAGGATAGGAGACTACTGAATACAATATGGCCTTCATCCACACAGGGATTAACTGCTGATCAACAGCTATGCACATGATCCTGGCTCACACACATCTACAAAAGCATGAAAATGAGCACCAATTTCACTTTTTTGCACTACTGCAATAGTCATTTATTTTCATACGCATGCACTGCAGTGTTTTTATAAACCTAGCTGTAAGAATGAGGGAGAGAAAAAGAAAAAACATACATGTCAAAACACCCATGAAAACCAATAGTTCACTAGTACTAGTTTTCTATAGTCACTGAGAATGTCACTAAAATATCGCACAATGATGCTTCTTGACTGCCACCACCATCATATTATGGTGGGTTAAATGAAAGTCACAGCACTTGTAAAAATTATATATAATTGAAATATTTCACAACACTGAAAAAATAGTGTGCTCTCTATACAACCATAATATACATTTCCATTACATGGTTGTCTGAGAGGGTTCTGTTATTGTACATGCAGTTCCTCATCTTCAGGTTGTGCAATATTTAAAACTTAAAATCTGCTTGGCAAGTGCTTACATTCATTAGCACAGGAGGCAATATGGCTGGACTTATAGGTGACGATGATTGTGTTGCCCATATAGATTTGGGAGCCTGTAGCAGTATAATCTCATCCCCTTGCTACCTAGTTTCTGGAAAGAAACATGATGCCACCTTATTCAATATATTTGGTGAATCCCTGCAAATCTATTGTGTATGTAATGGTCCATACAATCATCATGACAGTACCCCATATATGAATCTATGTACAATTTCCCAGATCACCAACAATCATATGCCACTTAGTATTGGGCCCCATGACTGTAGGTGTGTGTGAATTGATCATCATCTTATTTTTCTTACAAGACCTGTTGCATATAGGTGGCCCTGCAGATATTTTCATCATATAATTGGCATAGCTTGTGCTATCATTAAGATACTCAAATCTATCCACTGATGTCAAAATGTCACCTAAATAGGTTCCTGTATACCTAATTGTTGTATTCTTGCATACTGCAATTAGGTAAGTACAATTAAATGCACAAATACAACACAGCAGAGGGAGGGCCCAAGGATTATTGCTTGTTACTGTGGGGCTGAAGGTTTCCAGTTGCTGAAATGTGAAGCAACAATTAGCAGTACAATATATTATTGATCAGTAAAACTTATCATTTAGGTATCTGTAGACAAGTAGAGGGTTCACAGTGATGACCTATTGTATTTATATTAATTTATTGTGAGATATTGTACTGATAATTCTGTTATATTGGATCCTTTTTTTTACAAGTATTAATTGTATCTAATTGTAAACCTTTTTCATGACAGAACATCTTTAAAGCAAAATGAACACAAAATTAGATCCCTTCGAGAAAGTCAAAGGGCTGCACGGGATAATTTTACTCGTCTTGCTACAACTCTAAATCACCAGAGACAGCTGTCTACAACTGCCCGTAATCATTATAATCAAGTTGTAAAGGTACTTTAATTTTATATTTTGTGTTGCATGTATACCGTGTCCTACTTAGGTATATTTTTCTATCAACTTTCATTTCTTTTCTTGCAAACCTTTGCATTGTGGTATTACTATACATTCTCTTGGGTTTTATAATCATTGCAGGATTTGTAGAATGGCATAATTTCTCACCAGATCGAGGAAGCTGTATTTATCTAAATCTTTCCAAATTCTTTATCAATTTAACTAAAGCTATATTAGCTTCTAATCTATTCCATGAACTAATGCATCTGTATGGAAAGTTGTATTCCTTGATATCATGTTGAATTTATTTTTTAATTTCTTTCTATGATCATGCTGCTCTCTCATCCTAGACCATGAGATATCTTCTATCAGTTTTATCGACTCCCTTTATTATCATCAGCACTACCATCCTTGGTTGCCTCCCCTGTTCAATCCATCCACCTCTGCCTTCCACATTTCTTTTACTAATCTTTCTTCACTCATTCTTTTCATATGTCCAAACCTTCCCAATACTCTTTCATCTATCCTACCTCCCAACTCCTTTTCCACCCCTGCTCTCCTCCTCACCTCATTTCTCACTCTATCTAGCTTAGTAATCTTTACCATACTTCTCAGACATTTCATCTGGAACAAACTGGACAAAAGAGCATGTGCAAAAACCATACACGAATTTAAGAGCAAACTAGACACTGTGAAATACAAAGACAGGACACCATGAGTATAGCTCCCCTTCCCATAAGATACAACTAGGTAAATAGAAAAGAAAAATGGGAAATCTTTCTTGACATTTACAACAGGAGAGTGAACAAAAATGTGCCAAAGACTAGGGAAAGGAAGAAGCAAAAACAGGACTAGTTTAACAAAAAGTGTGAGATTGCAAAAAAGGCCAGGGATATGGCTCGGAGAAAATGTAGAAAGAAAAGAAGGAAAAAACAAAAGGATCTTACAAACAAGCTAGGAATGACTATACTGTACCAAAATTCACAGGGAAGAAGAAAGCAATTTTGAAAGAGGTGGAGTAGAAAAATGCAAAGATGAACTAAAACTGTTTTACAGGTTCATAAATGGTAAATTGAGACACAGGGAAGAAATCACCAAGTTAATAGTAGATGGTGAGGTCTTTGAAGAGGCCTCAGCTCAGGCAGAAATAATGAATGAAGGTTTCCAATCAGTCTTCACAAAAGAGTGCAACTTTTTGGAGAAAAGTGAGGGGAGCAAAATTCCAGGTTTAGCAAATGTAAGTGTAGAAGTGAGAGAAGAACTCAATTTCCTGGGATCATTGGATGTGACAAAAGCCTCAGGTCCTTACAGGATCTCAAACTGGATACTTAAAGAATGTAGGGAGCAACTAGCAGACAAGTTTCACAGTCTTATTACATGTTCATTTTGCCACTTGATTGGAAAAGGACAAACGTGGTGCCAATTCACAAAGGTGGAAACTTGGAAACACCACTAAATTATAGGCCAGTATCACTAACCAGCACAATAATGAAATTATGTGAAAAGATTGTGAAAGATTAATGGACCAAATATCTTGAAAAGATAAACATTCTGACACACAGTCAGTTTGGCCTCAGATCTTTTATTCGAGAGTGATTGATGTGCTGCAAGAGAGTGAGAGGGTTGGGTGGACTGCATGTACCTGGACCTAGAGTCAACTTATGTGGAAATTGGAGCATGTTGGAGGACTGAGGAACAAGCTATTAGAATGGATTAAAGACTTTTTGAAGGGAAGATAAATGAAGACATTAATAAAGGATAAGATATCAAGCTGGAGAGCAGTAATAAGCAGAGTTCCACAAGGTTCAGTGCTTGATCCAATAATGTTTCTTGTCTAGGTTAATGACATGATGGAAGAAAAAACAAACTATGCCAACATGTTTGCAGACAATGCAAAAATCATGAGAAGAGTGAAAAATGAGGATGGTAGAATATTGCAAACGTATCTAGGTACTATTGTTGCATGGAGCCAAGAATGGGAAATAAAGTTTAATACCAAAAATTGCAAAGTACTGGAAATGGACAATAGTGACAAAAGGCCATCCTTAAACTATTCCTTGGGAAGTGAACACATTACAAAAGCAAAAGAGGGGAAATACTTGGGAGTGTTGATATAAGACAACTTGTCACCTGACAGACATATCAGCAGGATTGTGGAAGAGACATATGGACTATTGCAAATGATTAAAATGGCATTCCATTACATGGATGAAGAGATGATGAAAAAACTCATTGAAACGCTGATACATCCAAGACTGGAATATGTCAGTAGTATGGTCCCCACACAGACTGAAGGATATAAGCAAGATTGAGAGAATAGAAAGGTCAGCAACTAAACTGATCCCCTAGCAGATATACCACATGAGAAAAGACTAAAAGTACTGGGTCTAGGTCTACCAACTTTGAAAGATTGAAGAGAAAGAGGTGACATGATTAGTGTTCAGGTCAGTAAAGGGAGGAGATAAATTGCAATGATAGAAGAGATCTCCTGATTAAAGATGGGAGGGGCTTAACCCCTTTGATACGATGACGCCTACATAGGTGTCATGAGGAGCAAGTGGGTACGCGAGGATGCCGATGTTGGCGTCTTGATTATATTTATTGTAGTACCTGCGTGGCCCCCATACTCTGTAAACTGGCTTCATCATATTTTCTATGGTTATCAAAATTCACGGGTGAAAGAGAACGAGCAATACAGCGGTAACTTTATTTTTTTTTTTTTAATGCAAGTATTATGACGCAACATCGCATGTCTGGCAGCTAATGCTGCCCGCGAGATTTTGGCCTGTAGTGAAGGGGTTAAGAGGTCATGAAAGTAAATTAAGAAATCCTACATGTCTAAAGAATGTGAAGAAATACATTTTTCCATATAGATTATAAATATGTGGAATAGTTTAGAAAGTGATACAGCCCAAGTTCAAACAATACATAAGTTCAAATCTAATTGGAAATGAAAGATATAGATTAAGTTGGAACCATACCGTATGTGAATTTGAGTGTAGGTATGTTAGAAAATTAGAGAATAAAAGACAGGGCCCAACGACCATTGCTCTTTTCCTGTATGCTACAATTAGGTAAATACACACACTTGTATGATGATGGCACTACGTCCCTATGCCATCATTATGTGCACAATCTTTGACCTCCAATGTTATTTTGTCTGATTCTTTTACTTCTCTGCCATACTCGGCATCATTTTATCCTTAAGGTCTGTGGCTGAGAATATATATTCAAATTCTACAATCCTACATCTTATTATGTATTAGTTATATCTTAGACTATTTGTGACCACTCTCATTTATATATTATGGTCTACCAGACATCAAGCAAGAGCACTTACAATGTTATATAACTATCTTATGGATATATGCATGAGCATTTCCCAATACAACTTACATAAGCTACTGCATGCCACTGCTACATGACACATCTCAACTACATGACACATCACAACTACATGACAGTACAAAAACAAAAACCTTCCCTATAGAACACCACATGAAAATGATTGATACACAACCTTACTAACCCATCCCATTACATCACACAAATATGACTAAATAAATGTAGCAAAAGAACCACACCAGCAACCTACTAATCAAACATCTACAACAGTGGTTCCCAAAGTTGGGTTGCGAGATCAATTTTGATGGGAAAATTCTCACGTTTTCAGAGTATTTCAAATAATTGACTAATTAATTTAGTTTTCTGAAAGAAATGCAGTACCATGGATTCTGTTAATTTAGTTTTGTTAAAGAAAAGCTGTACACATTATTCTATTTTCCAAAGTAAAGGGGATATATCACTGTCCATTTTGTTTCACTTTATTCTGGGTCGCGAAGGATTGAAATGTTCCAAATAGGATCGCTAACAAAAAAGTTTGAGAACCACTGATCTACAGCCTTCACCTGCACCACACAATGCATTGACATAAAAACTATTCACACTCAGATCACAAAGCAAGCACTTCAGGACAAACCACTGAACTCCCTATTCCATCAAACCTCTCCAGACATTTGCTCCACAGAAGAATCCCTCCCAAGAGAAGCAAGAACCACATTTGCAAGACAATGTTCAGGTCACTTCTAGCACTAAAATAATACCAACACGGAATGGGCCTGGCTACAGAAACAAACTGCTTCAGATGCAACCATCACACAGAACACAGAATACCTCATTTCACACTGATACACCATAATCATACCCAGACAACAACACCATATTTCTTTATTGATTGACTTGTAAGCCAATCCAGTGGTTGTTGCTGGTTACCTGAGATCTATGGGTTTCCTGCAAGAGAGATCTGGAGCAATGAATTTATTATTTTATTAATAGGACTATTGAAACATTCCAGATAACTACATTGTGACTAATATTAGAACTTATTATTTGTAGGCACTTAGATATTAATTTCAAAAAATTAAAATTAAATTACAGAGTTTATTATGTATAAAGACACTGAATGAAAATACAATTTCTTTTTAGGAGCTAAGAAACACAATAGAAAAAGAAAGGGATAAGATTGCAGAATTAATGATATCCAGAGATGCACCTCAAGATAGAACACTATGTTTCCATTGCTCTGGCACTGTAAACAAGAAATCGAGCATCATATCAGAGCTTGAGGTAAGACATTGCTCAGAAAGAACTGAATATTACCTGTTAAATCACATTTGAATTTTTTCCTATTGTGTTTGATATCATTCAGACAAGGCAATGTAGACGCACTGTTTATACACATGCTTGAATGCCCATAATTTATTTTCATTTACAGATGCAGCTTGATGTTGAACGAGAGAGAGTGAATGAACTTGAGCGTGCATACAAACATGAGCAGACAAAAGTAGCAGCTTTGCTTGAGAAAACTAATGCAGAACGACTTCATAGTAGGGCAGATCTTCAACATGAAGAGGCAAAAACCAGTGAATTGATGCACAGTCTGAAGAAAGTAGAGGCAGAGAGGGAAGCCCTGGAAAGAGAAGTAAATAAGAAAAAGTTGATTAATAATATGATGACACCAAGAATTAACCTTTGTTCTTGTAGAATTGGTGAAGCTGTAGCAAGCACATAGATTATAAGTCAGATGGTCATAAAGGACACATTTAAAATCTTTAGAAGATACCAACCACTATGCATGCCCCAACTATCTCTACATTCATTGATCTACATTCACTTTAATTTTGCCCACATTTACTCTAAATTTTCTCCTTTTATATATCCTTTCAAATTCAATCATCAACTGCTTTAGTATCTCCTTAGAATCAGCCACAAGCACAATGTCATCATCAAACAACAACAGGCTCACCTCCCACTTTCCTCCTTCCTCACTCACAAACTCCAAACCTCATGTGTTTACTTCCCTTACCACCAGTCATGTATACATTGAACAACCATGGTAACATAACATAAACTTGATGCAGCCCAACCCTTGCCTCAAACCATTCATTTGATCTGTTCCTGGCCCTCACACATGCCCTATTACACATGTAAAAACTTTTAACAACTTTCAGCAGATGTGTCTCTATCCCATACATCTGCAACACACTCCACACATGTCCTATTACACATGTAAAAAAATTATTAACTTTCAACAGATGTCTATCTATCCCATACATCTGCAACACACTCCACACATGCCCTATTACACATGTAAGAACTTTTAACAACTTTCAGCAGATGTGTCTCTATCCCATACATCTGCAACACACTCCACAACTGTTTTCCCTCTCATGCGTGTGAGTGACCTGACCCAAAGTACACATATTACCTTCTGTGATCCAACACCTGACTGCACTAATGACATCCTGGCTGACTGTGTAACTTACCCTGTCATAGTCCTCTGGGTTGGTTTTTGTAAGTGACTAGTTGTCCTAAATATTTTCTCATTAAAAGTAGCTCTCCTGAAGTCAGGTACTAGAACATTATTACTATTTGATTCTGTCTATATAATATTAAATCTTATTTCTTGATGATCACTAGAGCCTAGACTATCTCCTACTTTTACATTTCTCATTAGATCCTCATTTTCTGTTAATAGTAAGTCCAAAGTATTCTCTCCCTTGTTGGATTGGTAATCATTTATTTTAGGAAACTATCTTGTACTGCATCTAAAAAGTTTTGCGCTTCCTGATCTACTAAATTTTCCCAGTCAATATTTCTATAGTTAAAATCCCCTATGATCACAATGTTTTTGTACTAGGATGCCCTGTGAATTTTTTTTAATTAGGGGATCAGTCTGCTCAATGCTGAGGTTAGGTCTGCATTAGATGACAATAAGTTTCTTATTCTTGCCTATAATCTCCACCCAAATAGATTTAATGCTTTTCTTTTTTCTAAATTGAATTGTTGATAATACAATTAGCTGTGTTTTTGACAAAAAGTGCTACTCCTTCCCACTCCTGCCTACCCTATCCTTGTGAAAAAGTTTATATCCTTCTATCTCAATTTCCAGAAGGAAATGTCTATCCGCCATATTGATCCAGGATTCAGTAATAGCTATAATAACAAGTGTCTTTATGCATGCTTTACTTCACAGCAAATAAATCTTATTCATTATGCTTCTGGTGTGCTGTTTGTATAGTAGATCTTTAGTGTATCCTCCCTGCACCTATTTAAGTGATTCTTTTCACAGTCTCTCTTACCTGTTTCTATTGTCTAAACTGTATTCTGATATTTTCCCCCCGACTTCCATGTAATCTACCTGAAAACCCTGCAGGATGCCTACTTCTCACTCAAGGGATTCAGCAAGAAGTTGAAATCCTTTGGGTGACAAGTGCACCCCATACCTTGTATATAGATAATTCTTACCATAGGAGCGACCCCAGTTGTTGACAAATGCCCATCCATTAGCCTTACAATGACTTACTAGCCTACAATTCATTGCAATAGCCCTGGAATGCCACATGCCTCCATCTTTATGCCTCTGAAGGATTCCAAATACAATAGGAACCCCTCCCGTATCCCTAATCTTACCTTGTACATCCCAGAACGATGCAAATAACTCCTCACTCCGTTACTTACCTATGTCATTTCCTCATTCATTCAAGCAAACAGTGGGTCTTGTACCTTTCCCGACCATATGATCTTCAATCTTGTCTCTAACATCACCTATTCCTGCTACTGGGAAACGCACCAGAGTCCTATGCTTTCTATCCTTGTTACAAAAGGCCATGTCTAAATATCTCACCTGGCTATCCCCCTACAACCGAAATTATACCTGTGGGCCGGAATCTAGTGACTGCCCTACCCTTTTCTCTTGCATCTCCTTCATTTCTTTTTTTTGTAGACCCATGAGAGCTTGAAAAGAGTTCCTAATTTCAAGCAAGCCTGGTGAGGACTTTCTACCACCTCTCCACGTTTTCTTAGTCACCATTGTCCACCCAGGTTCCAAACACAGTTTGTCATCTGTGTTTTGAGCCTTTGAGCAAAGAAGTCTATTCTCCTCATTGAGGCCCTCAACAGTCTTCTCTAAAGGCAACAATTCTATTATGTAGAGATTGTACTTCTTCAGCGCTGATCACTGAATCACGACTACTAGCCATCTCACTGTTTGAAGTAGCTATCCCAGTTTGACCTTATGTAGGTTTACACAACCCAGAAATTAGGTATAACTTAAATAACACTTTTTTAACCACTTCCATACAGTGACGCCTACATAGGCAGCATGAGGAGCAAGTGGGTACTCGATGACGCCGACGTCGCCATCTTGATTATATTAATTGTAGTTGTACCTACGTAATTTCCATTCTCTCTAAACTGGCTTCATCAATTTTCTATGGTTATCAAAATACACGGGTGAAAGGAAACGAACGATTGAGCACTGACTTTATTTTTTTATAATGTGATTATTATGATGCAACATCGCACGTAGGGCAGCTAATGCTGCCAGACGTGCGATGTGAAGAGGTTAAAGAAAACTGAGTGTAAGAGATACTTGGGAGTGCTAGTGAATCCTGACCTTAAATCCAGGAAACAGTGCATTAGCACCAGGAATAGAGCAGAGTATTAGGTTTCATTGCTAGGATGGTTATGAATAAAAATGCAGAAGTAATTATCAAACTGTATCTGGTGTTAAACCCATCCTTGACTGCGCAGTACAGTTTTGGTCTCAGTCCTACAGAATAGATATCATTTCACAAGAATCAGTACAGAGGAGAATGACCAAAATGATACATGGGCTCAGAAATTTACCTTATAAGGAGAGGTTTAGGTACCTTTATTTACATCCTCAAGAAAGATGCAGAGTGCTGGGTGACCTAATAGAGGTGTTCAAGTGAATCAAAGGCATTAACCTCTTCACTCCGGGGCACATCTCACGTCTGGCAGCATTAGCTGCCCAACGTGCGATGTTGTCTCATAATAATCGCATTATAGAAAATAAAGTCAGTGCTCAATCGTTCGTTCTCTTTCACCCATGTATTTTGATAACCATAGAAAATTGATGAAGCCAGTTTAGAGAGAATGGAAATTACGTAGGTACGACTACAATATAATCAAGATGCCGACATCAGCATCATCAAGTACCCACTTGCTCCTCATGCCACGTACATAGGCGTCACTGTATGGAAGTGGTTAACAAGGGTGGCACAAATAAGGTCATCATATTGAGACAATAGGGCAGGACTTGCAGTAAAGGATTTGAATTGGACAAATGTAGGTTTAAGTAGGAAATAGGCAAGAAGTGGTATACCAATAGAGTGGTCAATGAATGGAATAGACTTGTACAGTAGACTCGAACATCTGGCATGAATGGGAATACATATGTGCCAGATACAGTGATTTTCTGGTTATATGAGATGTATTCTTATAAATCTCCAAATATGCCCCCAAATACAGAAATTAATACATGCAGACCTCTATACATAAGATCTTTTTCCCAGTCTAGAGACTGACTGTCAGCCCCTCAGGGCTGTTCTTCCTGATGAAGGTGAGGAGAGTACCTCCACTGACTGTCCATCTTGCAGGACCACCACAACCAGGTACCAGATAATGGTCCCTATTTATGAAAGCAGGTGATTTATTGAATTACATTATTTCTATTACCTTCCAGTTGCGTGATGAACAGGAACAAAGAGACAGTCTTGAGACTAAAGTTAGAGACCTTCAAAATGAAATGATGCAGTCAAAGAACCAGTTGAAGGCGCAAGACATAGCTCACCAAGTGTTAATACACAAAGCCAGAAAAGAAGCAGCTGAAGCTCAATCTCGTTACGCCCAGACCATTACAAAACTGGTAAGGCAGTCTATGAGATATACATTTTACCTTACATTTCTGATGTATTTTCATCTATATTAGGTTAAAAGTTATAAAGATCTCAAAGTTAATATATATTGCAGAGTAATGCAGAGAGTGAAGTTCTCACTCTAAGGCAGAAATTGTCATCAGCACAGAAAGAGGTTGAGGATAGCAGAGATATACAGGAACAGATGAGAGGGGAACTTGCTGCTGAACAGGCAGCTGTGCAGCATCTTGGTCTTCCTGCCCTTAGCAGAATTAAGGTTGGCTAGTAAAAGAGAGGTCAAAATATGTTGGTGTGATATAGAAAGTCATTATTATAATTTTATAATTAAGTTCATCTATCTCAAGAATAAAGTGAATGGATTGGATAGAGGGAGCTTTGGATGCATGAAGAATATCTGTAGGGCAGGGAAGATGGAGTCCAAAGGATAGAAGTGAATAGAGGGAGATAGTGAATGGATGAAAGGTGTGTACTTCTCATCAGCTCTGTAAATTCTTTTAAAGGGCATACTATATAATGAAGCAGTGGGGGCAAACCAATTCTAGTTGTCAAGCTAATTGTGTATCACTGTATTGTTGTTGGCCTGAGCAGTGTGTTAAGAGATAGGGATGACCTTTTATCCACAAGGTGTTGAGATGAGAGAGGTATTAACCACTTCAATACGGGACTTAAATCTCGCGGGCAGCAGCCAATGCCAGCCGTACGACGTAACGAAATAATATTCGCATCATAAAATATAGTCGCCGCTTATATCGATCGTTCTCTCTTTCACCCGCGAATTTTGAAAACCACAGAGAATGGGATTAAGGGCGCATTTGGGAGAATGTAAAAACACAGGGGCGACTACAATAAATATAATCAAGACGCCGATATGGCAGCGTCGCGAATCCACTTGCTCCTCATGACGCCTACGTGTGCGGCACCGTATGGAAGGGGTTAAATGGGTTTTAATGTATATAGAGAGGATGTGTACTTGGCAAACTCAGCTACCCATGAAAGGAATTGTGCTCATGGGGTTCAGTATGTCATTCTCCATTTATGCCTACTTTCAAATTTATTTATGGTTCCAGCTTGGGCTGCATTACCAACTGGGGTATTCCAAGTAGATACTGCATTTCTTCACAATCTTGTGATCTTTTTCAGGCTGTTCCTCTGACTTATGATGCCTTCCCATCCCAAACCAATAAACAGTTTCTGTCAATTTTCTTCACTCCATTCACTGATCTGAACACTGCAGCCAAATAACCTTTTTCTCTTTGTTCCTGTAACTATAGCTGGTCTAATTTCTCATAGTCTTTCCTAGTATGGTGTATCTGCAAATCTGAACCATTTTGATCACTAATCTCTGTATATTCATTTCTGTGGTGGAAGAAGCTTTATAAATATTTCATCCTTTTATCTGTGAAGTGAAGACCCAGTTTTACATTCTTCATCATTTCATGTATTTTGCCCACATCCTTACTTATGTGTTATCAATACTCCCATATCTTTCTCCTCTTTTACCTTTGTGGTTGTTTCTCTTTACATTGAAAAATTCAGTGATGGCCTTTTTGAGCTATTTCTAATTTCTAATACTTCACATTTTCTGGCACTAAAATTAATATTTTACTTTTGCCCTCAGATAGAGATACTACAGTTTTCATCTTTCACTCTTCTTGTGATCTTCACATTATCCACAAACATGTTACTATAGTTTGTCATACCGTTTATCATGTCATTTACATAGATAAGGACTATTACCCTCGTGGGATTCCATTTGTCACTACCCTCTATTTTGTGTTCACATTCCGTCACATCAGCACCTTTGATCACCACTCCAACCAATGTTTATAAACTCCAGGCAGTAAGCAAAATATGCAATTCTGCAACTTACAGTTGGCCATTGTTTCATAACAACTGAATATAAAATTTACATACTGTTTCACCCACCTCTCTATCTACTTAAATGTCTACCTCTATCTACAGGCCTGTTACAGAGCTCAGCAGCTACCCTTGGTCGTCCCGACCAATGATATCTACTACCCTCTTACACCATCCTAATATCTTATCTTTTCCCACTGTTCAACAGACACCCCATACACATCACATTTATACAGAAAACCAAACTAATACCTCAGAACACTACTCAACTTCACTGACTACACCACAGTCAGGGAAGACAAATTTCATCACAAAGATAGACTCAACATTAATAACCAACAGGATACTCTTGTCCAATAATCAATCAGTCAGTCAATCCATTGCCCCAGGTCTCTCTTGCCAGACACCCACAGCTTCCAAGTAATTGGCAACAGCCATTAGATTGGCCCACAAGTCACTCATTATCAGATATTTTGTCAATGCCTGGGTAAAGCTAGAGTAGATCATTATAGGATGTAGTTACTTAATTGTATTATACAGGAAAGGAGCAATGCTCTTTGAGTACTGACCATACTCTCCTATTTATCATACCTAGCCTCAAATTCATGAACAGATTCCAACTTAATCTATATCCTTGATTTCCAATTATCATATTTAGATTTTAACTCATGTATTGTTTGAGCTTGGACTATATCACCTAAGCTAATCCAAGTATTTATATTTCAATATGGAAAACTATATCTTCACATCCTTTAGACATGTGATAATTTTTTATTTTATTACCATTTAGGATTTCCATTCCTTTCATGATTCTATAAATAGTCAACAGATCTCTTTTTCTTCTTTGTTCCAAGGTTACATGTCAACAATTCATTCAAGCCCCCAGCTATTGTTTACAAATATGAATTATATAACCTACACATAAGCGAACTTATGCAACTCACTTGTTTGCTATACTGCTTTATATACACAAGTTTCATAAGCACCTAACCCATAAAATATATACCCATCTTCTACCCCTCTTTCTACCTTCTTTTCTACCAGCCTCTTACAGTTTGATTTCAAGACTGATATCATATGAGCTCCTTTCCAGATATTTGAGATGTTGTTTAGCCAGTAGCGGGTGAAAATATCCATTAAAGCATTTTGGCCGAGGTCTTTTAAGTGGTTGTTTGAGATCTTGTCTGGACCTTCAGTTTTGTATTTTTTTAGTTTCTTAATGGCCCCTTCTGTGTCTTTCCTGTGAAAAGGAGGGGAGGTTTCATTGTCTAGTTTGAGTTTTTGCATTTCGTTAATCATTCTCCTGTTTTCTGGTATGGTGAGCTTGAAGCTGTTTTGGAGAAATGCTTGCTGGTGATGTTACACTGCTGTTGAGGCAATTGAATTTAGTTTTGTGTTGTGCCAACAGCTTCAAGGATGGTATTTTGCCGATGTTGCCCATTTCCAGTGTGGTGTTCTCTCCAGATGTTTCTACTATTAGCCTTTCCAACTATTTTGTCTGCTAGTTTTTCCCAGTTTCCCACAATTTCTCTCACAATCCTGCTGATATGTCTGCCATGTGATAGGTTGTCTTTTATCAACACCACCAAGTCTTTCTCCTCTTTTGCTTTTGTAATAGGAATTCTTCCCAAGGAGCAGTTTTAAGGATGGTCTTTTGCTGCTATAGCCTGTTTTCAGTGTGGTGCTTTCGCCACCAGTGTGGCAATGCTCACCAGAGTGGAGTCAAGGGGGATATTGTTACACACACACACACACACACACACACACTTCAACGAACGGACGGCTTAGAGGACGTTCTGAAGAAAAGTGAAGTTTCGTGGATCCCAAAGCAAAGGAAGTGCCTATTGTATTTACAGGGTGGGGGGAAATTGCTCGTGGGGTAGTGGGAAAGTAGGGAAAGAAGAGAAGGGGAGGGATTGCTGAGGGAAATGGAAGGAAATGAGGAAGGAGAAGACTTGGCCCAGGCAGACAAACGAAATGTAAATATCAAAAAATGGCCCCCCAACCAGCTGAGTGACGACGAAATGTCTAATAAAAATGTAAAGATTAGAAGTATAGATAAGAGCAATACAGTAGAAAGTGATGAGAATATTTTCCAGGGATTTAAAGAGGGTGGACAAGACTAGAAGAGAAGTTTGATAAGGTGATCGAGGACTGGGAGCGTAGGTTCGGTCATATTAACAACATTGTACAGAGGGTTGAAAAATTGGAAGAACTAGAGAAGGCGAACAAAAACTTAACTAAGGAAATAGAAGACCTAAAAAGACAGTTAAAAGAAGTAAAAAAGGAGAATGAAGAGTTAAAGATGAATAATAAAGAAAACAGAGGGGGATGGAAGACAATTCAAGAAAATAGTAAAGTTGCATTTACTGACATAATTAAACAGCAAATGAGAGAACAAACTGAAGACTCAGTTATTAAAGTGATGAGACAGAAGGAGAATATAGTAAGAGACTTAGCTGGTAAAAAGAAATGTATAATTATATTAGGAATGGAAGAGAAACATAACCCAGATAGAACCTCAAGAACCAATGAGGAAAATGAAAAAGTAAGCAGTTTACTAAAATTAGTTCAGGAAGATGAACCAGAAATTATGAAGGAAATTGAGGAAAAATTCAGGCTCGGAAAGTATAGTAAAGATAAGACCAGACCAATTAAGATTAAATTCAGGTCACAAACGACGGCAGAGAATATCTTATCCAAAACAGGGAAACTAGCAACAAGTGAACAATATAAAAAGGTATGGATAAAAAGGGAAATGAATAAAGAGGAAAGAGAGGAAGAAAAGCAGAAAAGACTTGAAGCTAAGAAAAAAAACGAGAGCAGAACGGAGTCAGAAAAACAGAGATTCTATTGGAGAGTAGTGAATATGAAACTAAGGCGGTTCGACATACAAGAGAAAAACAAAAGGGAAACAGAGAACACAATGGAAGTGACAGAAAACTAAGAGTGTCTTACACAAATATAGATGGATTAATAACAGGATTGAATGAGCTGAATGATTATTTGAAAGAAAAAGAACCAGACATAATGGGAATTGTAGAAACAAAATTAAAAGGTCCACTACCACCCAACAGTGTAGGACATGATGCATATAATTATTGGATTAGAAACAGAGAGACAAAACAAGGGGGTGGAGTTATGTTCCTGACTAAGAAGGATATAAACGTGAGGGGTGTCATATATGGAAAGAATACAGTAGAGATGATTATGATAGAAGTGGAAGACAGAGATAAGAAGAGCAGAAAATTTGTGATAAATTATGTGCCTCCGAAAACAGCCTCATGGGAGGAGAGTGAACATAAAAGTATGTTAGAGGACACAAAGATAACATTAAATAAAATAATGGAAGATGGAGGAAGAATAATTATGATGGGCGACTTTAATTGCAAAGAAATCTGCTGGGAAGAAATGACAGTAAAGGGTGGAGACGGCTCATGGGAAAACGCTCTACTTGAGATGATTACTGACCATACAATGACACAATGGATACAGGAGAACACTAGGTATAGAAATGAAGAAGAACCATCGAGACTAGACTTAATAATTACATCTGAACCTAGAATAGTGGACAAGATTGAATATAAAACACCAATAAGTAAAAGTGACCACATATTGATTGAACTGGAACTTAATGAAGAAAAATATATGAAAAGAAATTAACAATATAGAAAAGGAAGAGTGATGTATGAAAAAACAAACTTTGATAAAATAAGAGAATTCTTTCAAAAAGATAACTGGGAAGAAATATACAAAGAAACAACAATGGAAGAGAAATGGAATATTTTGACAAAAATTTACAAAAAAGGAGTGGAAAAGTATGTCCCAAGACAAAAACAAGAAAAAGAATATGTAAAATGCTGGTACAACAAAAGTTGTAGGGAGTTAAAAGACAAAAGAGACAAAGCCTGGACCAGATGGAAAAAAGACAGAAGACCTGAAAAATGGAAAATATATACCGGTTATAGAAATGAATATGTACAAACGTGCAGAGAGGAAAAGAGAAAATATGAAAAAGATGTCATAGAAAAGTGTAAAGATCAACCAAAACTATTCTACAGATTTGTAAACAATAAACTGAAAAACAAACAAGACTTGGAGAAATTAAGACAAGGGGGAGTTGAATACACTGAGGAAATGGAAATGGCGGAAATTATGAACAAACATTTTAAATCAGTGTTTACAAGGGAGAACATACAACCTGAAGAGAACGAATGGAAAGAGAAAGTCCCCCCTATGGAAGAAATAGAAGTAACAAAGAATGAAATATTGACACACTTGAGTAATCTTGATGTCAGAAAATCGCATGGACCAGATGATATAGCAAACTGGATTCTGAAAGAATGCAGGAATGAACTGGCAGACAAAATACATAGCATAATAAACAGTTCCTTGAAAGAAGGAAAAGTTCCAGAAGATTGGAAAAAAAACAAATATAGTACCTATATATAAAGGAGGAAATAAAGAAGAACCTACAAACTATAGACCAGTCTCTCTAACAAGTACAATAGCAAAAATTTGTGAAAGAATTATCAAAAGTAGATGGGTAAAATATTTAGAAAAAAACAAAGTGTTAAATCCAAGGCAATTTGGATTCAGACAAGGACGATCATGCGTCACCAATTTAATATATTTCTATTCAAGGCTAATAGATATAATACAAGAAAGAGATGGATGGGCAGACTGTGCATTTCTAGACCTAAAGAAAGCTTTTGACAAAGTACCACATAAGAAGTTGCTTAAGAAATTAGAAACTGAAGGAGGAATACAGGGCAAACTGCTAAATTGGATGGAAGACTTTTTGCAAGAAAGAAAAATGAGAGTAGTGATAAGAGACCAACACTCAAAATGGGATAAAGTAATAAGCGGTGTTCCGCAGGGAACAGTACTGGTCCCAATAATGTTTGCTATATATATTAATGATATGGATGAAGGAATTGAAAGCTATATGAGCTTCTTTGCAGATGATGCAAAACTACTAAAAAGAGTGAAAACAGAAGAAGATTGTGAATCACTACAGAGAGATCTATATAAAGTACAGGAATGGAGTAGGAAGTGGGAGATGGAGTTCAATACAAAAAAGTGTAGTATAATGGAATTTGGAAAAAGCAAAAACAGAATAACAGGATCATATCATTTGGGAGAAGAAGGAATAAAAAAAGTAGAAAATGAGAAGGACCTGGGAGTCATTGTTATGAATAATATGTCACCTGAGAAACATATAAATAAGATTTTTGGAGAAACTTATAATTTAATAAGAACAATCAAAGTTGCATTTACATACCTGGATGAAGAAATGGTGAACAAAATCCTAATCACCCTGATAAGACCAAGATTGGAATATGCAGTAACGATATGGTCACCAAGTACAAAAAAAATGTATAAAAAAAACTTGAAAGAATACAAAGAGCAATTACAAAATTGGCACCAACACTCTCAAAACTATTATATGAAGAGAGACTAGAAAAACTTGAACTACAGACACTAGAACAAAGAAGAGAGAGAGGAGATTTGATAGCTATTTACAGAATCATGAAAGGCATAGAAATTACTGATAGAGAGAATCTGATAAAATGGGATGACAGAAATACAAGGGGACACGGAAAGAAAATAAAAAAAGACAGCTATAGAAGAGATTTGAAAAAGAACAGCTTTCCTCACAGAGTAATAGACAGTTGGAACAAGTTAGATGAGAAAGTGGTGTGTGCAAAAACAATACATGAATTTAAAAATAGTTTAGATAAAATGAGATATGAAGATGGGACCCCATGAGCATAGCTCCCCTTCCCGTAAAATACAACTAGGTAAATACACACACATATATATATATATAACACGAGCAGCGATCGAAGAAGGACATCTCGAGAATACGCTTCAGACCGCTATTTAGCGATTTGCCAATGAACGATTTTGGAACCAACCAACCACCGCCTGGTTGTTTACATAAAACAGGAGGGGAGTTACATAGAGTGGCCGACAATGTAGTCTTTGTATCTTTATTCATTTATTCTTTTCTCACAATTAGTGACAATAATGGAAGAAAAAACGAAGGATTTAGGAAAAAAGAACCTACAAAAAGATGTCTAGACATAAGTATAATTGAGTCTCCACTTGGAGTAATACCAAAAAAATGTGCTTGGAATGAGACCCCAAAGATGTATCAAAGGTTTTATACAAATGTTTTCTCTGGGTTCAACAGGGACAATAGCAATATGTATAGAGGGATAGATATGGAAAGAGAACCCAGGTTTAAAAATATAATAAGAAATAGGGAAATCAATGAATTGTTAGATGAAATAATCGAACTCAAAAGTGAATGCAAAAGTATATACAAAGAAGTAGCCCTATTAAGAAAGGCCAATGAAGAAAATAACAGGGAAATAGATGAGTTGAAAATGGAACTGAATAGGATAAAGGGAGAAAATAAAAGATTGAAAAATGAAGATATGAATAGGAATGAGGCATTAAAGAAAGAGATGAAGGATCAAATACAGGCAGTGACTGAGAAAGTGGAAGAAAAGATAAAAGAAAATGACTTCCAAGAAATAAAGAAACAGTGGAGGGTGGAACAGGAAAGTCAAAAATTATCTTTTAAAGAAATAGTGGAACAAGTCAAGGAGAATGCTAAGGAAACGGTAATCCAAGTGATTAAAGAGAAAGGTAATTTGGTTAGGGATACAGTGGACAAAAAAAGATGCATTGTAATCTATGGTATTATAGAAAAGCATGATCTTCCTAGATATCAGAGAGAAAAGGAGGAAAAACAGATTGCTATAGAAATTCTGAAAGAGATTGAAGAGGAGGGTCAAACTTTAGATAAAGAAGTTGAAGAAACTTATAGAATAGGTAGATACTCAAAAGGAAAACAATGTAGGCCACTAAAAGTAAAACTTAGGTCACAAATGATTGCAGAGGAAGCACTATCTAGTCTAGAACAGCAAAACTAGCAAGCAGTGAACAACACAAAAATGTATGGATAAAAAAGAAATGAGTGATGAAGAAAAATAAAATGAGCTTAGAAATGAAGCAAATAAAAAAATGAAAAAAGAACTGAGACTGAAAAGATTTTTTTTATTCTTTTCTTTTTTTTTTTTTTTTTTAAGTGATAGACCTGAGACTGAGAAAATGGTATATCGGGAAAAAAGAAACAAAGTAGACAGAAAAAGACAAGAAAAAGAAATTAGAATTAGCCTATACCAACATGAAACTAAACTAAAAGGTAATCTACCACCAAATACTGTGGGACAAGGTCTATACAACTGTTGGATGAAGAATATAAAGGAAAAACAAGGAGGGGGAGTATTATTTCTGACCAGGAAAGACTTAAATGTAACAAAGTTAACAGAAGGAAAAAACAATGTAGAATCAATTATGGTAAAAGTGGAAAGCAACCACATGTAAAGTAGAAAATTTGTAGTAGTGTATGTACCCCCCAGAACACAGTCTTAGACATAACACAATCATTCCAAATTGTTGGAAGATACTAAGTATGAACTGACTGATATACAGTACTGAAAGAAAGAGGAAATACAGTAATTATGGGTAATTTTAACTCAAAATAAATATGTTGGGAAGAAATGACAGTAAAGGGTGGAGAAGACTTATGGGGCAGCATTCTACTCAATATGACCATTGAATACAGAATGACTCACTGGATAAAGGAAAATACCAGGTACAGAAACAATGAGGAACCTTCAAGACTGGATTTAATACTTACATCTGAACCTGAAATTGTAGACAGAATAGATTACAAAACACCAATAGGAAAGAGTGACCATGTACTAATAGGATTTGAATTAAAAGAGCAAATAGACCTAAGATGAAATGAGAAACTTAAAATAGGAAGACCAATGTACAACAAAACAAATTTCGAGAAACTTAAAAATTTCTTTCATAATGCAAACTGGAAAAAATTCCTAAAGGAAGAAACAAAGATGGAAGAAAAATGGAATATACTAAAATAAATTTATAATGAGTGAGTGAACAAATATGAACTACAACAAAAGCAAGAAAGAGCATACATAGAGAACTGGTACAACAAAAAATGTAGTAAAGCTGAGAGACAAAACCTGGAAAAAATGGAAAAAAGACAAAAAAAAAAAAGCAAATGGCAAACATACATCAAACTGAGGAATGATTATGTAAAAATATGCAGAGAAGAAAAGAGAAATTATGAAAAAGAAATAATAGAAAAATGCAAGGAACAACCTAAACTATTTTATAGATATGTGAATGGTAAACTAAAAAACAAATAAGAAATAGAAAAGCTGCACCAAGGAAGTCATGAATATACAGAAGAACAAGAAATGGCAGAAATTGTGAGATTTCAAATCAGTATTCACAATTGAGAACTCAACTGTGAGGGAATAGAGAGGCAGAAATCCCCTCAATGAAGGAAATAACTATAACAAAAAAGGAAATCAGTGACCAAATAAAAAACCTTGATGTCAGAAAATCGCATGGTCCAAATGGAATTGCAAATATACTGAAAGAATGCGTAGAGGAGTTAACAGATAAAATATACAATATAATTAAATGCTTGTTCAAAGAAGAAAAGTACCACAAGACTGGAAAAATGCAAATATTGTACCAATATATAAAGGAGGAAACAAGGAAAATCCAACTAACTACAGACCGGTCTACAGATAGAATATACAATATAATTAAATGCTTGCTCAAAGAAAGAAAGGTACCACAAGACTGGAAAAATGCAAATATTGTACCAATATATAAAGGAGGAAACAAGGAAAATCCAACTAACTACAGACCGGTCTCCCTAACAAGCACAGTAGCAAAAATATGTGAAAAAGTGATCAAAAGTAGATGGGTTAAAGACCTGGAAGAAAAAATTATACTGAACCCAAATCAATTTGGATTTAGACAGGGAATGTCATGTACAACAAACCTGATCTACCTTTATTTGAGGCAAATACTTGAAGTGGGAAGAAATGATAAGTGGTGTCCCACAGGGGTCGGTGCTGGCTCCAATCATGTTTGCCATATATATAAATGACATGGATGAAGGAGTTGAGTGTTTTATGAATCTTTTCACAGATGACGCAAAAATATTAAAAGTAAGAACAGAGGAGGACTGTGATTCATTACAATCAGACCTGGACAAAATCTGGAAATGGACTCAAAAGTGGGAAGTGAACTTCAATATCAAGAAATATAAAGAAGTTTGGAAAAAGTAAAAACTGAGTTTAAAAAAATTATAAAATTGTTGAAGAAGAAATAAAAAAAAGTGTATTCAGAAAGAGACCTTGGAGTAATAATCAGCAAAGACATGACACTGGATAAACATATAAACAAAATAGTCGGAGAAACCTTCAACCTATTAAGGTCAATGAAAGTGGCATTTGACTATTTGAATGAAGAAATAATTAAAACAAAATTTGTAACATTGATTAGACCAAAACTGGAATATGCAGCAACACCATGGACACCCAGTACTAAAAAGAATATAAGGAAATTAGAAAGAATACAGAGAGCAATGACAAAGTTGGCACCAGCTCTTTCCAAATTAACATATGAACAAAGATTATCCAAATTGGAACTACCAACACTGGAGCAGAGAAGAGAAAGAGGTGATCTACTGACTATAGAATCATGGAAGAAATGGAAATTCTTTATAGGAATGATTTACTAAAAAATGACTGGAAAAACAAGAGGTCACGAAAAGAAACTCAATAAGGATAACTATAGAAGAGATCTGAAAAAAAAAAAAAAAATAGCTTCCCACACAGAGTGCTGGATATCTGGAATAACTTAGATAAAGAAACAGTGTGTGCAAATACTATTCAAGATTTTAAGAAAAAACTTGATGCTGAAAGATACAAAGACAGGTCACCACGAGCATAGCTCCCTTCCTGTATAATACAACTAGGTAAATATGAATATATATATATATATATGTATATTGTGAAAAAATGACTTTTTTCACAAGGAGAGCAGACAGCCTGATTGCTTCCTGCCTTTTCCTCCTCCTGCTGCTATTACTGCTATTACCTCTACCTACTACTACTACCACTCCTATGAGTAAAATTACTACAACTACCCAATGATGTAGGAAAAGACTCGCATTAAAACAATACAGAAATTAGTCCTTTCCAGAGAGATCTTTTAGATTGTTACTGTCTACTGTGGGGCTGTGGGTTTCCAGTTAGTGAAATTTGATGCACCAATCAACTAATCTATTACTCCAGAAATCTCTTGCAGGATACCCATGGCTCCCAGGTAATGAGGCTCTAGGTAATCATCAATGGATTGGTCCATAAGTCGCTCAAAAAAGAAATATTGTGTTGCTGTGTAGGGTAGGACCATGTAAGATGACATTTTCATTGTCCTCTGTGTGATAGTTGATCTGAGGTAGCCTTTCTCTGTGCCAGGACTATTCTGTTGGTATTGTCTTGTAAAGGATTTTTCTGTTGGACTAATGTCTAAAGGAGTGTGATAGAGAAGGGTGTTTGGTGGGTCTTGGGATTCTTGTTTCATGATTGGAGTGTGGATGTATTTTTGTGTCAATGTGTTGTGTGGTGGAGGTGGAAAATTGTAGAAATTTTAGTGTGTTACTAATGTAGTTTTTATTTTTTATGATCAGTTGGTTATACTTGTATTATATAGTGAAAGGAGAAAGTAAGGTTGAGGGCTCTTGCATAGAACTGTATACCTATCATTTTCACACACATGGGGAGGATTTTGGTTTCTGTATACAGATATTTTGTTAGGGTGGTTTTGGTACATCCAATTGATATTCTTAGTGTTTTATACAGTTTGTAGGGTGTCTATGTTTGTTTTCCTGATTGTTGGGAATCATGCTGTAGAAACATGATACACTAGATTTTATTAATTGAAAAGGAGTTGTAGAAAAAATAAACACTAACTTTTCATAATGAATTGTAATCATTATTTTTTTTTTTAAAGAATATGAATGAATTTGTGGAATACCAAGTAAGGGAGAATGTAGAACTGTGCAAGTCAGTATTGCACTTGTCCAATGAGCGCCATTCAACACGTCTGAAGATGATACATCTAGAGAGCAAAATAGAAAACCTAATGGAGCAGCTAAATCAAGTAAAACAAGTAAGTTTAATATGTTCAGGTTTCACTTGCATAATATGATATATACAAATATATAGAATGCCTGATCTGCCCTAGATTAGCATATGCAACAGTGATGTGATCCCTACCTAAAGTGAAAGATATGAAGAAGGAGAGAATACAAACGGCAGTGACTTAATTGGTTCACTGCCCTTCAGATAAAACAAAGAGGTAAAAAAAATATTAACCTGCTTTCGCTGAGAACAGGAAAAGGTGACTTGATAGTAATGTTCAAATTAATAAAGGGAATTGGGAAAATTGACAGAAAAGATATCTTGGTTTAAGGGGGTTACTTCTCATTTCGGTGAAAAATACTCGATTTTGTCAAACTTCGTGTGTGGACTGGTGTGGTGTCCCTGAACACCGCAGGACTGGTTTCCAGACGTATAATGCCACCCTTCTCAGGTAATGGCGGGTTTAAAGGGCCAGAGATTTAAAGGTCTGCCCATCAGCCATGCCCCTTTCTTTGCTATGTTTTTTTTTTTTTTTTTTTTTTTTTTTTTTTTTTTTTTTTTTTTTTTTTTTTTATATACTCTGATATTGTTGTATGATAGGTTAGGCAGCAGTCACCACACTTGATGCGATCGAAAAAGGGTTCAGCGTATGCATGCGTAATTTCTCCACGTGCTATCCTGTTTTATACATTTCTTGTTTATAAATTCACTACTCCGTAACTAAATATGTCAGATGTGATAGTTGCTGAAGTATTTTGCTCCATTCTGAACCTGAGAAGTGCAAGAATACTCACCTTACCAAAGGGATTGTAATGCATGTGTACCATTCATTATGTGAAGGATATGGAAGGTTAGGATTGTCACGATTCTCAGCTGGCATGGGTACAAAAGAAATGTAATGAACATCTGCTGCTTACTTCCCAGAAATGGTCAAAGGATTATGTAAGTAGATACAGGTAGTCGTCGACTTACGATCTATGCGACTTACGACTGATCGACTTTACGACCACGAGATAGTGCAATAATATTTAACATTTAATAGAGTAATAGAATTGCAATGTTATGCCTGGTAGTGCAGTACAATTACTTTGCACGCCGCGAGACGCGAGTACGATAGTTTTGGCAGGTTACCGGCAGCGTCAGCTTCCCTCTCATTCAGGAGCATGTGGTATTTCTGACTTCATTCATGACAAGGATTATATCTTTAAATTTTTTGTGCTTCAAACCCCCATGAAGATGTCTAAAAGAAAATTATCTTTCACTATTTCCAAGCCTGCCAAGAAACAAAGAAAGGTTATTGATCTTGACACGAAAATGAAAGTGATAAAACATTATGAAGGAGGGAAGAAAGTTAATGTGATAGCACGTGAACTTCAGTTATCACATTCTACAGTGTCGATAATTTTAAAAGACAAAGAGAGGATGTCAATTTTGCCTTGGATTTTAAATTTTAATATGTTTTGCAATTAATAAAATGTAACAGTAAAAATTTGTTATGCCTAGTCTGTTGTCGATAACAATATGTTCAGTACAGCATTTTGTATTTTTATTTTTTGCAATATTTTCGTTACAGTACGTAAACGAAAAGAATGTTTGAAATATTTTTTTCCTAATTTTGCCTTGCATTATGTATTTTTATGTTTTGCAATTAATGAAATGTAACAGTAAACTTTGTTTAAGCCTAGTCTGTTGTCGATAACAATATTTTCGGTACAGTACGTAAACGAAAAGAATGTGTTTTGAAATAATTTTTTTCCTAATTTTGCCTTGCATTTAGTATTTTTAATGTTTTGCAATTAATAAGATGTAAATTATACAGTACAATGATTTTAATTTAACCAACAAAAAAGTATTTGTAGGTCAAAGATGACAGGACTTTATTCAGTATGCGTAGGCCTAGGCTACGTTTCCTAACGACAATTATAAAAAGAATAATGAATATTAAACAACGTAGCTCAAAGTTGACAAGATTTTATTCAGTATGCATACGTTTTCTAAAGAAAGTCTGATGATAGAATAATAAAAATGTTAAAAAATACAGTATTAAATATCATAGGTCAAAGATAATAGGATTTTATTCAGTATGCTACGTTTCTCAAAGAAAATCAGATAGAATTATAAAAAAGGTTTAAAAATACTATACAACATAGTTCAAAGATGCTAAGATTATTTCAGTATGCTAAATATAATATAGAATATACATGTATACAATAACAAAAATAATATTTAAAGGGTAATATATACTGTACAGGTAAACGTCGACTTACGATGGCCGCGACTTACGATTTTTCGACTTTACGATGACGACGACGACGATATGATATATTTAACCCCTTCCATATGGTGCCGCACACGTAGGCGTCATGAGGAGCAAGTGGATTCGCGACGCTGCCATATCAGCGTCTTGATTATATTTATTGTAGTTGCCCCTGTGTTTTTACATTCTCTCAAATGTGCCCTGAATCCCATTCTCTGTGGTTTTCAAAATTCGCGGGTGAAAGAGAGAACGATCGATATAAGCGGTGACTATATTTTATGATGCGAGTATTATTATGACACGTCGTACGGCTGGCATTGGCTGCTGCCCGCGAGATTTAAGTCCGTACTGAAAATACATATCATAGTGTTTGAATATGGTAAAAAGGATAAAAATAATTAAATAAACTACTGTACATGTTTAATAGGCTATATTCAGTATCTCTGGTGGTTAATATACAGGTAGGCTAGGTACAGTGACCACGGAACAGAGTGATACACAAATTGGGGATCGACTTACGATGAAATCGTCTTACGATGGATCTATCGAAACCTAATGCCATTGTAAGTCGACGTTTACCTGTATATATATAAAGTCCGACTTGCGTCCAGATCGACTTACGACCTGTCTGTCGGAACCGAACTTGGTCGTAAGTCGACGACTACCTGTATGTGCATTTGATACTCTTTGGAGGCACTTTTATGGAGTAGTGAATATATAAACATAAAAATGCTATTTTCTCAAAATTAGTTTTTTCGCACAAAAGTAATTATAACTTCGTGTGTAAATAAGGAATTTTGATCATACTTGTTGGAAAATGATCATGATACTTATATCTAACAATATTAGTAAATTCATTCTTAACCTACTTGATATATATTTTTGAAAAAAAATTAAAGTTGTGATTTTTTTTTTTTTTTTTTTTTTTTATAATTTGCTGTAAGACTGACTTTCTTTCTTTTTCACTTATAATTACGAGTGTACTAGTTTAGGTACATCTGGATGTCTACTAACTGTACACCAAAGGAAATCATTATTCTCCTCATACTTTTGGAAAAATAAACATTATTTAAAAAATAACTCAAAATTGCAAGTAAATCGTCTGTTGTGTAAAAATTTCTTAATGGATTTCAATGAAATTTCTGTCACAGATGCATCCCATTTCCCTGCACATTGTGTTAAATTTCCATTGTCTTACATAAAAAGATGAGGTTGGGAGGACCAGAAATGCATAATCCGATCGAGCGAATCACCGAAATGAGAGTCAACCCCCTTAAGACAGGAGAGAGGCACAAAGTCAGAGGAATACATTCATACATATACCAAGGCTTTTTCCCCCCCTTACAAGGGAGGTAGCCAAAAACAAAGGCATAAAAACCATTCCCACCCATTCCATCCCCAATGCACTTCACTCCCCTACACCCTCTTCCCTCCCTCTTACCTTGGCACCTCCTGGATGACAGGTCATCCCTGCATCTTGTCCACTGCCCTGGGTCAGAAGCAGTGACTCAAGACACAGCACATCCACAGCAAGGCCGTTTCATTAAATCAGCAACCCCCCCCCCCCTCTCCGTCCCCCCATACAGAAAAGGAGAAGACAGGGAGAAATCCCTTTGGGCTGCATCAAACTTTTCTCACATATACTACCTCACCCCCCATCTCCCACCCATTCCACCTCATGCATCACAACATCATCCATATACAACCATTCTCCATTCACCCCTGTCTTCTGTCCTTTCCCATCCTTCCTCAACAGACATTCCCCTCTTCCCCAAAGCTCCTTTTACCCCATCCATCCATCTCATCCTAGGTCACCCCCTCATGTTCACTCCCTCCACATCTGCCCTCCATACCTCTTTCACTAGTCTTTCTTCACTCATTCTTTCCATGTGACCAAACCATCCCAATACTCTTTCATGAACCCTATCTCTCAACTCCCTTACCACCCATGTTCTCCTCCTCACCTCCTCATTTCTCACTTTATCCAGCCTAGTAACCCCTATCATACTTCTCAGACACCTCATCTCAAACACATTCAAACTCCTCTCTTATGTTCCATGTTTCTGCCCCATACAGTGCTGTTGGCACAATCACTCCTTCATACAACCTCCTCTTATCATCCATTCCCAAATGTCTATTTCTCATTACACTTTTTAATCCACCAAGGCATTTACTTGCTTCTCTCAATCTATATTCTACCTCCACCTCCACTCCTCCCTTTCCTGCCACATTCGCACCCAAGTATCTAAAAATATCCACTTCCAGTCTCTTTCCCTTAATACTCACTTCCAATTTCCTGCCACATTCTCCCCTTGTACATCTCATCACCTTACTTTTACCCACATTTATCTTCAACTTCCTTCTTTCACACACACTCCCAAACTCTGTCACTAACTTCCTCAATCCCTCCTCCAATCCTGCCATAAGCACAGTGTCATCTGCAAACAACAGCTGGCTCACCTCCCACTTTTCTCCATTTTCTCTAACCATCTCCATTCCCTGACCCACCACCCTTGTATTTACCTCTTGCACCACTCCATCCATGTACAAGTTGAACAGCCAGTGTGACATAACACATCCCTGATGAAGTCCCACCTTTACCTTGAACTGCTCACTCTCTCAATTTCTAATCCTGACACATGCTCTACTACTCTCATAAAAACTCTTGACAGCTCCTAAAAGCTTTCCTCCTATCCCATATATCTGCAAAATCTCCCACAATGCCTTCCTGTCTACCCTGTCATAAGCCTTTTCCAGATCCATAAAAGCCCAAAAAACATCTTTACCTTTTCCTATAGCTTTCTCACATATCTGTCTTACCACAAAAATCTGATCTATGCAGCCTCTACCTGTCCTAAATCCACACTGTTCCTCATCAATTACTCCCTCTGTTCCTCTCAAGATCCTCCCATAAGCCTTCCCAACTACACTTAACAAGCTAATTCCTCTGAAACTACTACACTCACAC
This sequence comes from Oratosquilla oratoria, assembly GCF_046742065.1. NCBI lineage: Eukaryota > Metazoa > Arthropoda > Malacostraca > Stomatopoda > Squillidae > Oratosquilla > Oratosquilla oratoria. Next base: position 14,565,459 of record NC_134778.1, on the reverse strand, counting down.
TTGTCCCCTTTTCCCTTGTAAAGTGGAACTATGCAGGCACTCCTCCAGTCCTATGGCACTCTACCCTCTCTCAAACAAACATTAGATAACCTCACCAGCCAGTCCACCATCACTGTACCTCCTTTTTTCAGACATTCTGCATGGCATCCATTGAACCCAGGTGCCTTACCTGGTCTCATCATCTTAACAACTGCCTTCACTTCATCCTTATTTCTCCTCCATTTTCCTCACTCATCACAGTCATTTTCTTAGTACTTCCCACTGCAACTACCTTTCCCTCCCTATCCTCCTTCACATTTAGCAACTCCCTAAAATACTCTACCCATCTTCCTCTTACTGTCTTCTCTTCCATTATCATCTCTCCATCTGCACCTTTAACCTTTTCTTCTGTACTTGATTCGCCTCCTCTCCCTCTTTTAATTTCTTTCCAAAACATCTTTTTATTACTTTCAAAATTTTCTGTCATACTCTTACCCCATTTCACATCTGCTCTCCTCTTCACCTCCTTAATCTTATGCTTTACTTCACTTCTCTTTACTTTGTACCTCTCAAACAATTCCCTCATCCTATTTTGTAACCGATCTGTGAAAGCTTGCTTCTTCTCTACAACCTTCTTTGTTTCCTCATCCCACCACTCACTACCCTTCCTTCTGTTTCCTCCTGTCCTTCTTGTTCCACACACCAGTCAGAGGAATAAGTTAAAAAAAAAAAAAGTCAAAAGAATGTAAAGACAAATTTTTCCACATAGATGCATCAACCAGAATAGCTTAGAAATTCATATAGCCTAAGGTAAAGCCATAAGTAACTTCAAAACTAGTTGGAATAAAAGAAACCATTCTAGTCACTCCTTTACCACATGCTAAAATAGGTAATTACATGCATACAACACAGACAACAATCCCTTATTTCTTCATTGAGAAGTCTGTGGAAGGTCCAAAAACCATTGCCAGCTGTTGTGAGGCTGTGGATATCCAATTTGTGAAACTCAAGGCAACAATTATTGTTATTTTAGAAAACTATTTCTCAAGGCTCTGCAGGCATATATGCACAAATATATATATATTTATTTATCTAATTTACGTAATTGTAGTATACAGGAAAGACTAGCACCACCAAATGGGTCTTTTGTCTTTTGAAATAAACAACATATGAGGACAGAGATTTTGTTGGTACAATATTTTGCTTCTTGTAGCTTTTTCATGTACATGTACTTGAAAAAGCTGTAATAAGCAAAACATCATACTAATAAAGGTTCTGTCCTCACATTTGGTGTTTATTTTGATAGACTTGTCAGCAAATGCCACTTTCATATGTCCTCTGTCTTACTATCCAATATATCATACTCAGCTATAGATTCATGTATAGTTCCAACATGGGATATATCCTTATTTTCCAATTATCATGCTTAATTATGAATTTATATATTTTTCCAACTTGAACACAGTTATTCCAAGCACTTAGGTATCAATATGGAAAACAATTTCCTCACATCCTGTAGACATTTAGACTTTCTCAGTTTGTTCTCATGACCTTTCAAAGCTCTCTCATCGTTAATGATAATAGAAAAATACTCTGTCAATGTTGTCTATCTCCTTTGGTAACTTGAATACTACAACCATATCGCCTCTTCCTCTTCAATCTTTAACCCCTTCGATACGATGACACCTACATAGGTGTCATGAGGAGCAAGTGGGTACGCGAGGATGCCGATGTCAGCGTCTTGATTATATATATTGTAGTTGTACCTGCGTGGCCCCCATACTCTGTAAACTGGCTTCATCATATTTTCTATGGTTATCAAAATTCATGGGTGAAAGAGAACGAGCAATAGAGCGGTAACTTTATTTTTTATCATGCGAGTATTATGAAGCAACATCGCACATCTGGCAGCTAATGCTGCCCACGAGATTTTGGCCCGTAGTGAAGGGGTTAAAAGTTGGCAGACCCAGTGCTTTTAGTCTCTCCTTGTATGGTTTACCAGGCTGGGAACCAGGGTGGTTGCTGACCATTGTATTTCTTTTATCATGCTTATCATGTGAGAACAGGGGTGGAAAAGGAGCTGGGAGATAGGGTTGATGAAAGAATATTAGGGTGGTTTGGACACATGGAAAGAATGAGTGAAGAAAGACTAGTAAAAGAGGTGTGGAAGGCAGATGTGGAGGGAGTGAACATGAGGGGATGTCCTAGGATGAGGTGGATGGATTGGGTGAAGGGGGCTTTGGGGAAGAGGGGAATGTCTGTTGAGGAAGGACGGGAGAGGACAGAAGACGGGTGAATGGAGAATGGTTGTATATGGATGATGTTGTGATTGCATGAGGTGGAATGGGCGGGTGGATGGGGGGTGAGGTAGTATGTGTGAGCAAAATTTGACGCAGCCCGAAGGGATTTCTCCCCGTCCTCTCATTTTATGCAATGGGGGGACGGAGAGGGGGGGTCGCCGATTTAATGAAGTGGCCTTGCTGTGGATGTGCTGTGTCTTGCGACACTGCTTCTGACCCAGGGCAGTGGACAAGGTGCAGGGATGACCCGTCATTCAGGAGGTGCTAAGATAAGAGGGAGGGTGGAGGGGTGTGGAGTGTATTCAGGGATGGAATGGGTGGGAATGATTTTGTGCCTTTTTCTTTTTGGCTACCCCCCTTGTAAGGGGGAAAAAGCCTTGGTATATGTATGTATGTATGTATGTATCATGTGAGTGTAGTAGTTTAAGAGGGATCACTGTGATGATTATAGTTGGGAAGGCTTATATTTATAAGAATATTTTAATTGAGATGATTAGGAGATGAACAGAGGGAGTATTGGTGCTGAACAGTGTGGGATTAGGAAAGGTAGGAGTTGCATGGATCAGATTTTTGTGGTTAGGCAGATATATGAGAAAGCTTTAGGAAAAGGTAAGGATGTTTTTTGGGCCTTTAAGGATTTGGAAAAAATTTATGATAGGGTACACAGGAAGGCACTGTGGGAGGTTTTACAGATATATAAGATTGGGGAAGAACTGTTAATGGCAGTCAGGAATTTTTACCAAATTAGTAGAGCCTGTGTTGGAATTGAAAATGGAGAAAATGAATGGCTTGAGGTAAAGGTGTGACTGTACCAGGGGTGTGCCATATTGCCATCGCTGTTCAATGCGTACATGGATGGAGTGGTGCAGGAGGTAAATGCAAGGGTAATGGGCAGGAGACTGGAGATGGATAAAGAAAATTGAGAAAAGTGGGAAGTGAGCCAGTTGTTGTTTGCTGATAACATTGCACTTGTAGCAGGGTCTAGTAAATGTTTGGATCATTTTGCACGACAGCAATGCATGAGATATTCCATACAGGCTATTGAATTAAACCTTAATAACTTGGTTCTTGTATTTCTGTTATAGGAAACCAACAAGCCTGAAGTAGAGGCAATCTTGGCAGCTGAACGGTCAACTTGGGCAGCTGAAAGATCAGCTTTGCAATTGGCTGTTTCAAGGGCAGAAAATAAGGCCATGAAACTCCAGAGTGAAATGAGATCTCAACCTTCAATACCTCAGATCATTCCCCAAACAGATGATGCAAGGGTTTGTATTTTTTCATTCTTGTCTCAAATTTCATAGTTTCAGTCAGGAACCAGTGGTGGATACCTGCAAGTGGCAGTCTTGTGAGATTGATATCTAAGAAGTAATCATTTCCCTGCTGCCCTTCAAAACTCGTCAACATCTTCACCTCCACCTAGGGACACAGCTCTGAGGGACTAATATTCATTCTACAGACTTGGCCCAAGATCTATCTCGTAACTTTGAAATTTCCCCCATTTTTTCTTATAAGAGCTGAGATTACTTCCTACTACTATATACAGTGCAACACAGACAACAGTCTAGTGTTTCTTCTCAGAAAGATGTATGGAAAAACCCAAGGACCAAGAGGGAGAGCTATTGGAAGGCCCAAAGTCCATTGCCAGTTGTTGTGGGAGGTGAATTTCCAGTCAATGAAACTCAAGTCAACAATTATTGTATTTTTAAATGCTGAGAGTAACTTGTATCAAAGTAATACTAATGTGAGATGCTCAGTTCTCTCTCAATAAAAATGCTAACTGAAGATCTCAGAATATTTCAACTGAAAATATTTTCTTTTGACATGTGCTTTTTAACTCAAAAAAACAGGTTCACTACATTTATGGAAAGTATCAGCAAAGTGAATCATGGCGAAAAGCATTGATATGGCAGAAGCAGTACCTCATGTTGGCCATCAGTAGTTACCAGGACACAGAAGAGCACACACTCTCTAGACTTGCATCTATGGCTTTGAAGAGCCATCTTCCATTAGAGGAACAAAATAGGAGGAAATGTAGCTTGGATCACAGACATCGATTCAGGTATGATGCTTTTAATGCTATGGATTGTATTGTGTTTTGTCACTGATAGTATTTGGGATAGTGGTGGAATCATAGAGAAGGAAAGACTAGGAGGGTAGAAGAAAAAAGGGACATTGAAAATTAAAAGTGATCATCATTCTTTTGTGAGTGGAAATTAGTTTACCATTACAAAAGAATGGTACATGACACTAATTCATATGGGTGTCCTTCTATCTATTTATATACTAGGCTAATTTCTCCTCATAAAGGAGGTAGCATGGGATGTCATTAAAATTCATAAAGTATTGACTGTATAAAACTTATTCAGTCAACTCCATGCAGGGTTTGTGCATTGGAAGATAGGTTTACTATGATAAAGGAGAAAATATTTGTTGATATAATCTTATAACTTTGTTCAACACATTTAATAATATACTTTTGATAAAAAAAATGCACATTAGTATCAATATATATTGATATAATTTTTGTTTGAAGAACTGTGGATCAGTAATGGAATCCTGTATTTGATGGTCCTACAAAACAGGCATCAAAGAGAAAAATGTCCAAAGAACTTTATGGTCATACAAAGCAGTAGTTGGAAAGATATGTGTTAACATCTTGCATATAACTATATTAACCATTTGGTTCATAACGAGATCAGAATCAGAAAAAATAAAATAAAAGAAGTGAGGTAAACAGATAACCAAATAAACCAAGCCAAACAATATAACCAATTAGAAAATATCACAGCACTTAGGTGTTTGTCCAAATTAATTTTATAACATTGAACTGCACAACATTCACTTACCACAGTTGGAATTTTATTCCATTCATTAAACATGCAGTTGGTGTTGTCATTCTCTAGACTGGCTGAATAGTCTGATCTCCCTGAGGGATGCCATGGCTTGAACAAAGTTTTCCCACAAATCCCTTATAGAGTATATTTATCTAGTTGTATATTACGGGACGAGAGCTATGCTCATAGTGACCCATTTTCGTATCTCTCCACATCCAGTTTATTCTTAAAATCGTGTATAGTTTTAGCACTCACTGTTTCTCCGTTTAGTTTGTTCCAGACATCAATCACTTTATGTGGGAAGCTATTGTTTTTCAGGTCTCTTCTATAACTGTCCGTCTTTAGTTTCTTTTCGTGTCCTCTTGTTTCTCTTCTGTCCCACTTTAATAAGTCGTCTCTATTGAGAATTTCCATCCCTTTCATAATTTTGTAAATGGTCAATAAATCACCTCTTTCTCTTCTCTGCTCCAGTGTTGACAGATGTAATTTCTCCCACCTTTGTTTGTATGTCAGATTTGAGAGTGTGTGCCATTTTTATCGCTGCTCTTTGGATTCTTTCTAATTTTCTTATGTTCTTTTTTGTGCTAGGTGCCCACAATCTTGCAGCATATTCTAGTTTAGGTCTTATCAGTGTAACCACTATTTTTTTAACCATCTCATCTATGTAGTCGAAGGCCACTTTCATTGATCTTAATAAGTTAAAAGTCTCTCCAAATAATTTATTGACATGTTTATCAGGTGTCAAGTTACTCGAGATGATTACTCCCAGGTCCCTTTCTGAATCGACTTTTTTGTTTTGTTGGTGCGCATAATTGTGTACAATGCAGTCTTCCATAATGTGTTGTATAATATAGGGTGAAGTGTTACATCCCATACAGTTGTCTGTGATACAATCATCCAGCTGCCTTTGGTAACTTAGAAAGGCTGGATGGTGGCCTCACCACAGTCTGGCCAGGTTGACTGTCCTCTCAATGGAGAGAGGACTCAGAAGGGTGGATATCAAGGGGTCAGTCATGAAGCAGTTTGTTGTTTTTCAGTTTGTTGATGGAGTAATGAGTCATTTAATTATGGATATGCTTCTGGAGGTTGGTGATTGGGAAGGAAGAGAAGAGAGTATGTGTGATATAGGTATTTGGGTGTTGTTTTGATGTTTCTTGGCATGTGTGGGTGTTTTACCTTGTAGTATTTACCTAATTGTAGTATACAGGAAAGGACCAATACTCATTGGGTTCCATCTCCTATTCTCTAATTTTCTTACATGCCCAGACTCAATCTAAATCCTTGGTTTCCAATTATCATATTTATATTTGAAATCATGTATTGTTTGAGCTTAGGCAGCTGGGCTATATCACCTTCTAAGCTATTCCACATATTTATGCATCTATATGGAAAACTATTTGTTCACATCCCTTAGATATGTGGTCTTAATTTACTTACATGACCTCTTAAAGCCTTCCCATCTTTAATCAGGAGATCTCTTCTGTCAGTTAGTGAACTGATGGTCTGTATGTGTAAACAGTTATAGACTTCAAGTAACCAAGTAACTAGTCTGTTGTTAATGTGTTCAAACATAGAAGCTAAAAATATAAGACTATATCCATGAAAAATAGTTGTTATACTGTACCCATTGGTCTGGTTTTTATGATTAGTTATTGTACTGTAATAGAGACTTACACATTTGTAGTTATTATTAGGTAATTATTTTTAATATTTTTGTAAGAGTATGTTGAATATTAACTACTTATGGTTACAAATCTAGGTTATACAATAAGATGTTTTTATGAGCAGGCAGTGTGTTTTCGTGGTAATAGCAGTATTGAGGATGCAATACCTGATACGGCGACGGGCGCGATACAGACGATTTGGATCTCAAGTAGTACTCCACCATATCCCATATTTGAGCCAACCTCCTGTCTCTCCAGGTAACTATTTCCACTCAAATTTTATGACTATTGAAATTTTAACCCATTTTTATTGGATAGTTTCAAAACATATAACTTTTTTGTAACTTATATTAATTACCTTCAGACTGAAATTAATCAATTCGCACTCTGTTTGTGTACTTCATGGTTTGGGTACCTCCATTCAGTGATGATTTATGGTAGCGTAGAAATGTACACTGAATTTGTGCTATTTCCACTGGTGAGGTTACTATTTATCAGTTCTTGGGACATTGTGACGAGTTGAAAAAGATAGAAAAAGAAGACATTGGTCTGGTTCTGAGTTTATTCCTGACCAGTATTGCTTGAAGCTTCTTTAGATGCTTAAAGCAAAACTAGTCAGGAATAAACTCAGAACTAGACTCATGTCTTTTTTTTCTACCTTTTTCATGTATAAATTACCTTATTTAGAAAACTACTTTCTTGCACTTTTTGTAAGTGTATAGTTGGAGAGTAAAATGGATGAGAGAAGAGGGGAATTTAAGATATGTAAGAATGAAAAAAAGTGAGTAGGTTTTATAATAGAGGCACAAAAGTGAAAAGAAATTAGGACAAATTATATCTGAGGAATTTGAAGAGAATAAAAAAAACTTATGGAAATGAAATGGTGAGAGTGATTTCTATGCCTTTTTCTTTTTGGCTACCCCCCCATGTAAGGGGGAAAAAGCCTTTGGTATATGTATGTATGTATGGGTGGGAATGATATTATGCCTTTTCCTTTTTGGCTACCTCCCTTGTAAGGGGGAAAGCCTTGGTATATGTATGTATGTATGTATGGAAACAGGTAAATGAAGTGAGAAAACCAGAGGAGAGCATGGGAAGTAGGGTTAATGTTAAGAATGAAGCCATTTAACAACAACAAATATGAGGTTATGGAAAGGTGGAGGGAATATTTTGAAGAACTGCTAAATAAATGCAAAGATAGGGCCCCATGTAATACGTTACCACTGGGTACATAGTCAGGTCATAGTGACTAAAACAGTTTCTTCCCTGGTTTCCCTGAAGTAAGGATGGTGTGTTGAATACCCTGACAGATGAAAAATAAAACCATCCACAGGGCAGATTAATTCACCCTGAGTCAGTGGCCATCCAAACCTGTTGTACATACATATACCAAGGGCTTTTTTCCCCCTTACAAGGGAGGTAGCCAAAAAACAAAGGCATAAAAATCATTCCCACCCATTCCATCCCCAATACACTCCACTCCCCTCCACCCTCTACCCTCCCTCTTATCTTGGCACCTCCTGGATGACAGGTCATCCCTGTATCTTGTCCACTGCCTTGGGTCAGAAGCAGTGTTGCAAGACACAGCACATCCACAGCAAGTCCACAGCAAGTCCACTTCATTAAATCAGCAACCCCCACTCTCCATCCCCTCATACAAAAAAGGAGAAGACAGGGAGAAATCCCTTCGGGCTGTCAAATTTTTCTCACACATACTACCTCAACCACATCCCCCCACCCATTCCACCTCATGCAGCACAACATCATCCATATACAACCATTTTCCATTCACCCCTGTCTTCTGTCCTCTCCTGTCCTTCCTCAACAGACATTACCCTCTTCCCTAAAACCCCTTTCACCCCATCCATCCATCTCATCCTAGGTCGCCCCCTCATGTTCACTCCCTCCACATCTGCTTTCCATACCTCTTCACTAGTCTTTCCTCACTCATTCTTTCCATGTGTCCAAACCATCCCAATACTCTTTCATGAACCCTATCTCCCAACTCCCTTACCACCCCCGTTCTCCTCCTCACCTCCTCATTTCTCACTCTTATCCCGCCTAGTAACCCCTATCATACTTCTCAGACACCTCATCTCAAACACATTCAAACTCCTTCTCTTTTCCTCTCTTATGTTCCATGTTTCTGCCCCATACAGTGCTGTTGTGGGTCACTATAATCAACAGAAAATGAGGGTTCTGGAGGCTGAGTGATATCCTAGTGCTGTAGTTGTGCTGAGGTACTACCTGGTAGCAATACACTTCTTTGATTCCTAATTTAGGCATGCTTTTGGTTCAAAGAAACAAATCAACTGAACTGACTTCTTTGAACCTTAGGCATACACACCCTGAGCCAAGCAGCCATCACTTGGGCTGACACTACACCGTCCATGGCTTCTCCACAGCACTAAGGTGGTGGATGTATATACTCTCCCATGACCCTTGCTAAGCTCCCTCTCCCTCCCCTCCTCTCCTCTACCCTCTTCTCCTTTGCTTCCCTTCCTTCCCCATCATTGCCTCCTTTCTCTCACCTTCCTCCCTCTATTTCCCACACCCTTATTGCTTCCCTCCCTCACTCTTGTTCCCTCCCTTCTCCCTCAATTCACTTCCCTCCTTCCCCTCCCTTACTCCCCTCCCCCACTTACCTTTCCCCCTCACTCCCCTTCCCTCTCTCTTAATCTCTTCCCCTCTGTCCTTCACTTTGCCCTTGCTCTCTCCTTCCCTTTTCCCACCTCACTCCCTTTCCCCTTCCCCTATCTCCTTTTCCCTGTCCCTCACCCTTTACCCTCTCTTGCTCCTCCCCTTCCTCCATCCCTTATTTCCCTTCCCCTTTCCTCCACCCTCACTCCCATTCTCCTTTCCTTTGCTCCCCTCCCCTTCCTCTCTCCCTCTTCTTCACTCACCTTCCTTCCCCTCCATCATTCTTCTTCCCTCCCTTCCCTTGCTCCTCTGTTCTGTCCTTTCCCTCGCTCCTTTTCCTTCCCCTCCCTCACTCTCCTTCCCTCCCCTTTCTCACTCACTTTTCCTCACTTTCTTGTTTTCCTTTCCTCTCTTCTCTTGCCTCCCTCCCCCCCCCTTTATACCCAAAACTCAGATGAATGGGAGAAATTCACTCACTACAAGTGCAATGGTGCAGAATTTCCAAGTGTTTTATGTTTTGCTTGTCTCATGCATACTGAGTCATTGCTGTTATATTCACTGGTTTTCATTTTGTCATATGGAAGTGGAAAAAATTAATGTTTTCCAGAATGAGGGGGTGGAAAAGGAGTTAGTAGATATGGCTTATGAAAGAATATCGGGATGGTTTGGGCACGTGGAAAGAATGAGTGAAGAAAGATTAGCAAATAAAGTGTGGAAGGCAGAGGTGGATGCTGTGAACTGGGGAAGACCAAGAAAGGGAAGTGTCTGTTCAGCAGGGAAGGGAGAAGGCAAAGGATAGGTGTGTGAAGAGAATGTGAATGGACAATAATTTGACCTGGCCTGAAGGATTTCTCCTCATCTTTTCTTTGAGGAGACAAGAAAGGAGGGCAACTGTGTAAATGAAGTGGCTGGCCCTGCTGTGGGTGTGCTGTGTCATGCTGCATTGCTTCTGACCTGAGGAGTTAAGATGTAAAGGGTGATGAATGAAAGTGGGATAGGTGGAGGTGGTGTGCCTTGTCTGGCTCCCTAGGAAGCCTTTGATAAAGAGTCAGACCATTAGTTTGGCTCTTTTAGTTTCTGATACCCAACAAATGTAAATCATAAGTTCACCAATTTTGGAGCCATTATGCAAGGGCTCAGAATTTTCCTATTTCAAACCATATTTTCAAGCATGATTTGCTTGCATATCACAAGTTCACCAATTTTGGAGCCATTATACAAGGGCTCAGAATGTTGCTATTTTAAACTATATTTTTAAGCATGATTTGCTATTGATATCTTGTCACAATAATTGGATATCAATAATAGTTTTCTTATTAGTTTTTACATATGATTATCCAATGAAACATTCCATTGCCTTTGGTCCCTCTTGCAGAAAACCCATGGCCCTTAGGTAACATGCAAGAGCATCTGAGGAGCTGGCGCCTGATTATTCAGTAATACCTTAATGTTAATCTCTCTCTCCTTTTAGCTATGGGGGATTTTAGTTTCTGTGTGCAATTATCTTAAAGGCGGGGTTTCCTGAGCCTGTTATTGCTCACAATGTTTATTTTGTAATGATGGGTTTTGTTTTATTTCCTCTGCAGTGTTGGATAACTACACGAGATGTACAAGCTCAGCCTCCAGTCTGACAAGGCTACAGGGTGCCACAGCTTTACCTCTATCTCATAGGGCTGATTACAGTATGATGGGCCTTACCCCACCTACTAAAGACCATTCCCATCATAGTAGTCACTGTAGTCTCTATCCACCTTGTGTTTCATCCCCAGCACAGTCCCAGGTCTCAGGATCACACAGGTAAATTACCTGCACTTTTCTTTTCATCTATTCGCTATAACATATCTTAATGTTAAGGAAGTATTATGCTCTCATTTTTAATTTGTATTAATGCATTTATGTAACAGAAATTAATGCCTACTTAAGAAAATAGGAATGGTGATTTGATATGTTTATGTAAAACTCCTATTATTTTTTATTCCAGAAATCTTCTGACCGACTTTGAAGCTAGTGATTTGAATGAGTACATTGACCGATTGGACAACATCAGTGCCCAGATTGGTTATGGTACCACCAAGCATTAGTGTATATTCGTATCTCAAAAATCTGTGTTAATTGTGACATCACATTATAAAAAGTTTATAAAACAATATTAGGTGGCTATGGTTGTATAAAGATGGTTCAGAAGTTACTAAGTATATTCAATTGTAGTGTCTCAACTCTGGTCATTTTCATGTTGCCAGTCCAAGTATTGTGTGCTTAAGTACCTTCTCATGGCTTCTAACTATGGGCTATACCCATGTGTTAATGCAAAAAAGGACAATCTATGTGTTAATGCAAGAAAAAGGACAACCTGAGTTATCATGCAGTAAAGAAAGAAAATATGGGGACAGCATTCTATCCTCGTTATAGAAGATTCTCTTACTTGTGTTTTCAGAATTCACTGTCCCTTCTACTTTTCATGAAAGAATGTGTTATGATGTATATTCTAGTGTTTTAATTGGATAAGTGATGGAATAAAAGGTTTTTATGAAAAGTTACATTGGATTAGATCATGCAGTACTGTAAGTTAAACAGTTTTTTATTTTCAAATTATATTGTTTATCTTGTTTGTATATGTGCCAATTTATTCATTTATGATCATCATGAATCATTTTAGATATTGATTGTCTTCCCATCTGAACACTCCACTGACTTTAGCTAATTATAGACTTATGACCCTTATGGATCAATAAGTCCTTTGCCCCAGCTCTCTCGTGTAGGAGACCCAGAACTCCCAGGTTAGGAAGGTTAATAGGTCATTCAGGGATTGAGGTGTTCAGTGTTTTTTGTGTGGTGGTTGCATCTAGAGCAGTGTGATTCTTTGACCATGTCTATTCTGTGTTAATACAATTTTAATGCTGCATGGTAACCTGATAATCACTCAAGAGTGATTGATGCACTGCAAGAGAAAGAGGGCTGGGTGGACTGTGTGTACCTCAACCTAGAGAAGGCATTTGATAAAGTACCCAACAGTAGATTTATGTGGAAATTGGAGCATGGAGGACTGAGAGGTAAACTACTAGAATGGATGAAAGATTTTTTGAAGGAAGGATACATGAAGACAGTAATAAAGGATAAAATGTCAAGATGGAGAGAAGTAATGAGCAGAGTTCCACAAGGTTCAGTGCTTGCACCAATAATGGAAGGAACAACAAGCTATGCCAACATGTTTGCAGATGATGCAAAAATCATGAGAGGAGTGAAAAACAGGGAGGATGGTAGACTATTGGAAAATAATCTTAACACTATTTTTGCATGCCAAGAATGGGAAATGAAGTTCAATACCAAGAAATACAAAGTACTGGAAATGGGCAGTGGTGGCAAAAACCCGTCTTTAAAGTATTTCTTGGGAAGTGAACCCATTACAAAAGCAAAAGAGGAGAAAGATTTGAGTGTTAAAGACAACTTCCTACCTGACAGACACATCAACAGGATTATGCAAGAGATATACCGATTACTGCAGAAGATTGAAATGGTGTTTCACTGTATGGATGATGATAAAACTCATTGAAACATTGATCCATCCAAGACTGGGAAATGCATCAGTAGTATAGTCCCCACACAGAGTGAAGGATATAATCAAGATCAAGAGAATACAAAGGCAAAACACACCAACATTGTCAAATAGATATTAATAAAAATAGAAATTATAATTACTTTGGTTACTTCACTTGCCATTAATATTTAGTAGGACACCCTTTCCTCTTGATGACCTGCATGCATTTTGAAACAGAAAGGGCAAGGTTAAGAAGTTTACCCTGTGGTACCCTTGCATAAGATTCCCGGATCTCCTCCGACTTGGGTATGGTAGAGATGTCTTTCCCCTCTAAATCACTTTTCACTCTGTCCCACAAGTTTTCAATTGGATTTATGTCTGGACTGTAACCAGGCCAATCTCTGATATACTCAATTGCACAGTCATCCAACCATTCACTCACTGACTCGGCCTTGTGTACGGGGGTCCCATCTCACTGAAAGATGGCCACCCACATATTGTCAAATGTGTCAGGAAGATGGTCATACAACAGCTCTAGTTCACTGTTTGGTATTTAGGAAGCACTTGAAATTTAGTGGTGCTGTACCCTGTAAATGCACCCCATACCATAAGCGAGTCTGGATGCTGTACAGTAGCATGGATATAGTATGGGTCAAGAGTGTCACAACCTGGCTGCCAATACACATTTCCACCTCTACTGTGAGACACTGTAAAGATAGACTCTTCACACTTACCCACTTATCACCATCCCAACTGCTGTATATGTGGATGAAAGTGACTATAAGGTGCCTCTGTTTAAGGGTGAGAAATGGCTTCTTGATGGGTCAGGGACTCGTGTAATGTACCTAAGCACTGCAATCCTATGATTCACAGTTCAGGCTGACACCTTGCTTAACAGTTCAGGGTTACTTTATTTTATTTTCCTTACAGTCACTTATGGATTAAACTCAACCTGATGTTTTACAATTGTCTGAGCACTTTTACTGGTCTTTAGGACCTTTCCAGGCCTCTTTTTCTGAGTGGGAGTGGAGAGGCCATCCTCATGGTGAAACTTGGCAACCCAGTGTCTAATACTTCATGAACACACACCAACCTGTTCAGCTACTTCCTTCATTGGATGATCAGATTTCTTTAGGACTGTGATCTGGACAATGGTTTCCTGTGATTATCATTATTATTATTATTATGTATTATTATTATTTTTTTTTTTTTTTTTTTTTTTTGGGGGGGGGGGTACTTTGTGTTTCTTTTAGCTACTAATATTTCCTTCAGATTGGATATGGTGGATGAATAGTAATGAGATTGGTCAATAGAATACAGGGTTTTCAGGTTGTTTGGTTTTGATAGGTGTGCCTTTTCCTTTGTGGCTACCTCCGTTGTAAGGGGGGGAAAAGCCTTGGTATATGTATGTATGTATGGTTTTGATATGGGTATATAGCTGTTTTCCAGATTATTATAGTCTTATTAGACAACTTGGAGTGGGTGAATGCTTTTACTACATTTGATTTTAGGTGTTTTAGATGAAAATTTGCAATCTTATCTGGGTTTTAAGCATAAAAGTTTTTAAATTGATTTTCCCTTCCGCATTTTTGTTAGAGAAAGGAAAGGTGGCATCTGTGTCTAGTTTGAATTTTTGTATTTGTTTTCCTATTTTCTGGAGTAGTGAGTTTGAAAATTGCTTTGGACAATTCAATCAATCCATTGCTCTGTTCGCTCTTGCAGAAGACCTGTGGCCTTCAGGTATCCAGCAGCACCTTCTGGGCTGGACCATAAGTCACTCAGGGAAGATATATTGTGTTCTTGTATACAGATTGTTAGTAAGGGGCATTTTAGTATGAGGTGTTCTGTGTCCTCTGTGGCGTGGTTGGAAAAATGTTTGTTGGTGATATTGCATTGCTATTTCGGTAATGTTATCTTTCTTTGAGTTGCTCCAAGTGCTTCATAGATGGAGGCTGGGTTTAACTTTGAGTTGTTGATTATATTTATAGTTCATTTTTTTCCATCTATGATATTTTTTTTTCTTCCAATTTTCCATTTTTCTACTTGTTAGTTTTGTGACATCTTTGTTTAATTATTGTAGTAGTTCTTTTTCTTGTTCTGTTAGATCTTGTTCACATTTTAGTTTGTTTTTCATTGTGTATGCCTTGTTTGTAGTTCGTAATGTATTTTTTTCTGCAGCCTTGTGAAATGTGTTTTATACTTACCTGGTTATACTATCTCATTAATTGCTCTGGATAGGCACTGGTTAGTATTGAAGGTCTCTAAATGTTTTTTCTATTTCCTCTGTGTATTCATACTGATTTGCTATTTTGTAGTTTATGAATGTTCACATGTATGTAAGTTGTAATTTTCCTTCTAACCCTATGGTGATCTTTATTGGGAGGTAGTCTGAGAGAGGTCATGGATCACTTTCCATATTTGTGTTTTTAGTGGGGGGGTGAGCATATTTTTTGTCAAGAATATGCTTTTTGGTTATATTAAGGAGGGTGTTTACTGGGATGGTTATTAAAGTTTGATATGTTTGGTTTAGGGACTTGTTCTAGTATTGGGTCCTCTGTGTGGTCTGCTGTGTGTGTGTTAAATCAAATTGTGTGATGTGAAATCAGACCATCTTCCAGTATGTGGTTTGTGTTAAGAGGTTGGAATTAAGAAATGTAGCCTTGGGAGGCTGATGTAGTGGGTAGTATGTAAATATTTGTAATGTTGCAAATTGTTTATTTATGTTTGGATTGAGATTATTTCTGTTGTGGTGTCTGTTAGTGTTTGTTTGGTTTCTTTTGTTTTATTGCAAAATGGTATATTTTGTATTAGTATTACGAGTCCACCTTTGTGTTG
Source organism: Oratosquilla oratoria (assembly GCF_046742065.1). Taxonomy (NCBI): domain Eukaryota; kingdom Metazoa; phylum Arthropoda; class Malacostraca; order Stomatopoda; family Squillidae; genus Oratosquilla; species Oratosquilla oratoria. The sequence goes on along the minus strand of NC_134778.1, from coordinate 14,549,672 downwards.
TGTGTTGTCTTCTCTTACTGTTATGTAATATATATATATATATATATATAATATATATATTTATATATATATAAATATGTGTGTGTATGTAAAGGTAAAGGTGGGACTTTGCCAGGGATTTGTTATGTCACCTTTGCTGTTCAATTTATATATGGATGGAGTGGTGTGTGAGGTAAACATGAAGGTAATGGGCCAGGGATTGGAAATGGTTAAAGAAAATGGAGAAAAATGGGAGATAAGTCAATTGTTGTTTGCAGATGACACTGTGCTTGTGGTAGGATCCGAGGAGGGATTAAGGAAGTTAATGATGGAGTTTAGGAAGGTGTGCGAAAGAAGAAAGTTGAAGATAAATGTGGGTAAAAGTAAGGTGATGAGATGTACAAGGGGAGAATGTGGCAGGAAATTGGAAGTGAGTATTAAGGGAGAGAGACTGGAGAAAGTGGATAGTTTTAGATACTTGGGTGTGAATGTGGCAGGAAAGGGAGGAGTGGAGGTGGAGATAGAATACAGATTGAGAGAAGCAAGTAAATGCCTTGGTGGATTAAAAAGAGTAACGAGAAATAGACATTTGGGAATGGATGCTAAGAGGAGATTGTATGAAGGAGTGATTGTGCCAACAACACTGTACGGGGCAGAAACATGGAACATAAGAGAGGAAGAGTTTGAATGTATTTGAGATGATATGCCTGAAAAGTTTCGTAGGGGGTTACTAGGCTGGACAGAGTGAAAAACAAGGTGAGGAGGAGAGCGGGGGTGGAAAGGGAGTTGGGAAATAGGTTTGATGAAAGAGTTTTGGGATGGTTTGGACACATGGAAAGAATGAGTGAAGAAAGATTAGTAAATGAGGTGTGGAAGGCAGAGGTGGAAGGAGTAAACATGAGGGGGCGACCAAGTATGAGATGAATGGATGGTGTAAAAGGGGTATTGGGAAAGAGAGAAATGTCTTTTGAGGAAGGAAGGCGAGTGGAGGGGTGAGTGGAGAATGGTTGTGTATGGATGAGGCTGTGATGCATGGGAGGGAGTGGGTGGGGAATGGGGGGATGAAGAAGTATGTGTGAATGATATTTTGACACAGTCCAAAGGGATTGCTCCCTGTCTTCTTTTTTTCTACATGAGGGGATGGAGAGGAGAGGTCACTGATTAAATGAAGCAACCTTGCTGTGGATGTGCTGTGTCTCGCTACATTGCTTCTTACCCAGGGCAGTGGATGAAATGCAGGGAGACCTGTCATCCAGGAGGAGCCAAGATAAGAAGGAGGGAGATAAATGGGAGTGGAGTATGTGGGGATGGAATGGGTGGGAATGGATTTTATGCCTTTGTGTTTTGGCTACCTCCCTTGTAAGGGAGAAAATGCCATTGGTATATGAATGTATGTATATGTATATATATTATGTTTAGGGTATGTTCAACCTAAAACCAAAAATGAATTCAAAGCTAATTTATATTTATAGAAAGAGACAGAACTTCATGAGGATAGTTCCTTTCCTGTATATTATTGTTAGGTGGTGCAAGAGAAATTTAAGAAGGGTTGCAGAAAGAGGTGGTAGTAGAAATTAGAATTAGCATTCTTTGTTGAGTAGAGCTTAATTTCCAGCCATAAAAGAATGATGTGTGATTGGTCCTTAGGGGTATTACTGAAATCCCTAAAATGTTGACTGCATGAAACATGCATTCAATAATTTGTGTGGAGTCCATGCACACACACACCAGCTAATAATTTTGTGGCTTTTTATCTGCCCAGATACAGAAATTGCCCAAGTCTAGCTCAGCCTTTGTGAGACATCCACACAAGCTGGTTAGCATATGAATTTGAAATTTAAATCATTGGTTCACTTCTTGATTGTTATTGTTAAAGGAAACCAAACATTTGTCTTGGGATATTTGTTTTTAAAACCTCTATATTTATGCACCTTCTCCTGTTTGTGTTACCAGTAGATGAAGTATATCTGTACAAAAATGATTATTTTCTTTTACATGATTCACAGGTGGATTTAGAGGGGGAAAATCCATTCACTGATTTTATCAGAATTGCTGTAGTAAGATCAAGGTATTGTTAGTAATGCAGCTAGTCTGGTGTTCTGGATTTTATTTTTATATCCATGTGCTACTTTAAATGTTTTAATCATTTGCTATAATAAAGGCTTCAATGAAACATTTTTTCTTTTCCCAGTATTACCAATACTCTTAAGGAAAATTAAGAGGAAATGATATAATAACTCATTCTTGATACATATCCTTATTTTTTGTTATCTCGGTAGGGTGATGTCACAGCGAGTCATAATATTAGTGGGAAAATATTCCTTAAAATTCAGTTTTTGAGTTGAGAGAAATGACATTGGGTGCAAAATCAACTTCAATGATTCAGCCAAGGATGGCATTCACCTCAAGGTTTCCCAGTTAGGTGTTTATCTAAAATCTTAAAGCTTCAAACTGAACTACATTGCACTGCCTCTGCATGAAGTTTATTCCATTCATTAACCACACAGTTGGCAAAGTTGTTTTTACACACTTCCAAATCAAATCTAATTCTTGACATTTTGAGACCATTACTTCTCTGATTCTCATTCAATGTGAAAATTTTGTCACTTGATGTTGTCAATTCCCTTTAGAATCTTAAAAGACCTGTATCAAGTCACCTCTGAGTCTACACTTTGTTCCGAAGAATACAAACTCTTCGGTACTCCTTACCCAAGGATACGCGGCGCGTTTCTACCGCTAACACTGTGTGTGCTTGAAAACACCTCACTCCGAGGGTCTGGGCAACCATTATCCTCAGTAAGGGGCCCTCCTGGGGCAAGGGGGGCCCCCCCTCCCCCCACAAGGGTAGGAGGGTAGAAGCTCCATTGTCTAAGCGGTAGCGATCGAGTCAACATCTCTCACAGTCCGGCTAACACTGAAGTTCAGTTCGGGGACCGTTTCCCCGCTCCCGTGCTTGTATCAGGAAATTAATTTCCTGCGCCAATCCCGACATCGTTCGATTATCTCGAACGCAAGGCACGCAATCGGCATCGGCCTTCTACACCCTTCCAACGGCGTCCTTTGTGTGGAACGTCCTGCATCGCCGCCTTCCCCCTGCTTGGAAGCGCTTGAGACCCCTGTCCTCCCTTTATCCCTCTCTTTAATCTCCACCGGGTATTCTCCGCTTCTCTGTAAGTATGGAATCTGGTCCTAGTGTTGTTGTTCGCGATAGCATGTGTGCCTTCGCCCGTGGTGAATTTCGCTGCCGGGCTCTTCTCCCACCGACAACTGTGGACCCACACTCTTGGTGTATCCATTGTCGGAATCTGGAATGTTCCCCTTCATCCCCGTGTACTACGTGCGCTCAATGGGGTGATAAGCAGTGGTCCGCGTATTTTCATGCTCACCGGAAGGTGCAGCCACGGGTCAAAATACGCGGGCAAGGAAGATGGCTTCCCCCCTCACCCGACACAAAGAGAAGGCATGCTACGTCGGCGGAGGACGCGGGCAGTTGTCTCCCCCCTCCTAAGCGTAGTAAACGGAAAGGTTGTACAATAGCCGCCCCGAGTCAGTCTCAGGCTAAATTGTCTCCTGTTCCTGCCCAAAGGGGGGCTAGTTTCGACGGGCACGCGCTTCTGGCCCCCGCGAACTACCCCCCGGGTACGAGATTTTTCCCGGATGCGTCCGCCGGCCCCGCGATGCTACCCGGCAGCTCCACCCCCCCACGGACAAAGGAACCGAGTTCGGAGATTCGGAGCGCGTCAGCCTCTTCTCCTTCTCGGGTGACCCCCAGTCCCACCCCTTCCACCTCTCGTCAGACGAGCCGGGTCATCACCGGAACCCTTTCTATGCCCGGTGGGCAGGAAGCCCGAGGTGTACCCACACGCGCGTTCGTCGTAGGTGACTCAGCTTCGTCCAGAGGAGGCAGTCTCCCCCTGGCGTCTCCCGGACCATCCGCACCCAGGCGGGACCCTCCAAGAGGACATTCCCCGGACCTCCTCCCCACTCTCTGTTCACTCGTCACTACGTTGAAGGAACAGATGGAGGCCCAACGGGAATTTTTCCGCGCTTCTCAAGCGCGGTTCGTGCACCGCACGGAAGCTCGTGAGGAGTCTCCGCCCCCAAGGGCCCCCCTCGACCAGCTTCCACTTGCTCAGCCCCCCCCTGAACCCATCAGTGACGAGGATGGTAGCGTGCGGTTCCTCTCTGCCCGTGCCGACCCCTCCTACGCCGACGACGATGTCCACAGCACCGTAGGGGGGGGGGGCCACGCTCCCTTTCCCCTCCCGTTTCCCAGTCGGAATCCTCGATGGTGGTCCCACCTTCCTTCTCGGACGTCCTCGCGAGGGTTCGGAGGGCGAATCGACTGGGCCCCCCGAAAGAAGAGGAAGCCACATTCGAGTCTGACATCTTCATGACGGCCAACTCTCAGAAAGCCCAGCCTACTCCCCTCCACCTTCCATGGAGTACGCAGACGGCGAGAGCCATGGCCCAGGCCTCCGACGCTCTCGCAACAAGGACGACCGAGAAGGCGCGTTGGCTTCCGGTCCCATTGGAACACCAGAAGCGCTTCTACACCCCATCGGGGTCAACCCTCAGAGCAGCCTCGATCCCGGCGAGGTTACCAGAGCTGGTTAAGGCGGACGCCGAGTCGCTGCGCAGACGAAACGTCCTCCTCTCCGGCAGGGAAGTCAGCGACCACATTCATTCACTGGCTCTGTCCCTGGCGGTGAACTCCTGGCTAGAACGCCTCCTTGCCTCGGCGAGGGAGTTCTTACCCGAACTACAACCCCAGGAAGAATGCGACCTCCAGGCTTTTTTGGCAAGCGCGAGCAGAGCCCTGAAGCATCAGGCTTCCTGTCTCTCAACGTCCTGGGCCAACTTCGAGTCCCGCAGGAGAGACACCATCCTCGGGGACCCCAGTGACCCCCTCCTCAGGGAGATTTATGCTCCTTTGAGGAGGGCCCCCCTGCTCACCCACACGCTGATTCCCCCGGATGTGGTGGACTCGGCAATCACTAGCACCAACCAGTTGCTACACAACAGAGCCATCGAGAGAACAGCCGTCTCTAGCTCGAGGCCAAGGACCACCCCCCCATCGACCCCTCGGTCCTTTCAGACGCAGAGGCAGCCTTTTCGTCTCCCTAAGCGGGAAGACGGGCCCCCTCCCCATTCGAAGTCCAAAGCCCAGACAGGAAAGCCCCGCCCCTTCCCCAATAGAGAACAGGGGCGCAAACATCATAGAGGCTCTGGACCCCAACGCAGGAAATTCTAGGAACTCGCCAGCCCTCCCGCACAGGATAGGAGGTTGCCTCTCTCTGTACTGGAGAGAATGGGAGGCTGCCGGGGCGGAGGACTGGACCATCCAGGTTATCAAGGCAGGCTATCGTCTTCCTTTTCACACCATCCCCAGCCTCTCCCCCTATCCCATCCAAGTCAGCAACTACCATCCGGACTCGGATCGCGGGCGGGCCCTAGTGGAGGAAATCTCCACTCTGCTCCAGAAAGGAGCACTCGAGGAAGTCTCAACTCCGGACCCGGGGTTCTACTCGAGGCTATTCCTAGTACCAAAGGCTACAGGGGGGTGGAGACCTGTCATCGATCTGTCTCCTCTCAACAAGTTCCTTTCCCTGACGAAGTTCCGGATGGACACCCCAGAGGCCGTGAGGGCGTCTATCAGGGAAGGGGACTTCATGGTGTCCCTGGACCTCCAGGACGCCTATTTCCAAATACCTGTCCATCCCTCATCCCGAAAATTCCTCCGCTTCGTCCACAAGGGCACCACTTTTCAATTCACCTGCCTATGCTTCGGCCTCTCCACAGCACCCCAAGTCTTCACCAGAGTGTTCAAACTCGTCTCAGCGTGGTCCCACTCCAGAGGGATTCGCCTACTCCGTTACCTGGACGATTGGCTGATCCTGGCACACTCCGCCCAGCTATGCCGCGACCACCTGGGGACGGTCCTAGCTTTCATCCGCAAATTGGGCTCCACGGTCAACCAGACGAAGTCAGATTTCATTCCAAGACAGAGAGTCACGTACCTGGGTATGGTTCTGGACTCTTCCCTCATGCAGGCATTCCCAGTAGAGAAGCGAATCCAGAATCTCTCTTCCCTCGTCGTGCAGGCACTATCGACCGGGTTCCTCACGGCCAAACAGTGCCAAGTCCTCCTGGGCCACATGGCCTCCGTCGAGAGGTTAATACCCAGGAGCAGACTGAGAATGCGACCCCTACAGTGGCTCCTCAAGTCCCAGTGGTCCCCGCTAAGGGGAAACACCCGTCAACACATCACCCTTACCGGAGAGGTCAAGCATTCTCTTCTCTGGTGGAAGGACCCGTGCAACCTGCTCGTGGGGATGCCCCTCGGCCCATCTCCCCCCGAAGTCCTCCTCTTCTCCGATGCCTCCAAGGAGGGCTGGGGGGCCCACCTCAACGACGATCACGTCAGCGGTTCCTGGTCCACGGTCGAGCGGACAGCCCATATCAACTGGCTAGAATTGAAAGCGGTACTGCTGGCTCTCCGTCACTTCTCGGGTCAAATCTCGGGGAACGTTGAGGGCATCATGTCGGACAATTCCTCGGTAGTAGCCTACCTGAACAAGCAGGGGGGCACAGTCTCCCAGGACCTCTGCCATCTCACTATGGAGATCCTCCTATTAGCCGAGAACCTCCAAGTGACACTCAGAGCTCGCTACATCCCAGGGAAGAAGAATGTCTGGGCGGACCACCTCAGCAGAAGGAGTCAGGTAATCAGCACGGAGTGGTCCCTCCATCCGGAAGTGGCGACCTTCCTCATCAACAAATGGGGCTCCCCTCTGGTGGACCTTTTCGCCACCAGATGGAACCACCAGCTCCCGGTGTATTTCAGCCCTCTCCCGGATCCGCTGGCAGCGGGAGAGGATGCTCTTCTGCAAAGCTGGGACAACCTCGACACCTACGCTTTCCCACCGTTTCCCTTGCTCCAGAAGGTGCTCCAGAGAGTACGAACCGCATCCAACCTTCGGATGACTTTGATCGCTCCCTGGTGGCCGGAAGCCCCATGGTTTCCAGACGCCCTCGAGCTAGCAGTGGAGGAGCCCCTGGCCCTTCAGGGAAGACCCGACCTTCTACATCAACCAGTCAACGGGGCCTGGCATAAGAACCCGTCAGCCCTGGCACTTCACGCGTTCAGACTATGGTCCGGATCCTCCTAGAGAAGGGTTTCCCCAAAGAAGTGGCAGAAGACATGTCCTCCCCTATTCGCTCTTCCTCAGCTGCCCTTTATCAAGGGAAGTGGAATGCTTTTGCAGAATGGTGCCACTCCCGAGCAATAGCCCCAGAGCAAGCCACCATTCCTCTGATTGCCTCCTTCTTCCACTTCCTCCGGAAGTCCAAGAAGATCTCCCTCTCGGCAGTGCAGGGCTATAGGGCAGCTCTTAATCAGGTGTTTTCTCTGAAGGGCATGGATCTAGCCCTGTCTCCAGAAATTTCCATGCTCTTCAGACATTTCAGAAAATCATGCCCCCCCAGGGAGATCACTTCTCCTCCATGGGATGTGGCATTAGTCCTCAACGCTCTGCGGGGCCCCCCTTACGAACCCCTCCGAGATGCTAATTTCAAGGACCTCACCTTGAAGACAGTCTTTCTCTTGGCCCTGGCGTCTTCCAAGAGGGTCGGGGAGTTGCATGCCATCTCTTATCGAGTCGCCCACTCGAAAGGATGGCAAGAGGTCTCCTTCACTTTTCTGCCCCAATTCGTTGCCAAAAACCAGGATCCGGCCAAAGCCGACCCTAGATTCTGGTCCTTTAGTATTCCTTCCTTGGACGACTTTGTAGGGGGCGAACATGCAGAAATGGTCCTATGCCCGGTACGTGCTATCCGGACCTACCTCAAGAGGACGAAGCATCTTAGACCAGACTTGCCAAGACTGTTCGTCTCTACCAGGGGTACACCCAAGCCCGTCACTAAGACTTCCATTTCTTACTGGATCAAGGAAGTCATCCGCAGGGCCTACGCCTCGAGCCCCACGGATTACCCTGGAGCAAAAGCTCATGACCTCAGGGCAATAGGACCCTCCCTAGTCTTCCGAAAGAATCGGTCAGTCAACCAGGTCCTTCAAGCAGGTATATGGAAGTCCCAGACTACGTTCACTTCCTTTTACCTCAAAGATGTCATGTGGGAATCCTTAGGGACCTTCTCTCTAGGCCCCATAGTGGCCGCCCAAGAAGTCCTGAGATAACATACCCCGTACCAATGGCACACAGCCAACCCTGAAGCCTCATCCAAGTTCTGGATCGGCAACCACGGGGATACCTATCTCAAGTCCTTCTCATACTCCTACATTCCCTTACCTCACCGAGGGCTCTCAAGCATTCCAAGGGAATCAGTTCGAGCCCTACAAGGGGTACAAAGTGAGTATGCCCTGTCTGTCTCCACTCTGGGAACAGATCCAGGTGCCCTTCACAGTTTCGGGGAATGTATAAGGGTCTGGTCAACGTAGATCTTAGCACTCTACATTTTCTCCTTACGAGGGTTTCCCAGGCTAGACAAATACTTCCTTCCCCCCTAAGTCCAAGTCTCCTTGGGTAAGGAGTACCGAAGAGTTTGTATTCTTCGGAACAAATGTAATTTTCGCAGGAAAATTAATTTTTCCCTGATACAAACCTGAGGTACTCCTTACCTCTAATGGCCCTCCTCATCCACCCCGCTAGTAGTTCCTTCTCCCTGGCCTGTCAACCCTCGTGACTAATTTCATACCTGGCTCAGACAATGGAGCTTCTACCCTCCTACCCTTGTGGGGGGAGGGGGGGCCCCCCTTGCCCCAGGAGGGCCCCTTACTGAGGATAATGGTTGCCCAGACCCTCGGAGTGAGGTGTTTTCAAGCACACACAGTGTTAGCGGTAGAAACGCGCCGCGTATCCTTGGGTAAGGAGTACCTCAGGTTTGTATCAGGGAAAAATTAATTTTCCTGCGAAAATTACATTTTTTAGGGAAAATAGATTTACATGTTTTAGTCAATTTTCATATGATTTATTTTTTATATTTGGAATCAGTTTTGTGGCTTGCCGTTGTACTATTTCCAATCTGTCAATGTCTTTAATGAGATGCAGTGACCATACAGAAACAGTATATTCCAAATGTGGATGAATTAACGATTTATGTAGCTTGCTAATGAGATATGGACTTTTTGAGGTCAAAAGATCATGCAATCAGTCCTAGAATCTTATTTGTTTTCTCAGAGGCTGAAATACACTGCTTAGATGATTTGAGATCGTTACTGATAACTACACCAGGATCCTTAACAATCTAAAATCATTTAAGCAGTGTATTTCAGCCTCTGAGAAAGCAAATAAGATTCCAGGACCGATTACATGAGCTTTAGACTTCAAAAGTCGATCTCTCATTAACAATATATCTAATTCTGGAAGGTCATGTGTGTTGAACCTTTTAAGCTCGCTGGCTGAGCGGGTTAGGGCGTCGTTACTTGCGGCGAAGGTCAAGGGGACAGCAGTTCGAATCCTGACACCAGCAAAGTTGAACCAAGGGCATGGTTCATTAAATTCCATGCTACAAAGCCCTCTGTGAGGGGCACCGTCCTAGCCTCCGATAGGGGAGAGTGACGTTAAACCATATCATCACTTGAGAGTGACAGATGTGCTGCAAGAGAGGGATAGGTGGATTGTTTATTAAGGGAGAGAGACTAGAGGGAGTGGATAGTTTTAGATACTTGGGTGTGAATATGGCAGGAAAGGGAGGAGTGGGGGTGGAGGTAGAATGTAGACCGAGAGAAGCAAGTAAATGCCTTGGTGGATTAAAAAGAGTAATGAAAAGTAGACATTTGGGAATGGATGCTAAAAGGAGATTGTATGAAGGAGTCATTGTGCCGGCAGTACTGTAACATGCAGAAACATGGAACATAAGAGAGAAGGAGTTTGAATGTGTTTGAGATGAAATGCCTGAGAAGTATAATAGGGGTTACTAGGCTAGATAGAGGGAGAAATGAGGAGGAGAACAGGAGTGGAAAGGGAGTTAGGAGATAGGGTTGATGAAAGAGTATAGTATTGGGATGGTTTGGACACATGGAAAGAATGAGTGAAGAAAGATTAGTAAAAGAGAGGTGGAAGGAGTGAACATGAGGGGGCATCCTAGGAAACAGAGGAAGGATGGGAGAGAACAGAAGATAGGAGTGAATGGAGAAGGGTTGTGTATGGATGATGCAAAGATGCATGAGGGGGATGGGGGGTGAGGGAGTACATATGAGAAATAAATTGACACAGCCCGAAGGGATTTCTCCCCGTCTTCTCATTTTCTGCATGAGGGGACGGAGAGGGGGGGTCACCGAATTAATGAAGCAGCTTTGCTGTGGATGTGCTGTGTCTTGTGACACTGCCTCTGATCCAGGGCAGTGGACAAGATGCAGGGATGACCCATCATCCAGGAGGTGCCAAGATAGGAGGGAGGGGAGGGGAGCACATAGGGGATGGAGTGGTTTCTATGCCTTTTTCTTTTGGCTACCTCCCTCGAAAGGGGGAAAAAAGCCCTTGGTATATGTAAATCCCTTACTGCGAGTCCTGCCTGTTGTCTTAATATGATGACCTTGTTTGCATCACTCTTGTTAAGCCTTTGATCCATTTCAACATTTCTATTAACCCCTTCACTCCGGGCCAAAATCTCGCGAGCAGCATTAGCTGCCAGACGTGCGATGTTGCATCACGCAGCCACAACTACAATATATATAATCAAGACACTGACATCAGTATCTTCGCGTACCCACTTGCTCCTCATGACGCCTACGTAGGCGTCATTGTATCGAAGGGGTTAAATTACCCTGCACTCATCTTTCCAGAGTGTAAATTAAGGTGCCTAAGCTTGTCCTCATAAGGTAAATTTCTGAGCTCATGTATCATTTTGGTTGTTCACCTCTACTGATTCAAGTGAATTGATATCCATTCTATAGGATAGAGACCAAAAATGTACTGCATAGTCAAGGATGAGTCTAACGCCAGATGGGGTTTAATAATTACCTCCACTTTTATTCAAAACTTTCCTAATAATGAAACCTAATGCCCTGTTAGCTCTATTCCTGGGGCTAATGCACCGTTTCCTGGATTTTAGGTCAGGACTTACTCGAACTCCAAAGTGTCTCTTGCACTTGGTTTTCTCTAAAAAATTGTCATCTTAGCTATACCTGCTTTCTGGGTTCTATAAACCTATGTTTAACACACTACACTGAGATATTGAAGTCCATTTGCCATTTCATCAACCATGTGAACAATTTGTTAAGATCCTCCTGCAGAATCTTGGTGTCCTCCTAATTAGGGGTCCTATTTTAGTGTCGTCTGAAAACTTACTAACATCACATTAATCCTATTGTCAAAGTCATTTATATACATAATGAACAATAAGGGACCCAAGATCAAGACCTGGGGAACTCCACTTTAATTACTCCCCTATTTGGATTTTACACCATTTATGGTGATCTACTGTTTTCTGTCACTGATCCAAGATTCAATCCATTCAAACAATTTTCCTCTTATGCTATGGGCTTTGACTTTATTTAGTAGTCTCTGGTGGGGGACCTTGTCAAATGCTTTGTTAACCACTTCAATAAGAGTTATTCTTGCACATAGCATCAGATTCCTGAGGTACAATGATTGATGCATCACAATACTCGTGTTATGAAGTCACTGCTGTATTACTCATTGTCTTTCACTGAGTAATAAAAAACACAGGAAACATGATCAAGCCAGTTCACATAATTCAGGGGTCACTCAGTTACAATTACAAAATAAATATAATCAAGATGCCGACTCTGGCATACTCGTTTATCCACTTGCGCCTCATGATGCCTATGTAGGCATCATCATATGGAAGAGGTAAGTCAAGGTAAACATCATAACTATCATTGTTATCTGATGCCTTGTAGACATTATTGTAAAAAGATAAAAAATTAGTTGCACATGACTTACCTTTGTAGAACCCATGCTGGGAGTCACAAATAAGATTGTCTCTCCATGTGTTAGCTATTACTGATTCAACCACTTTACCTATATTTGGTGTCAAACTGATTGACCTGTAGTTGCATAAAGACGATTTATCTCCCTTTTTGGAAATGGGAACATTTGCCTGCCCCCAAGCAAGTCACAATACCAGTGTCAAATGACTTGTTAAATATTCCCATTAACTGGTCACAGGTTTCAAATTTACACTCTTTAATCATGTCTGGACCTGGGGATTTTGTCGTTTAAGTCTATCAGTCTGTTTGACTACTTCTACCTTACTAATACTGATGTTAGTCTAATTCCTTCATCCCCCTTCCTTCATATCAAAACTTTGTAAACACAATGAAAAAATATTTGTTAGATGCCTCACTTGTTTTTTCCTCCAAATCTATCATGAAATCTTTGTTTTTAATTGGGACTATCGTTTCCTTATTTTTTGTTCTGTACAGATGAAAGAAGCCCTTTGGGTTGGATCTTGCTTGTCTGGCAAACTCAGTTTCATAGTTACCTTTCGTTGTGAGTGTTCTTTTTAACCAATCTATCTCTTCCCTGTTACTCACATCTGTATCACACCTATGCACATTAAAAGACCCAAACCTTATGGTTCTGGTTGGAAAACTCCTCCCAGACCCTCTTATGCCTTGACTTCTTATAGGAATTTACCCATTAATGCTACAGAGAGCAGTATGCCTAGTTCCATCCTTCATCCCGTTTTAGTTGCCTTTTATGACTCAAGTAGGAGAACTCTGTGGCATTATTCTTTCCTCCCCTACCACAGGGGTAGGTGAAAATGGAAATGTATATTCTTCTATCACACACTCTCCCAAACTCTGTCACCAACTTCCTCAATCCCTCCTCCAATCCTGCCACAAGCACAGTATCATCCGCAAACAACAGCTGGCTCACCTCCCAATTTTCTCTATTTTCTTTAACCATCTCCAATCCCTGACCCACTACCCTTGCACCACCCCATCCATGTTTAAGTTGAACAGCCAAGGCGACATAACGCATACCTGATGGTCCCACCTTTACCTCAAACCGCTCACTCTCTCCATTTCTAATCCTGACACAAGCACTACTACTCTCATAAAAACTCTTGACAGCTCCTAGAAGCTTTCCTCCTATCCCGAATATCTGCAAAACCTCCCATGGTGCCTTTCTGTCTACCCTGTCGTAAGTCTTTTCCAGATCCATAAAAGCCCAAAAAACATCCTTCCCCTTTCCTATAGCTTTCTCACATATCTGTCTTATCACAAAAATCTGATCTACACAACCTCTACCTGTCCTAAATCCACACTGTTCCTCACCAATTACTCCCTCTGTTCCTCTCCTAATCCTCTCAATCAAGATCCTCCCATAAGCCTTCCCAACTACACTTAACAAGCTAATCCCTCTGAAACTACTACATTCACACTTGTCCCCTTTTCCCTTGTAAAGTGGAACTATACAGGCATTCCTCCAGTCCTCTGGCACTCTACCCTCTCTCCAGCAAACATTAAATAACCTCACCAGCCAGTCCACCATCACTGTACCTCCTTTTTTTAGACATTCTGCATGGCATCCATCCAGACCAGGTGCCTTACTTGCTTTCATCATCTTGACAACTTCCTTCACTTCATCCTTCCTTATTTCTCCTCCATTTTCCTCACTCATCACGGTCATTTTCTTAGCATTTCCCACTGCAGCTATCCCTCCCTATCCTCCTTCACATTTAACAACTCCTTAAAATATTCTGCCCATCTTCCCCTTACTGCCTTCTCTTCCATTATCATCTCTCCATCTGCACCTTTTACCTTTTCTTCTCTACTTGATTCGCCTCCTCTTCCTCTCTTAATTTCTTTCCAAAACATCTTTTTATTACTTTCAAAATTTTCTGTCATACTCTTACCCCATTTCACATCTGCTCTCCTCTTTGCCTCCTTTACCTTTTGCTTTACTTCTCTTTGTACCTCTCGTATGACTCCCTCGTCCTATTTTGTAACCAATCTGTGAAAGCTCGATTCTTCTCTTCTATAACCTTCTTTCCTCATCTCACCATTCACTACCCTTCCTTCTACTTCCTCCTGTCCTTCTTGTTCCACACACCATCTTTGCACACTTTGACTCCCTCCTTGAACCATCCCCATTCCTCCTCCACACCTAGCTCTACTCTATCCTTCAGGTTCTTCTTGTACTCCTTCTCCTTTTCATTTAAAGAGTTCACACTAAGAACCTCCCTACCTTTTGTCCCTTTCCTCTTTCTCCATCTATCCTCCACTCTCAACTTACCTTCCACCAAAAAATGATCTGATATTCCCCCACCCTCTCCCCTTAGCTCATGTACATCCTTAACTCTTCCTATCATAATCCTATTTACCACTACATAATCCATTAATGCTCTATCTACCACCCTCTCCCATGTGTACTTATGCTTGACTTTCTTCCGAAACACTGTATTTGCTATTATCAACTCTCTAGACACATTACCACCATCAACTCTCCACTACGATTCTTTCCTGGGACTCAACATTTCCCAAACACTCCATCAATTGGATGAATTCCTACCCTAGCATTAACGTCTCCCAGTACTATTACATTGACATTTCTCCCTAAATCCTCTATACACTCGTTTAAATCTATCCAAAAATCCTCCCTTTCTTCAACACTCTTCTCCCTGCCAGGCCCATATGCACTTATAAAAACCCACATCTCCTTTCCCAGTTTCACCTTCATCCACATTATCCTTGAGGAAACCTCCTTCCACTCCACTACACGTTTTACCTATCTCTTCACTTACTAGTATAGCCACCCCTTCCCTCTCTTCACTCCTGATAACCTCCCACTTACACTCGCCCTTCCCTTTCAACTTAGTTTCACTCAAAGCCAACACATCCATCTTTCTTCTCACAAACATACTACCTCTCTCTTCCATTTTACTCTCATCTGTACCACATCCACACACATTAAAAGACCCAAACCTTAGGGTGCTGGTCGGAAAACTCCTAGACCCTCTTATGCCTTTACTTTTTTTAAGAATGTACCCTGTGGGGCTACAAGAAGGATGCCTAGTCCCAAACCCCGTCCCTTTCTTCTCGCCTCTTACGATCCAAGTGGAAATACTTGGTGGCAGTATTCTTTTCCCCACCACAGGGATAACTGTGTGGTACCTTATCAAATGCCTTTTGTAGGTCCAGAAAGGCACAGTCTGCCCAACCATCTCTCTCTTGTATTATGTCTATTAATATTTTGATGCAACCCTAAGGGATTTCTCCCCCACCTTTTTTTTCTGCACGAGAGGACAGAAAGGGGGCTCGCTGATTAAGTGAAGCAGCCTTGCTGTGGATGTGCTGTGTTTTGCTGCGTTGCTTCTGACCCAGGGCAGTGGGCGAGATGCAGGGATGGAGCCAATAAAAGAGGGAGGGGTGGTATGTGGGGATGAAATGGGTGGAAGTGGATTTATGCCTCTCACTTTGGCTACCTCCCTTGTAAGGAGGAAAAAGCCATTGGTATATGTATTCTCATATTTTTTACATCATATTCATTTCCAGTTCCTGTTCAATAATGATATACCAGTAAAATACTCTATACCACCATATTTTATTCATTTTATCCACAAACATTCGGTACCACAAACTTGCAACATATATATCTTGTATATACACTAATAGACTATATAACAAGAACTATAAAATGAACCAAACTTTAACTACCCTCCTTTTGATGTGCGCTGGAGGACTTTAAATTAAGTGTATTTACAAGAGGAGCATTAATCAATATCAAAATCATATTTTCACAGATTGGAATGCATGATGAAAGGAATACATACCAGCTATATTTCAATATCAATTGCAACAGCCTAGCTATGGAAAACTAAAAATATACAATCCATTCCATAAGTATACAAACTGTCACATTACAGAAAATTTGTATTGATCATAATAGGTAATATGTAATACAATTACAGGTATAGGAGAAGAATAACGCAAAATTCAATATAAACACAGTGATAAGAAAGAGTATATTACACAAAATTCAATAATTTTATATATATATTACCATTATGAGCTGAAATAGTGTTCTTAAATATTTCCACTTTGTAAAATACTATATTGATGAAACTATGAACTCCATCCTAATGTACTTTTAAAATTCTAGTTGTTGAATGGTTTCCAATGTTGCATGAAAAAAAAAAAGTCTACTCGACCACAAAACTTTTTTTTCATCATACATCTCATGAATTCATAGTTGTTGTGCAACATTAGTCTTACAAGATGGACTTCATACACTTTACATTATTGGGATGTAGTTGTCAATCTTTGCTCTGTGTTTTTGTGCAATACACTCTGCAATCCAGACAATGTTGCGACATTCCTGCTCTTTTAGTTTAAGATAAGCATAGAATACACCAAAGTGGAATTGCTGGAGGAAGGCATTGACATTGAGTTTGACCTCGTACTCAAAGAACTTGTCCTCCAAGGTTTTGTCTCCAGGGTTGTTACCTGCTCCCTCAAACAATGCACGATACTCCTGGAGAGAAAATAAACAAATAATTAATAAATGACATTATAAGAGAACATACAAACACAAAATGATGGTCAAATAGTGTGAGTGTTTTCTGAAAGAACCAAATACGGTCAACTCTTGAGCTACACCCAGGGGTTGCATACCTCAAAATCACACATCTCAAATATGCTTTTCCCATAAGAAACCAATGGTAATTAGGAGAGTGGTGTTTATGTTTCTATCTAAATCTATATACCAAGGGCTTTTTCCCCTTTACAAAGGGAGGTAGCTAAGTCAAAAGGCAAGTAACCACTCACACTCCATTCTACTCCCATCCACCACCCCTTCCTTCCTCTCATCGTAGCTCCTCATGGATGATGGGTCATCCCTGTATCATAAGAATATATGAATGAAGGGGACTGCAAGAGACCATAAGGCATACACTATGCAGTTTCATGTCCATTACCATCTATCATCCCCACCCATAAAGTTGTCTAATCTTTACTTAAAACAACCAAGTTTCAGCGCTCACTACATGGTTACCAAGTCTATTCCATTCACTGACCACTTTATTGGTAAGCCAGTTCTTCCCTATTTCCTTAAATCTAAATTTTACCAATTTAAACCCATTACTGCAAGTTCTGCCATGTTGTTTTAATATGATGACCTTGGTTGCATTGCATCACCCTTGTTAATGTCTTTGATCCCCTTGAACACCTCTTATTAGATTATCCCACACTTCATCTAACCACCACTCATGACCCTTCTATTCCCTCCCTTCTTCCTCATTCCACATACCATTTTTGCACTCCTTGGCACTTCATCCTTGAAACACACCCATTCCTCTTCCACTCCCACCTCTAATCTATCCTTCACCACCTCCCATGTTACTCTCAGCTTCTGGTACTCCTGCTCCTTGTCCTTCTAATTTAAATTTACTCAAAGCGCCTCTCTACCAGGAAGCTCGCTGGCTGAGCGGGTTAATGCATTGTCACTTGCGGCGAAGGCTGAGGTGAGGGTGGTTCGAATCCTGACACTGGCGAAGTTGAACCAAGGGCATGGTTCATTAAATTCCATGCTACAAAGCCCTCTGTGAGGGGCACCGTCCTAGCCTCCCAATAGGGGGGAGTGTGTGATGTTAAACCATATCATCATCATCATCACCTCTCTACCTTGCTCCCTTTTCCTCTTTCTCCACCTATCCTCCACTCTCAATTTACCTTCCACCAAAAAATGATCTGACATTCCCAAACTCTTCCCTAAGTACATGGATAACCAAAACTTCCTAATCCTTCCTTTGTATATCACAACATAGTCCATTAATGCCTTATCAACCACATTTCTATCCACCACCCTTTCCCACGTGTGCTTATTCTAACTTTCTTTTTAAACATCACCTCTCAACTATGATTTTTACCTGACATTCTAAACTTCCCAACAACTCCATTTATTGGTTCATCCCCTACTCTAACACCGAGATCTCCCTATACTACTATATTGACATTCCTCCCAAAACTCTCTAAGCACTTGTTTCAATCTATCCAAAAAGCCTCCATTTCTTCTACATTATTACTAAAGACCCAAACAATGAGATATGAAAATCATATAGAATATTGGAGAAATTGCTGCCACTTGTTGCTTACCTACTGATGCAGTCATGCTCAGATTTAATCCATATACACTGTAGTGATTATACTTACCGCATAAAACTCTGCCACTTGTTTGACATTCTCTGGATCATCAGCTCGTGCCAATGCAGCTAAACCATCTGGATATAGTTTACCACAAGTTGGGTACAGCTTTGCACGATCTTCTTTTGTTAGTTCAGTACCAAAGCTGTTGAGGGTGATGATGAATGCTCGACGATCAGCTTCAAACTGGGGAATGACAAGATAAGTCTAAATTGTTTATGTTGAATCCTTCCCTGTATTGGAGTATCAACTGTATGGTAACATGCAGTCACTACTTTTGGGACTTTCTGGGGTGCACCTAGAGACCAGAGATACACATCATTCATTTGTTACTCATACAGGAATGACAATACTTTTGTATTACTGCTATCCCTCTTTTATTCTGTCCCCTTGAACATGTTCTTTACCACTTCTAAGACTACCTATTCCTGATCCTGTGGTGGTGGTAGGGTGCAACATCAGCCAGAGCTACATGGTGGAGTTCAGTGAGGACCCTCCCCAGCTTGCTGCTCTACACTGAGATGGGAAAATGCTCGAAAACATCCTGGGTAGTGAACCTGCGACCACCTCGGAGACTTTAGCTGTGTTCGTGTCTGGACCACCTGCCTATCCCAAAGGGAAGTTACTGGAAGTACTTGTCATTGACAGCTCAACATGTACAGCTCAAGCTGAGGCATCAATGGACTTGTTGGAGACATGGAGGCTTACTGGTGTCATAACTGCCTTTGTTTCTGACACTACATCCAGTAACTGTGGAGTACACAAAGGAGCTGCCATGGCAGTTATTACACCAGTGTAATAGCTACCTTCAAGTCCTTTAAAACCAAAGGTTATACACAGGTTCCATGTAACAGTGGCTGGGTACCCTAAACTGTCAGTCATGATCTAGTGGAAGGAGTTCACCATCACTGACTGCCATGCAGTAGTGAAAGAGAAACTTAACAATGTTCATACAAAACAGTGACTAGTTGTTGGAATGCTCTGTGGCCAGAGTGTGGCCAGAATTTTGAAGGATTTGCTCCTCATGAACAGATGGACCACGAAGAGTGAGGAACAGTGGAATCAACATGGTATAATGGTGAGGAGATATGCAGCAAGTCAAGGCAAGGGAGCTGGTGGAAGGACATTACATTGGTCTCACTGATGAAGAATTGGTGGACCTGGTGTGGCTGACAGATATGGAGGAGGAATAGGAAAAGGAGGAAGGGGAGGTAGAAGAGAACTTTCATGATGCCCTATAACAGCAAGCCCCCTTTGAAAAGTTGGGAAGGTAAGAAGCATGACCACACAACATAAGCAATTCTATAGTTGTGAGGGCATTCTTGGAGAAGAGTGTCACTGATTCTGAGTGTTAACCCCTAAAAGATACTGTTTCATAACATAAAATGGAAGTGGTCTTAGATGCCTTTCACAATGTTCTTCAAGGAAACTGTAGCCTCCTACTGCTGTCTCCATGTAGTCATCTTCCTCCACCTCACCTTAAGCTAAATAGAACCCATTGCTAACCCTGAACCTGTTCACTCTGACTCCTCAGTCCCTTCACACTATCAGTATTAGATACTGCTCATTAGGTATGTGCAAATTTGCTCACAGGGGGTAATCTGCATAGCAAACAAGTAGGAGTATAAATCCCCTAACCCCATGGAGGGTGGGAGTGTACTGTTTTATGTGCTCCACACTCAAGAACATGTTTTATCATACCAAATGTTCTAAACTTGCTACTTACAGCTAATATTTCACACATGACTTCTGCAGTAATTCCACCCAATGACTTGCAGTAGTTGTAAAAAGACTCCAAGTATGCCTTGTACAAGGTGTTGCGGATAATCTCAATGTTCAGTTCATCGAGATCCTGCTCACTCACACACTCCCCAAAGAATTCAGCTGCAATTAAACATGAAGTCATACACTTATCACATTCTACTTAGAGATTATAAAAAATCCAATATTCTAATTCAGATTTAATCTATGACAATGAAAAGTGGGGAAGAGGGGCCATTTATAACAAGTTACCTAAAGGAGTGTCCACAAGAACAGCATTGTACAGCTCAACACTTGAAGTGGCAACATTAATAGCTTCAATCTGTTCAAACGTTCCAAGAGGATGGCACTTGGGCATAAGTTCAGAGATTGGTCGTTGATGAAGGGCACCAGTGATAAGAAGTACAATATTGTCAATCATATACCTGTGGATTACATAAAGGGGATTAATAAAGACAAAAGTAAAGTAACACCTAATACATTAACTCTGTCCAAGTAGTTAGAGAGAGAAAAAATGCTGTTGTCACAATGTATACATATATACAGTCAGCGCCCAAAGTGATGGCATGAAACATGCCTTGAGATCACTTTTGGCATGAAACAAGCCACCCTTTAAAAACATGGCTCAAATCTGCTAATTTTATTAGTGTGAATGGTGGTCTCAGGAAAGTGCCCTTATGTGACTGTTTGATTGTCTCAGTGCAAGTTAGCCCTTCATACCAAGTAACTACCTAACTGTAGTATACAGTAAAGGAGCAAAGTTCATTGGATCCCATCTCCTATTCTCTAATTTTTTAACATACCTAGACTCAAATTCACATACAGTTCCAACTTAATCTATATCCTTGCTTTCCAATTATCACTTTTAGACTTGAACTTGTATATTGTCTGAGCTTGGGCTATATCACCTTCTAAGCTATTCCACTTAATTTATGCATCTATATGGAAAGAATGAGTGATGAAAGGTGTGGAAGACAGACGTGGAGGGAGTGAACTTGAGGGTACAATTGAGGACTAGATGGATAGGATGAAGGGATGCTGAGAAAGAGGGGAATGTCTGTTGTGCAAGAAATGGAGAAGGCAGGAGATAGGGATGAATGGAGAGTTGCTGTGTATAGATGATACTGTCATCCAAGGAAGGGTGGGGCAAGAGGGGAATGTCTGTTAAGCAAGGAAGTGAGAGGGCAGGATATAGAGATGAGTAGAGAATTACTGTATGGATGATAATGTTATGGAAGGAAGGGAGGAATGGGGAGGTAGAGGGTGCTTATGTGTGAATGATATTTTGATGCAGCCCAAAGGGATTTCTCCCTGTCTTCTCTTTTCTTATTTTGAAACATTTGTGAAAACCTCAAAATGTTTGTGTTTTTGAGTTATTGCATGGTAACAAATAGTATTTCTGTTAAAGGGATAATTGTCTTCCCTTACCCATATGTGATGTAGTCAAGGAATGTAGCAAGAGGTTCAACAGCATGATTCCTCATGTGTTGGAACTCTTGTACTAGTTTGTCTCTAAGCTTGTCATCAATTACAGATACTTGAAGAGGAGATGCTTCATTAGCCAGGAAGTTACCATAGTCTGTACTCTGCAGGTGAAGCTTTAAATCTGAAAATAATTAGGTTGTTATTACATATATAGTATTGATCTTACATAATAGTCTAAAGCAGGGGTTCCCAAACTTTTCAGCTCATCGACCCCCTAATAAAGTTTAAGATTTTCTACAGACCCCCTATTAATTTGCAAATTATGTCAGTTTATTATTATTATTGGTGTTGTTATTGATGCTAGTAATATTATTATTACCATATCATTATAGTTGTTATTATTATTATTATTATTATTATTATTATTATTATTATTGCTATTATCATTATAATTTTAGTTATCAATAGTGTTATTATCATCATTATGATTATTATCATTTTTGTTGTTGATATTATTGTTCTAATTGTTCACTGTAGTTCTTGTTTGGTCTCATAAATCACAGTTTTCGTGTTTGTAGATTTAACTTATTCTATTCGTTTATTTTCATTTATTTATTTATTTCTATTTTGATTCGTTATAGAAGGGCCAAATGGCAACATTCATCATGGCGACGGCGTTCCAATAATCATACAGACACTTTCACATATACATAAACATGTTTTAAAATAAATATTTATAACTTACCAATAGCTTTAAGAGTGATATCATATATTCTTTATTATATTACTATAACATTCAAGCCAATAATACTACACAAGTTCGTCATTTTGATGTTCATTCACGATGTGGTTGTGTGTGAGATTCTCCCTACATGCACAGAATGGGGAGGATTTTTGACTCAGAGTGAACTGACATGGTTTTCCTTTAAGTTTATATATTGGTTGGTTGATTATTCTCACTTTCAGTATGGGAAGAGAATAGGATCATATCATGCTAACCATTTAATTCAAAAGACTGCCTTTCGACTCCCTAGTAATTTACTGACCCCTTTCAACCCCCTAGCAATCTACTGACCCCCTTTCGACCCCTTGGCTATTTGTCAACACCTTGGATGGTCTCATTGACTCCTGGGAGTTGATATCGACCACTTTGGGAACCCCTGGTCTTAAGCATTTCTTGAAATAACTATCATTAGAAAAACAACTTACCATCAAGAGTTTCACACTGAACAAGGTTCAAATAATCAGCCTGTTTAAGAATTCCATTCTTGAATCCCCGACAAAGTCCCTCCAAATATCCATTGTCGATGTTGAAAGCGCTATCCAACATCTTTACCTGAAAGAAAAGTGAAAATGTTGTTATACAGCAAAAGCAAACAAGCTCGTGGTATACCAATGCATACACTATATATATGTGTGTGTGTGTGTTCGGGATAAATTTGATCATTCTTTTATCTTCTGTCATTTCAAAACCATTTGAAGGATTTAATAGCGGTAAAGTGCAACGGATTGCTGATTCTGTGTACTATTGGTGGGCATGAGAGCTAGAGAGCATGGACAACTGGAAAGCACCAGAATATTGGCAGAGAGTGACCTGCATCATAATGATTCGCACTGGATTTAAAAAAAAATTGAAATCTTAGCTGCAGCTCAGTGCTCCTTGAATACTGTGAGATGTGAGCTGGAGAATTGCAATAGAGATGTGGAAGCAGTGGCTAGCAGGAAGGATCATAACAGCCGTTCTAACTCTGCCCACACAAAAAAAAAAAAAAATTCAAGGAGCTGCAAAAAAGGTGTAGCAAGATCCAGGCAAGGCAATACGGACCTTGGCAAGAGAGATGGGTGTCAGAGTGGTGACTATGAAGAAAGCATTGAATGATCTTCACTACTCACACAAGAGGCGCAAGGGCCAACTACTCACCGCCAAGGCCCAAGAGAACTGCCTTACAAAAGCCAAGAAACTCCTCAACAAGGTCAAACACCCAGTTGAGCCAGGGATGCTCTGGTTCTTCTCAGATGAGAAGAACTTCTGCCAGGACCAGTTGCACAATGTGCAGAACAACAGGTGGCTAGCCTACAGTCTGCACAAAATCCTGCACTTCATGAAGACCAAGTTCCCTCAAACTGTGGTGGTCTTTAGGTGTGTTTCCAGTGAAAGCCATGTCATGCCACCCCACATCTTTGAAGAGGGACTCATATTCAGTTCAGATGGTTATACTGAGTTGCTGTCCACTGTTGTCAAGCACTGGGTGGACAGGGTGGCTGTGGGAAGACCATATGTGTGGCAGCAGGACTCAGCTCTGTGACACATCTCCAAGAATACCCAGAAGTGGCTGAGAACTTCTACAACTTCACCAGTCCCAACATCTGGCCCCCCAACTCACCTGATTGCAACTCCATGGACTATTATGTGTGGGGCACAATTGAAAAACGCACCAATCGTACCGCCTGCAACACCAAGAATGAGCTGATTGCCAGGATCAAGCTGGTGTTCAGGCATCTCTCGAAGGACACCATGAAGGTCATGTGATGCAGGTTCAGGTCCCACTTGGAGGCTCAGGGCAGCTTCTTTGAGTGAGCTGTATTTGGCAAATGATTCTCTAAAAGATGCACTTTGAATTTTGAGAATATATCAATTTTTGGCCAAGATATGATGTTTTTCTTTACTTTCTGAAAAAGTGTAAGATTTTCCCCCAAATATCCTGTACAAGCTCCACAGGCACTGGCTCAAACTCATGTCTGACAACACAGTCCTGCCAGACCATTTTCCAAGCTGATTAAGGGTTCTTTTGGTGACCACCTCCCACGCCTTGCTCATCGTCTTGAGCCAAATAATGATGTTGAAATGGTCTTTCCAAAACTCTCTGTGAGCGAGATTGATCCCTTCAGTCAGCTCAAAACAACACTCAAAGATTGCTTTAAGTTACAGCTTCTTAAAGTTTGAGATGACCTGCTGGTCCATGGGCTGTAGTAAGGTAGTGGAATTGAGAGGCAGGAGCTGGATCTTGATAAATCTAAATTCCTCAAGGAGGTCATCTTCTAGGTCTGGAGGATGGGCAGAAGCATTGTCCATAAACAAAACATGGAGTGGCAGATTTGTCTCAAACAAATAACTTTTCACAGATGGACCAAACACTTCATTGATCCAATCAGCAGAAAGCTCACGTGTCACCCAAGCCTTGGTGCTGGACCTCCACATTACATTTAGCCTGCTCTTCTGGACTTTACAATACCTACTCAGAGAGAAATTATCCTTTTTTATTGTACTGTGACTGTCCCTCCATTGTGCTGTACCCACAACTCTTAATACTCTCTTATACTACTTCTCTCAATATATATTTCCATTTTTGCTTACCGCTGTGGTATGGGAGAAAAGAATACAGCCACGGAGTTTTCCCACTCTGGTCTTAGAAGGCAACTAAAATGGGACAGAGAATGGGACTAGGTCTCCTGCTTTCTGTAGCCCTAGAGGATAAATTCCAATAAGAAGTCAGGGCATAAAAGAGTCCGGGAGGAGTCTTCCAACCAGAACCCTAAGGTTTGGGTCTTTTAATTCAAATCTAAATATGATAATTGGAATTTAAGGATATATGCCATGTTGGAACCATACATGAATTTGAGGCTAGGTATGATAAATTGAAGAGTAGAGAAGGAACCCCACAATCCTCTTATCCTATATACTACAATTAGGTAAATACTATGTCTGAACGAGGGAGAAGCTACCTAAGAGAATAATGAACACGAGTGGATAGCACTCATCCTGTGATTGGACCACAGTACAAGTGAACTGGAAACAAAGAGCATGATATACATACATATACCAAGGACTTTTTCCCTACTTACAAGGGAGGTAGCCAAAGTCAAAGACATAAATTCACTCCCACCCATTTCATCCCCACATACTCCACTCCCATTCATCACCCCTCCCTCCCTCTTTTCTTAGCTCCTCCTGGATGATAGGTCATCCCTATATCTTGCCCACTGCTCTGAGTCAGAAGCAATGCAGCAAGACACAGCACATCCACAGCAAGGTCACTTCATCTAATCGGTGACCCAACCCCCTCTCTGTCCCCTAATGCAGTAAGAGAGAAGACTGGGAGAAATCCCTCTGAGCTGCATTAAAATGTCATTCACAAATACTCCCTCCCCCACACACTCCTCTCCATGCATCACAGCATCAAACATAAACAACCATTTTCCACTCACCCCTATCTTCTGTCTTCTCTCTTCCTTCCTCAACAGACATTCCCCTCTTTTCCAATACCTCTTTTACCCCATCTATCCATCTCATCCTTGGTTGCCCCCTCAGGTTCACTCCATCCACCTCTGCCTTCCACACCTCTTTTACTAATCTTTCTCTACTCATTCTTTGTGTCCAAGCCATCCCAATACTCTTTCATCAACCCTATCTCCCAACTCCCTTTCCAACCCTGTTCTCCTCCTCACTTCAATTCTCACTATCCAGCCTAGTAACCCCTATCATACTTCTCAGGCATTTAATCTGAAACACA
Organism: Oratosquilla oratoria; assembly: GCF_046742065.1. Lineage (NCBI taxonomy): Eukaryota > Metazoa > Arthropoda > Malacostraca > Stomatopoda > Squillidae > Oratosquilla > Oratosquilla oratoria. The sequence goes on along the minus strand of NC_134778.1, from coordinate 14,523,863 downwards.
TTTCAATCCTTCCTCTCTTAGGTTCCATGTTTCTGCCCCATAGAGTGCTGTCGGCACAATCACTCCTTCATACAATCTCTACTTAACATCCATTCACAAAGGTCTATTTCTCGTTACATTTTTTAATCCACTACAGCATTTACCTGCATCTCTCAATCTACATTCTACCTCCACTCCTCCCTTTCCCACCACATTTGCCCCCAAGCCCCAAGTATCTAAAGCTATCTACTTCCTCCTGTCTCTCTCCCTTAATACTCACTTCCATTTTGCTGCCATAATCTCCCCTTGTACATCTCATAACCTTACTTTTATCCACATTTATCTTCAAATCTTCAACTACCTTCTTTCAAACATCTTCCCAAAATCCATCACTGACTTCCTTAATCCCTCATCTGATCCTGCTACAAATGCAGTGTTGTCCGCAAACAACAGCCGGCTTATCTCCCAGTTTTCTTTAACCATCTCTATTCCTGGCCCATTACCCTTGCACTTACCTCTTGCACCACTCCATCCATATATAAATAGAAAAACCAAGGTGACATGACACATCCCTGGCAAGTCCCACCTTTACCTCAAACCACCCACTCTCTCCATTTCTGATTCTAACACAAGCTTTACTACTCTAGTAAAAACTCTTGACCATCCTTAATTTTCCTCCTATCCCATATATCTGCATAACCTCCCACAGTGTCATCCTGTCTATCCAAAGCCTTTTCCAAATCCATAAAGGCCCAAAAACATCCTTACCTTTTTGTAAAGCTTTCTCACATATCTGTCTTACCACAAATATCTGAGCCAAGCAACCCCTACCTATCCTAAACCCACATTGTTCCATACCAATTACTCCCTCTGTTCCTCTCCTAATCCTCTCAATCAAAACCCTCCCATAAGCCTTCCAAACTACACTCAACAGACTGATCCCTCTCAAACTACTACACTCACATTTGCCCTTTTCCTTTGTAAAGATGAACTATACAGGCACTCCTCCAGTCCTCCGGTACTCTACCCTCTTTTAGACAAACATTAAACAACTTCACCAGCCAGTACACCACCAACGGTACCTCCCATACCTTACACACTCCACATGACACCCATCTAACCCAGGTGCCTTACCTGCTCTCATCATTTTAATAACTGCTTTCACCTCATCTTTTCTTATTTCTCCTCCTTTTTCCTCATTCATTACTGTGATTTTCTTAGCATTTCCCACTGCAACTACCTTTCCCTCCCTATCCTCTTTCACATTTAGCAACTCCCTAAAATACTCTCCCCATCTTCCTCTTAATGCCGTCTCTTCCATAACACTGGTCAACAAAGAATTTCTCTCAAGGAAAACAATAGCTATATCTTCTATGTTTTTGCATACAGAATCCAAAAATAATGTCAAATTTTTTCCAACACCCACAGTTTTTGTGTTCCATGATGTTACTAACAAAGTCACGGTGGGTGAATGATACGCCCTGTTTGTTTTGATAGATGCCTAATCTGTATTTAGTAATTTGGTACCTATAATCCTAAAGATCATCAGGGTCATCGTCACCATGGATGCTGACCTGATTATTATTGCACCTTGGGCAATTAACAGATAATGGCAGAACCCTGTGTTCTCTCATAAGGTCCAAGAAAGCCCTATTGTCTTTGTAACAGCAATTATTATCACCTGGAGTTGGATAACACCCAGTGCCCAACGTGAAAGCCATTATCTAACTGACAGTGACTGGACTGGACAGATGACAACATGGGATCTCGATCCTATAATTGCAGCTTCGTTTGGTAGTATATTTGCTTTTGGCAAGGTTTTTGGACAATTTATAGTTTCACCCAACCAAAGAATTTGATATGTGGCTTATGTGTTTCTGGTGAGAAATGTTGTGACATGAACAATGGTGTACATCATTTCCGTCGCAAATGCATACTTTTGAAGTAATTAAATATTGAAGTTATGCACTTACCGTATGCCTACATCTCCTGAACGATGTGGGGGGACATGTGGGAAATTGAGATTTTTGGGTGGGGAAGACTAATAAATGGAGTAATGTGCACTGCAAAACAGGTATAAAATGAACAAAAACACTCTAAAAATATATTTAAAAAAAAAAAAAAAAAATCACATTTTTCGGCCAGAGTCCAGCGGCAGCCATCTTTGTTTTTATCAACGATTCGAAAAAGGTCTCGCTAGATCTGTTACACTTAGTGAAATCCACTCCAGCCACGCAAGACTTCCTAACCGTAAACTAACGTTACCTCCGGTAGGTTAGGTTAGCTTACTGTATGGTTACCAAATCTTGCACGAGTGTCTTCCCTAAATCTAGCACTTCTACTCACAAATACTTACAATCGATAGTAAACCCCCGATATAGGATATATATATATTTTTTTTTGGGGGGGGTTCTTTAGTCTTCTTCTTCATTTTACACCTGTTTGGCAATGCGCATTACTCATTTATTAATCTTCCCCACCCAAAAACCCTGATTTCCCACACGTCCCCCCACATCGTTCGGGAGATGTAGTCATAAGTGCATAACTTCAATATTTAATTACTTCAAAAGTAATGTACACCATCGTTCATATCACAACATTTCTCACCAAAGACACATAAGCCACATATCAAATTCTATGGTTGGGTGAAACTATAAATTGACCAGGTTTATTTGTTATTGATTTCTGCCGAGAAAAATGTATTACATTGATGTATTATGATTTGCAAAATTAATAATTAATTCTTTAATGCTATAGCACATAGATGTGCACTTCTAAAAAAAAAAATATCGCACGAGGTGGCTGAAGACCAGACAAATCTGGAGAGGCTTAGTCAGGGTGGCAATGGCGCAACAGGCCCATATACCACTAGAGCAAGTAGATTAAAAAAATTAGAAAGAAAAATGGACATGGTAAACAAGAGAGGAAGGCAATGTAAAAACTTGCCAGCCTGCTCAGTCCATTGCCATCCCGGCCCATCAGCTGCTTGAAATGCCATCTTTGTTTTGATAGATGCAGATATTGAAGAAATTAAAGTATGATGAATTTGACCCTACACCATGTAAAAGACAGGAAGGCAGGTGTCAAATATAATTTTAGAAACCAAATAACATAATTACTTTTCAATTGCGGCAATTTTTTATTGAGAATCAATTTTATATGAAATATTGATATAGCAAAAAACAAAACAAAAAATGTAAATACTTAATACTTGGGCAACTTTTCCAAAAAATAGCCTCTTCTTTTAGTTTTAGGGTAGTGAGTAAATTACATCCAAAGTAAACCCACTCCTTTTTTCCAAGTAAATATCAGACAAAGCCGCGACAAATATGTACCCAGAAGATACCCATCTTCATATGCACCCAATCATGGGTAAGAGTGAATGGTAAGTTAAATAATGGTGAATTAAATAAATATAACCATCTCATCTTACAGGTCTGTGCCTGTGGCCCCAACCAACCCATCTGAAGAATTACTAAAATACGTACTAGCTCCAAATCTGACTCGACATTTAACAGTAATATAGTCTAGTAGTAGATACATATATCTTAAAATTCTTAATATAAAGCATTATCCTGTTGTATATAGAGGAAAAAATATATACTCACCACTAGTCGCACTTTCGCGTACCTCAATCGATCAGCTGTACTACGCGAGTGTCATATGATGGTGGTGTTATGTGAACCTGCTGTTCAGTGGACAAGATTCACCTAATTCCTCCAATCACAGGCTTCCTTATAAAATACCGACGCCCGCGATGTTCAAAATAAAACATAATTGTCTGTCCCCATATATTGCTTCTTTCTATTGAAGTACATATAGGAGTGTGGCAGAGTTTAGTCAATGCATTTGGTTAACTGTATTTTTTTCAAGTTAGGTCCAGATATTGTGTAATAAGTGTAAATGGATAACACCGATTTGTAGATACGTCAATTTTCTACGACAGTAAGATTAGTTGTATACATAAATGTCAAAGACAATTGTGTACATTTTAGTCGGGGACCCAACCCTCAAAAAAATGACATATTTTCTAAAAGACCGGACACCATCTACAATAAGTAGACCTAATTTTTTGAAAAGAGTAACATCTATGAATGAAAATTCAAGATGCTTGCTCAGCGAACAGTTTGAACTAGGCTGCTCTTTTAGTCACGTACTCTACCGCCAAAATACGAGCGATATCGAAATGCGCAAAAATACCTATAAAGTATTCAGTGTTAAATCTATACACACATGTTGAGTATCAAAATGGTCAGAGTGACATGCACATTTTACTACGTCGGTGCCACAATCATTTTATGAATTAAAAAGTCAAGACCACAAAAGAAATCAATTATACTAGTTTCATCCTTTACTTGTATAGAAAAGTATACTTTATATCGATTTTGTATTAGAATAAAAACACAACACATGCCTCTTAAACTTCTTAAAGAATATGAGACAAAGCATGAATCTTATTTTCCAACACAACGCAAATAATACATTAACCACCTTGTCCACAAACTTTACTCATTGTCACTGTCCATTGAAACCCGACCTGTTACACATATTGGGGTTTCCTGTGCATTTGCATGATGCAACACAGTTTACACCGACTGCAGCATAAGAACTTTTTCAGACAAATAGCTAAGACAACAGAAAGTTCAACAAATAAGTCTGACAACAAGGTTAAAAACAAACTAACCACTTAGGATGTCATGTCTTCAGTAAAGCTATGACTCTAGTAAAAGTATACAAACTAAATATATCTCAAAGGAAAGAGATCATCAAAAATTCTCATTGAACAGAGAAAGAACGCAAGTGAAATTGCAAATTCATTCTAATTGAAAAGAGAATATACAAGTGTAAAATATATGCATAGCTTATAATAAAGCTATGTATATATTTTACACTTATGTGTATATATTTTACACTCTGTTCAATGAGACTTTTTGATAATCTCTTTCCTTTGAGATGTATTTAGCTTGTACACTTTCACTAGAGTCATAGCTTTACTGAAGACATGACATCCTAAGTGGTTAGTTTGTTTTTAACCTTGTATGTCAGACTTATTTGTTGAACTTTCTGTTCTCTTAGCGTTTTGTCTGAGAAAGTTCTTCTACTGCTGTCGGTGTAAACTGTGTTGCATCATGCAAATGCACAGGAAACCCCAATATGTGTGGTCGTGTTTCAGTGGACAGTGACAATGAGTAAAGTTTATGGACAAGGTGGTTAATGTATTATTTGCGTTGTGTTGGAAAATAAGATTCATGCTTTGTCTCACATTCTCTAAGAAGTTTAAGAGGCATGTGTTGTGTTTTTATTCTAATACAAAATCGATATAAAGTATACTTTTCTATACAAGTAAAGGATGAAACTAGTATAATTGATTTCTTTTGTGGTCTTGACTTTTTAATTCATAAAATGATTGTGGCACCGACGTAGTAAAATGTGCATGTCACTCTGACCATTTTGATACTCAACATGTGTGTATAGATTTAACACTAAATACTTTATAGGTACATATCTTTACGACGTATTAGTTATAGTGCCGGGAAATACTGATTTAGATAACAGACTTCGTAGGCTCAATAGTGTAAATAGGTACATAAAATTCACAGTGGAAAAGGAGATAGATAAGAAACTGCCATTTTTAGAGACGGTAATACATCGTATTGATGGAAGTGCAAAATTGTCAGTATATAAGAAACCAACAAACAAAGAATGTTATTCATTACTTATCACGACATGGCATAAGAACGAAATCCGGCATAATAATTGTTTTTGTTTTTTCTCAGAGCATTTAGAATATGTAGCGAAGAATTTTTACCCGACGAATGTAAACACATTACAGAGACGTTCGACCGCCTGAAATACCCACCCAGTCTCTTACAAAAACTGGAAAATAAAGCCAAACAAATATGGAGAACAAAAAACAGTCACAGAAGAACAGAGAAAAGATATATATTTTTTTTTTGTGGTTCCTTACTCTACAAGAGGTGAATTCGTTTCAAAGTTCCTCGCAAGAATAGGGATAGATATCGTACACTTCTCAGGATAGAAGACAAGGGAGATTTTGTCCAATAACCAAAATACGGTAGAGAGAAATGAAAACAGCGTGGTTTACAAGATTCCATGTGGAGGATGCGATGCACCATATTTCGGAGAAACTTCACGAGCAATTACAAAAAGATTATACGAACACAAGAACGACATGCGACACCACAGAACATTTATTGATCAAATTAAATACGCAATACAGAAAATAAAACAAAAATCAATGCACATTAGGACAAACTCAAGACGTTTTGTAGATCGTTTTGAATCTTCAGGTGTAATCCAGACATGTAAACAAGTGATCTGTATATGAGGCTAAGGCCGCGGAAGGGGGACAACCCACACGCATCTACTTTTGAGATAATCGCGCTTAAAGTTTATCACTGATTACTACAAGGAAAATAGTCTAAATGTATAACTATCATACATCAAAAGAAAGGTCTAGGGCAGTTCTGTCATGCTATGTTGTTTTTAATAAAGATATTTATTCTATTTTTGGTTACGGCCGCATGTTATTCTCCACTCCATATTGTTTTTTAGAGTATATGGTATAAGAGGTAGTATGTTACTTTATTTTTTATTTTCTATGTGTTATGGTTGACTCTCATCCTTTATACTGGCTTGAGACAGTTAAGTTCATTGTCAGGAACAATCCTTTATGTTCCTGACAATGCCCTTAGCGGATTTACCAACCCATTCCCCATCCTACCACCCATGAACAAAGTTGGTGGTCACAGTAGTGATGGAATTTACTGTGACACTTTGATGACACCATGCAAGACACGGCAAGAAGTGGGGAAAAAATGATAAAATAAGCGTACCAGCGTGCTTAATCAGAGTAGAGGCTAGAGTGGTGATGGTGGGCCACATCCGACGCTTGATCGTCAGCAAAGTACATGTACTTGGTGCAGCTCGATAGAGCGAAACGTTGCACCGATAAAGACTTCCTCACGTTTGCTCTTCCTGATATACTTGTCAGCGATTGCTTCTTTTGCTCTTAGTTCTGCAGTCTTCAGCTACCAGCTGTAACCAACTTGAAATGGGTCATTTACTAGTAGGACGGCGCTACACCTGGTCATTAATTATACGCACTTTGCTCATTTCTGGATGAGCAATTAGTTCACGGAGTGATGGATGTGATCGATTCCTTGATTTCATTATATAGACTCCTTAGTCACCAGTTCTTGCATCAAGTAATTGTTTTTTCTAATTTTGTGGGCGGGTCATTAAGGCTAAAGTGTACGCCAGTAGTACGCCACGAGATTTCTTTCCCCACACAAGAAGAGCAGATTAGAAACGAGTTAGCTTTCGTCACTGATGTTGAACCACAAATGTCATTCTATTTGGAATTATTTGTCTAAATTCTTCCCTTTTATCCTCAAGGAGTCTCAGGGCTGCGGGAAAAGGACGCTCTTCAGTAAATGCATTTTTGGAATTTAAGACCATTCTGTGAGGTCCAAGAGATCTTCAAGGAGGTGCCTGCAGGTCTAGTAAGGCGACATTGTCCTCAACGAAGCCTTAATTGAGTCTCGAACCTCGTACACCATTTCAATCACTTTTGGTGATAGCCTTGATCTTTCGTAGAACAGAATGCTGCAGTGTTCGATCAGGACGCACGCAGCTTCTAATGCACTTTCATTTCTGTTATTATAAGTCAGTCTTTTTAGACTGTGGGCAATCTTTACACATGATAGGATGTCATGTCTGAACAAATGTCCCATGAATTTACACAATGAAGGGAGTTCTTTAGGATTTCGACAATGCGTTCCTTGAGGGCATTCTTCGGTCGATTTTTTGTTATGAGCGCTGTGTCCTTTCTTGACCTCACAAGAGGCATCTGGGCTTAGCCAATCCATGAACAGATCCTGGCAGGATAGGATCAAACTCCTCCTAAACAGCTCACTGGAAATAATATCTGTTTTCTAGATTATCAGTTTGCAGAGCTGCGCGTACAAGTCTTGCTTTCCTTCCTGAAGAATGGAAAAATCTAGAATTACCTTAGCAGCTGTTTCCACTACGTCAGAGTTTTTGGACAAATACTCCAATACTTGACGGTGCACCTTGAGATATTTCTTAAACGAAAGCTCATTCAGCATTATTCTCAACTGGCCCAAAACAGAAGTTTCTCGGTAGTTGAGAAGTAACTTTCTGTGGGCAAAGTTTGAGCCTTCACAAGGTATTGGAATGCGAGATACTGGATAAGATTCTTTCTTTAGTATTGACTTGGAAGGTGACCTAGAAGGAGATTCGTCTATACCAATGATTTCTCCTTTGTCAAAATACTTCAACTGCTCAATATCCTCTGCAAACCTGAGCTTCTTTTTTGTCGTCGTATTTATTAGTCCACTAGCCTTGTTTTCTTCACTAGATATGTCGGACTTCCTTGTAATAATTCCACTTTCTTTAGGCATCTTGACCACTCTGAATCTTTTCATTTCATAAGTAAATATGAACTGATATAGTTCTCCATCTTCATTAGTAAAGTATTCGGACCTTTCCACATTATTCTCATCCACAGACAGCTTATATTGTGTGCACTGGGACCAGGCGTCCTTCTTGCTGCTAGGCGTTGTGAGTTCATGGGCTTGGACGGCTCCGGCTGGTTGAGAAATGGCGTCGCTCCTTGTTGACATCTTACGCTTTCCCAACTTCCTGAAGTTCAGGGAGTTTCAGTCAGAAAGGCGTTCTTGAAGACTCTGAAATGAGATAAATAACAATAACACAATTGTGGAACACCAAAAGATATAATTTTACAATCTTACTCGCGTCCTCTGAGGACGTTTCGACATGGCCGGAATTTGAAGTTATGGTTAATTTTACACAACACATTTATTTTTACATGCTATCAATCATTTACTTAGAGGGAATTTGAATTTAATTTTACATGCGGTATGCGGTAGGTAACTAGATAGGTATCTTGAGATTATTCATGCATTTTCGTCCGGTACAAGAGTTTTAATGCAGTTCTATGTTGTGCCTTGTAGCGAGTTTGACGACAGATACACCTCGTAATTACAAACTAGTTACACCTCGGCAAAGACAACCACACACGCACACACACACACACACACACACACACACACACACACA